>NC_090439.1:1000810705-1001113735 GCF_031143425.1 Pleurodeles waltl | reverse complement strand
AGCCAGATAAGAGAGCACTGGTGCATGACAGCCTCGGGGCACTGGGGGAAATGTGTTCAGCCCAGTGATTCACATGCATGGAGCCTTCGTGCTGAATGGAGCCTGTAGTTTTACACCAGCGTGCTCCAGAAGAAACTTCTCATTAATAGATAATCAACTCCCCCCTCGTTCAGTTCCTCGGCAGGAGTCCAGAACATCTGTTTCCCACTTGCCATGATTTAGTTCTGCTCCAAGTGTGGAAAACAGATTTGTGTTATTTCTTTTCTCATTAACCTTATTAGGTAGCTTCACCCTGAACTAAATGAGTGTGACAGAGATGTGCTGAAGATGGCTTCCCTTCTAAATTGCTGTACATTTCTGCATGGAAGTGGGACTTGGTAGCACACATAAGCTAAGTGGCGGCTTTCTGATTGCATCCTTGTTAAAAATTGCCTTGCCTGGAGTTATTTGTCAGGAACCGCTGAGCATGAGCATTGCCTGCATTACTGATGCACACATATTTACAAGTGTGCCACGGAGGCCCGAGGCTAACTGATTTGTCTCACGATTTAGAAATTCTGCTTTCCAATTCGCTTAGCATTTTTAATATTGTAAACCATTTAAATCACGCGCTCTCGTACGAGAGCACACACGTTACCTGAGTAATGCGTTTGGTATGTAACTGAAGGGGAAAACAAAGTCACAGAAAAGTAGGCCGGATTAAACTACTGGGGGGTAACACTGCATTACGTCTGCAAAATCCTGTTTTACGGGGTCATCACGCTTTACTTTTGACATCAGCAAAGACATCTGGAAAGTTCCCCACGGTGTCCCTAAATGTTTCTCTGTAAGTCCTGGTACTTATAAAGCAACAACTACATGATGCGCAATAATATGTTGTATATGTGGATATGGGCAGTTCAAGGTAACAAGCATTGACAAATCCAATAGGTCGCTGCTTTGCGAGAGTTTTTATGTGTGTGTTTACAGTAAGTGTAGATTGTATGTGTTTTTGATAATATAATAGCCTTTAATATTTTGCTGAATAATTGATGCATGTTGGATATTTCTCAGCAACATAAAATAAAATGTAACAACAGATTTTATTTTTGTAATTAGGAACCGGTTCGAATAGCAAACACATCTAGTATGTGACAGTTACTTCACATTTCTTTTAAAAATAACACATAAAAGTAGCTGAGAGTCTTTAGGAACTACAGCAAATGTTTTCCATCAGAAACAGATGGAGTTTGCTACATTTATGACTATCTTGTTTACTTTCTTCCTTTTCAACTTTTCACTTGATAAAAGCCTAATTACTGGTACATATGGGAAATCAGCCTGCTAACCAGATACAGACTTTGATTACTCAGTCTCATCACAGCAGGGCTGTCTTCATCCTGTAGCACCCACAAAACATGGACAAAGAGGAGTGAATGTTTACGATAAAATGTGCTCAACATAGACAAAAGATTTGGTGCCACACAACTGCTAACTGCAACCCCCTGCTCCACCCCTCTTCTCCAATTGCAATTACAAAAGGTCTGTGTTTTACAAGGTATAATGTGCGCCCACTAGGCACCTTTGTTGCATTTGTAAAGGGAGAGACTTTCACCTGTATGCAGGCACAGTATTGTTTTCATGTCAAAAAGCTGGTGTCTCCCAACGGCTGGGAGGGCTGGGGACAAAACAGGCACTCACCTGCAATAAACCAGTGCTCCAGAACAGCCAGTAGTAGGGTGACCAGATTTTGAGGAACAAAAACCGGGACAGGTCAGACATAAAAGAAGAACTAAATTCCTTATTCCTGTCCCGTTTTTTTGCGTAGCTTTGTGAATGTGTGGCCATACATGTGTGCTTGAGTGTATATATATATATATATATATATATACATATACCCACACACACACATATATATGCACACACACATTTACAAGACTACATATATAAAATTAGCTATGGCTTGACCTCCTACATTGCACCCCAACCCGCCCCCACTCACCTCTCTCTGCTCCCCACTCTGTCTCTCTGCTGGGAGAAGACGGGGGACTGTGTTGCCTGACAGTAACAGTTAAATTACTTTATTTCATCATTTGTAGGGATCTGTTGAAGGAGAGCCTACCTTTAACTTATGCTTCCCTAGATGATCTGACCTTTGACCCAAAAACCGGGACATTTACTTATAATTAAGAGGAGCATCGGGATACCGCTCTAAAAAACGGGACTGTCCGGGGAAATCCGAGACGTCTGGTAATTTCCAATGTGCAAGATCAGTTGAGAGAGAGACTAATGCTTCTGAGAGGGTGGTAATGCTGGGGCAGAGTGAATCATATGCAAGACACTCAGGCCCACATTTATACTTTTTGACGCAAACCTGCGCTAGCGCAGGTTTGCGTCAAAAAGTTTAACGCCGGCTACCGCCATTCCAACTATAAAATACAAAATAAAATACAAAATTATTGACGTTAACCGGGCAGTGGAGGCATAGGGAAGACTGGGGGCTGTGGGTCAAAGAATGGTGCAAGTCAGCTAAGAGTCAAAAATATTGACTCTAACCTGACTAGCATCATTTTTTGATGCACAACCCCCATGGAAATGATGCCTGTCTTAGCAAAGACAGGAGTCATGCCCCCTTGCCTAATGGCCATGCCCAGGGGACTTCTGTCCCCTGTGCATGGCCCTTGTGCACAGTGGCCCAAGTTAGGCCCCCATGCCACTTAAAAAAAAAAATTACTTATCTCTACTTACCGTAGATAGGTCCCCCCATCCATGGGTGTCCTCAGGGGTGGGCGAGGGTGGCAGGGGTTGTCCCTGGGTGCAGGGAAGGGCTCCTGTGGACTGCTTCCATGGTCAAAGACCATGGAAATGAACCCACAGGTCCTCTAACGCCTGCCCTGACCGAGGTGTTACAAAATGACCCTAAACAGGCTTAGAGCCATTTTTTAAGGCCCTCCTCCTCCCGTGCGTCATTTTTGCACGGGAGTATAAATAAGGCACAAATGCCTTTCAGTAATTGTTTGCCTGGGAACGCCTACCTTGCATCTCATTGACGCAAGGTAGGTTTCCATGGTAAAAAAATGACCCTAATTCCATAAATTTGGCGCTAGACGGGTCATAGTATAGATATGGAGTTAGGTTTGCGCAGGATTTGCGTCAAAAGAAATGACCCAAATCCGGTGCAAACAGAGTATAAATATGGGCCTCAGCTTCTCATATGGCCGGGCCAGTAAAGCGGGCCAGACTCGGGAAATTGTGAGTGTAGTAATGCTTCTGATGGGCCGATAAGACTGGGCAGACTCGGCAACAAACAAACACCTACAACAAAGAAATGCCTTCTGTTAGAAATTGGGTTTTTGGTTGGCAGTCAGGTTACCCTCTGTCCAAGCAAGAACCCTCACTCTAGTCAGGGTAAGTCACACACAATCCAAAATTAGCCAGTGCCCACCCTCTGGTAGCTTGGCACAAGCAGTCAGGCTTAACTTAGAAGGCAATGTGTAAAGTATTTGTGCAATAAATCATACAATAACACAATATAGCACCACAAAAATACACCACACAGTGTTTAGAAAAATAGATAATATTTATCAGGATAATTGTAGGTCAAAACGAATAAACATGCAATGTGAAATTGTAGAGATATCACTGGAAAGTGATATAAAGGGGGTCATTCTGACCTTGGCGGTCCATGACCGCCATGGCGGAGTGCGGCGGAAGCACCGCCAACAGGCTGGCGGTGCTTCCTGGGCGATTCTGACCGCGGCGGTAAAGCCGCGGTCAGAAAAGGGGAGCCGGCGGTTTCCCGCCGGTTTCCCACTGGCCCAGGGAATCCGCCATGGCGGCGCTGCTTGCAGCACCGCCATGGGGATTCCGAGCGCCTTCCCGCCAGCCTGTTTCTGGCGGTGTCCACCGCCAGAACCAGGATGGCGGGAACGGGTGCCGTGGGGCCCCTGGGGGCCCCTGCACTGCCCATGCCACTGGCATGGGCTGTGCAGGGGCCCCCTAACAGGGCCCCACAAAGATTTTCACTGTCTGCTGTGCAGACAGTGAAAATCGCGACAGGTGCCACTGCACCCGTCGCACCCCTTCAACTCCGCCGGCTCCATTCCGAGCCGGCTTCATTGTTGAAGGGGCTGTCCCGCTGGGCCGGCCGGCGGTCTCCTGGCGGTCGCCCGCCGGCCCAGCGGGAAAGCCGGAATGGCTGCCACGGTCTTTTGACCGCGGAGCGGTCTTTCGGCTGGAACCGCTTGGCGGGCGGCGACCGCCGACCACCGCGGTCAGAATGACCGCCAAAGTGTCTTAAGTCTTTAAAAAGCAAACAAAGTCTCTTTCAAGCACAAAGTACCTGGTTTGGAGTGGAAAATCTCTGCAAAGGGCCGCAGAAGAAGAGATACGTGGAAAAATGGTGTGTGCGTCAATTTCTCCCCAGCACACACGGACTTGAGTCGTTATTTTTCACGCGGGGAAGTCGGGCGTCATTTTCCGGCGCGCGGACAGTCTCTTTCTGTGGGTCGTGGGATTACCAGATGTCCCGGGGTCTGTGCGTGGATTCTCCTGCTTGTTTTCCGGCTGCGCGTCGTTCCGCTGGGCTGTGCGTCGAAGTTTCGCTCTCATGGCAGGTGTCGCGTCGATTTCCCCTCTGGAAGTCGGGCGGCGTTGTCCTTGCGAGGCCGTGCGTTGAAGTTCCGGCCGTCCCGAAGGCGTTGCGTCGATCAGCGTCGGTGTGCAGGGTTTTTCTCGCCACGGAGCAAGCTGTGCGTCAAACTTTTCGGCGCACGAAGAGTCCAAATGAAAAAGAGAAGTCTTTTTGGTCCTGAGACTTCAGGGAACAGGAGGCAAGCTCTATCCAAGCTCTTGGAGAGCATTTTTACAGCCAGACAAGAGTTCAGCAAGGCAGCAGGCCAACAGCAAGGCAGCAGTCCTTTGTAGAAAGCAGACAGGTGAGTCCTTTGAGCAGCAAGGCAGTTCTTCTTGGCAGGATGTAGGTTCTGGTTCAGGTTTCTTCTGCAGCAAGTGTCTGATGAGGTAGGGCAGAGGCCCTGTTTTATACCCAAATGTGCCTTTGAAGTGGGGGAGACTTCAAAGAGTGGCTAAGAAGTGCACCAGGTCCCCTTTCAGTTCAATCCTGTCTGCCAGGGTCCCAGTAGGGGGTGTGTCAGTCCTTTGTGTGAGAGCAGGCCCTCCACCCTCCCAGCACAGGAAGACCCATTCAAAATGCAGATGTATGCAAGTGAGGCTGAGTACCCTGTGTTTGGGGTGTGTCTGAGTGAATACACAAGGAGCTGTCAACCCTTTACCAGCCAGACGTGGATTGTAAAGCACAGAAGGATTTAAGTGCAAAGAAATGCTCACTTTCTAAAAGTGGCATTTCTAGAATAGTAATATCAAATCCAACTTCACCAGTCAGCAGGGTTTGGTATTACCATTCTAGCCATACTAAAGATGACCTTCCTACTCCTTTCAGATCATCAGCTACCACTTCAATACTGTATGAGGGCAGCCCCAATGTTAGCCTATTAAGGGAGCAGGCCTCACAGTAGTGCAAAAACGAATTTAGGAGTTTTACACTACCAGGGCATGTAAACTACACAGGTACATGTCCTGCCTTTCACCCACACAGCACCCTGCTCTAGGGGTTACCTAGGGCACATATTAGAGGTGACTTATATATGGAGAAAGGGGAGGTTTAGGCTTGGCAAGTACTTTTAAATGCCAAGTCGAGGTGACAGTGAAACTGCACACACAGGCCTTGCAATGGCAGACCTGAGACAAAGTAAAGGGGCTACTTAAGTGGGTGGCACAACCAGTGCTGCAGGCCCACTAGTAGCATTTAATCTACAGGCCCTAGGCACATATAGTGCACATTACTAGGGACTTATAAGTAAATTAAATAGTCCAATCAGGTATGATCCAAGGTTACCATGTTTAAAGGGAGAGAGCATATGCACTTTAGCACTGGTTAGCAGTGGTAAAGTGCGCAGAGTCTAATAGCCAGCAAAAACAGTGTCCAAAAAGTGGAGGGAAGCAGGCAAAAAGTTAGGTGTGACCACCGTAAGGCTGTCAGGTCTAACACCTTCCAAACCAATAAACATAAAAAAAAAAGCTTAGAAAGTATCACCAATAAGTCACAAGCAAACAAATAAAAAGCATTAGCAGCAACACAACAGAAAATGAAAACGTAACCTTCCTGAAACTCTTGCAAGGCAGTCACATAGGATAAACCGATGCTCCTGATCGTCCAGTAAGGCTGTGGACGAAGCAGTCGCTTATAACTTGATACGCAGATCATTTGAGAGAGACGAATGCTTCTGAAAGAGCGATAATGTTGGTACAGAATGAATCACGAGAGACATACAGCGTCTCGCAGGGGCCGGTACAATGGAGGAATCTCACATGATTTTTAGAGGAATAAATAATGCTTCCGATGGGCAGATAAGTCGGGGCAGACCTGGCAAGAAACAAACATATAAACACAGGAATGCCTGCCAAACGAATAAAAACAAACACCAAAAATAATTACAAAGCATCACCAACAGCAGACACACAAACCAATAAAAAGTTTTACCGAGGACACGACAAAAGAAACAAGCATTTGTAATGCAATGGATCTCACGTTTGCTCGAGTTATTGCTATTAGCGCTGTAAATTCCTAGCTGGACTTTTCTTGCCACATAAACTGAATTTGAATTGATTTTGAGAGGAATAATGCTTCCGATTGGCCGATAAGTCGGGGAAGACCTGCCATGAAACAAACATGTATAACATGGAATGCCTTCCAAACAAATACCCCAAAAAAATACAAAGCATCACCAACAACAGACATACAAACTAATAAAAAGTTTTTCGAGGACACAACAAAGGAAAAAATAAACATTTGCAATGCAATGGATCTTGCGTTTGCTCAAGTTAGAGCTATCAGCGCTGTAAATTCCTAACTGTACTTTTCTTGCCACATAAATTGAAAATGAAAAGTAAAACAGTTCACATAAGCAAGTGAGTTCAAAGTGCTACAGCTGCCATGAGCATGAGCGCCAAGGAGAGACACAAAAGGAAAAATACGTTTCCTCAGAGTCAAATGTATTGGCAAACGTGTAATTATCCATGTAACAAGGGCAATGGCCAAGGCAGGAACAAAACTGCCCCAAGGTGGGACAAACGTAAACCGTTTACCAATGATAACAAAGGATTTTTGAAAGGCAAGTCCATGGACGAGTGATGGGTGTGGTTAGAAGCTCACAGATAGATTACAACATGTCAGAGCGCTTGCGCGCTTGACTTAAAAACTATGTTATTTACATGGACAATACTTGATAACCTACTTGAAGAATAGAATTAAAATCTACATGTATCTTATAAAATTTCCATTCAGGAGTTCCCTTATATGGAAATAGGAGGATAAAAACGTTACTGGCTGAAATAGTCATCTAAACTAAATAGTCGATGGCAACCAAATATTTACATCATCAGTTACTGCACAAAATATGCCAATTGCACATTCATGAACCTGCAAAATATCTCTAACACAGTGCCATTTTGAAATTCCAATAACAATGGTGCTTTTAAAAGATCTTTCTCAAAGTAAATGGCATCAACTTGGATTGTTATCTAAAGTTCTACAAAATCCTTACTCTGCGGCCACTATACATAGGGTAATAACCATAAATCATCTATTGCAAAGAAAGAAAAGATTGATCACAACTACACAATTCCCCTAACCTCCTGGGACAAATGTAGACCAAGGCCATGATGGCAGCCGGAGCATTCCGAAAGCCAGGAGCTCTTAGTGGGGCTACTCGAAATCCTTGCATTGTCTGTGCTGCATCTTGAGCATAGACTGGTGCAATCTGTACAGCACAGCTGCCTGTCACTGCGTAGCTGCCTTGGGGGAGAGGGGAGGGGAGGCTGAGGAGGCATGCTCAGGCCAGAAAGGCTGTGGTGGCAGAGGGTGGCCTGCTCAGCATGCCACTTCAGCACGCCTCGCTCTGGTGTGGGTTGCAAGAACTGCTGAGCTATGGGGCAGTTGCATGAGCAGCACGGGCCAGCCCGGCAGTCCTCAACTTCACTTGTGCCCTAAGCCCACCTTGCCGTGGGCACTCTTAGCCTCCTTCATGGCATTGAGGCAGCTCCAGGTTCCACTGGAGATCGACAATATGGCCAGGGAGGGGGCTGTGACAGGGCTGTAAATGTGAGCCACATGGTTGATCACTTGCATGAACCCCCTTTGTCTCAAGGTGAAGCAGTGAGTGCACTTGTTTTCTTTTTCTGTGAGCCCTGCTTCACCTGTCTTCCATGCATACTTGAGGGAAAGAGTCTGATGGACTTGTTCTACACTGTGGCAAGATGGTGATTCCGCCCTCTTGTGGTTCCCTTCAGCGAACTGTAAAAAAGGCTGGGGCCTTGAATATGTTCAGAAGAACAGGCTGACTATCTCTGCACTGCCAGGTGAGCACATGGGCAACAACAAAGAGGTACCTTGAATCTGTGGTAAATTTACACAATCACTGTGACTCCCACAGACATTACGTACGGGCTCAGTGCTGAAAATGCTATCCTTGCATATAAGCAGGCACAATATATTCATAATAATGGTTCACCACTGTGGCCTGCCTTACAGAGAAAATTCATTTATGACCTCCAATTAGTAAGATTTATATCAAACTGCTTACCCATACTGTTATGAATATTGCTTTGAATGTAGATATTAGAATGTAGGTTGTAGAACGTATTATGTCAGTTATAATGTAATAAAAGCGGTGGAGCATGGCTGAGAGGAAGAAAGGGAGAGACGGAGCTCTTCAGCGGTAATGTACCTGTATGCTTCTTGTCAATGAATACATTTCTAAGATTTATACGTAACAGTATTAACACTGAGACAGAAAACATAGAGGAAGGAGCAGACAGAGTTCTTGACTGATTGGGGGGACTGGCGACTCATAAGGATCAGACTGCAGTATAAGGGCTTATCTGTGTATACATCGGGAGAGTCACTTAGGGCCGTATTTATACTTTTTGGCGCACAACTGCGCCAACGCAGTTGTGCGTCAAAAAATTCAACGCCGGCTAACGCCATTCCAAAGTGCCATGCGGGCGCCTTATTTATGGAATGACGTTAGCCGGCGGAGCTGCCTGGTGTGCTTAAAAAAAAAAGACTTACACCAGGCAGCGCCGGCGTAGGGGAAAATGGAGCTTGGGCGTCAAAAAATGGGGCAAGTCAGGCTGAGTCAAAATTTTGGCCTCAACCCGATTAGCGCCATTTTTTTTTACTCCAATCCCCATTGAAATGACTCCTGTCTTAGCAAAGACAGGAGTCATGCCCCCTTGCCCAATTGCCATGCCCAGGGGACTTATGTCCCCTGGGCATGGTCATTGGGCACAGTGGCATGTAGGGGGGCACAAATCAGGCCCCCCTATGCCACAAAATTTTTTTTAAAAAAATACTTACCTGAACTTACCTTAAGTTCCCTGGGATGGGTCCCTCCATCCTTGGGCGTCCTCCTGGGGTGGGCAAGGGTGGCAGGGGGTGTCCCTGGGGGCATGGGAGGGCACCTCTGGGCTCCTTCCGAGCCCACAGGTCCCTTAACGCCTGCCATGACCAGGCGTTAAAAAATGACGCAAAAGCGGCTGGACGTCATTTTTTTTGACCCGCCCACTCCCGGGCGTCATTTTGGCCCGGGAGTGTAAATACGGAGCACATGCCTCGGAGTCATTTTTTAGAAGGGAACGCCTACCTTGCATATCATTAACGCAAGGAAGGTGTCCACGCTAAAAAATGACGCAAACTCCAAGATCTTTGGTGCTAGACGGGTCTAACGCCAAAGTATAAATATGGAGCTAGATTTGCGTCGGATTTGCGTAAAAAAAATGACGCAAATCCGGCGCAAACAGAGTATAAATATGCCCCTTAGTCACTTGAAGAATTGGTGAAGGTACACAGTCCGCAAACTATGAGTTACTTATTATTATTTTAGTTTGGAGTTCGCTGAATAGCGCCTTTAACCACGGCTCACACGTTTCTAGTGACTGCATTCCTTTACTCACATTTTCATTTGATACGCTTCACGCATTCTTCAGCGGCTGCACCATACTGTTGCACATGCAGCTTTAAGATTACTACTTTGCGAGCACAAGACTTCCTGAGCTCAGTTCTCCGGCCATAGAAATCAGGCGGTTCTAGCATTTGCAATGCAATGGGTCTCGCAATTGGTCGAGTTAGAGCTATTAACGTTGTAAACTATTAAGGCCCTCTCCCTGCAGAACTTTAGTACCTTTAAGCAAGGGCAGGGGCGGGCGGACGGAGGTGGGTGGGGATAGGGACAGGGAAAAATTACAAAAAAATTACAAATTAAAAAAAACGCGCTGTATACAACCTTAAATTTGTGAAGGAGCACTTGGATAAACAATAGAATTAAACTAGTAGTCATGAAAAGCGCTCGATTACTGCCCAGCGAGATCGTGCTCCATATGAAATTAAAAAAAAAAGTAGTACAGAAACCATATGGAAAACATGGAACCTCGTATGTTTTCAGTACTTGGCCAGTGCCCTCGAGAAGGGATAAACACCGGAAAAAGCATGACATATGCATGCCTTTCAGTAATGAAATCAAGCAAATTTTAAAAGGCAAGTCCACAAACGAATGAAAGTGATGGGCGTGACATGAGCATGGTTAAAAGCCCACAGAGAGATTACAACAGTGGCTAGTGCGCTTGCGCGCTCGACCCTAAAAAAACAGTGCCTCTTAAAGGCCGATAGGACAGGGGGCCAAAGCAACCACTTGTAAAATAGTCACATAAAAGATAAACCAGTGCCTCCAAATGGCCGGTAGAGCACCGTCCGAAGCACCACTTGTATGGTAGTCAAACGTAAAATAAACCAGTGCTTCTGAATGGCCAGTAGGGCTGGGGAGGAAGCAGTCACTTTTAACTTCCAATGCGCAGATCAGTTTTGAAAGAGACTAATGCTTCTAAGAGGGCGATAATTCTGGGGTAGAGAGAATTGAATGTGGGACATGCAGCATCACATAAGGGCTGCTAAAGCGGAGAAAACTCAGATAATTGTAAAAGGGTTAATGTTTTTGATGGGCCAAGAAGGCTGGGGAGACTCGGCAAGAAACAAAAATCTACAATACGGAAGTGGTATTGAAACAAATATTATTTAAAAAAAAAGCTTATAAAGCATCACCGAAAATTCACAAATGAATAAAAAGCACAAGCAAGGACATGACCGAAAAAGAAAACTGAACCTTCTTGAAACATGGACAAACCAGTGCCTCCAAACATCTGGAAGAGCTGCGGCCAAAGCAGCCACTTGTATGGTCGTCAGTTGTAAAATAAACTAGTGCCTGTGCATGACTAGTAAGGCTGGGGAGAAAGCAGACACTTATAAGACTGTCATATGTAATAAACCAGTGCTTCTACCTGGCCAGTAGGGCTGGGGATGAAGCAGCTACTTTTAACTTCCAATGTGCGATTAATAGTGAGAAACTAATGCTTATGAGAGGGAGATAAATCTGGGGCAGACTCAATCATATGTGAGACCTGCAGCCTAATGTAAGGACTAGTAAAGCGGGGGAATTCACATAATTGTAGAGGAAAAGTGCTTATGATGGGCCAATAAGGCTGGGCAGACTTAGCAAGAAACAAACACCTACAACACGAGAATGCCTTCCAAAGAAATAAAGAACATTTCATTAAAAAAAGGTTAGAAAGCATCACCAACAATTCACAAATGAATAAAAAACTTTAGCAATGACACTACAAAATAGGAAAACAGAACCTTCTTGAAACACAGGCAAACCGGTGCCTCTAAACGGCCGGAAGGGCTGGGACGAAGCAGGCACTTGCAACTTCAAATACGCAGATCATTTAAGAGAGACAATGGTGCCCCGGGGGGGATTACCGACGAGGAGAAGTCTCCCCCCCTCCGATTTTTGGGGAGGGTGGTATGGCCCAGGACGAAGTTGGGCTATTTTGGGCTACATTTTTGGGCTCCAGGGTGGGGGGTGTATTAGGACACAGTTTGGGTGCCGGCCACCATTTTTTCAGTAGGTGACACAGTGGCCAGTCTTTTGGTAGTGGGAAGTTTTTGTCGTGGTTTATAGCTTAGACTTAAAAAAATAAAAAATATATATATAACGCAACCGCATTGAGCTATATTGCATTGGTTGCTATTAGGCTTGTGGATTGAGCGGTGGGTGCTTTCCTGTGCGTCGCGGTCGGGTGCGTGGTTTCATGGATGTGAGTAGGGGATTGGACATTGCCGACAGGTGTTGGTGCTGTTGAAGAAAGCCGGGCGCATGGACCTTGTGAACACCGCGGCCCAGGCAGACTTGCGCCCGGCCAGGAAGGCGTCCCAAGGCATTGCGGCGGCGGTGCTCACTTGTTTGCCGCTGCGACGAAGACGAAGCGAGGAGTTGCAGATGAGGTGCGGGTGGGAACCAGGGCACGCGGCTGGGTTATGGGTGGGGCAGAATGCGGAGGAAGCACGAGGAGGCTCGCCGTGGCTTGGAGACAGGCTAAGGAAGACTTGGCGTGTCAACAAGGGGACAGCAGGAGCTCCTGGGATGGGCGGCACCCGGGAGGCAGGCCTGGGTGCGGCCGGCTCGGTTTTGAGCAAGGGGAGGGGATGGGGGAGGGGAGGGGGTCCGTGACGTGGCATGAGCCCTGGGTTCACCAAGAGGCTCAGGACAGGGCAGCTGGTAAATTGCGGTGGGTCTGGTGATGGGGGAGAGACGTCAGGGGACAGGCCCTGAGGCGGCATGAAGGAAGGGGGGGGGGATTTTGTACATGTTGACTCTCGAGTGGGGGGAGCCCCGAGAGGGAGGAGGAGCGGGACCGGCCGGGAGGGTGGTTTTGAAAGGAGGAGGTCAGGAAGATGCTAACCCGTTAGACATTGGTGTGGGGTGTCAGATCCCGGTGTCCAAGAAGTGGTCCACCATGTTAGTGTGGAGCACTAGCAAGAGTGAGGGTGGGAGTGAGGTGGAGGGGGTGGGGCAGAATGAGGATGAGGAATACACACCGCTGCTGTGGCTTAAAGTTCCGGTGCACGTTTATGGTGAGCATGGTATTTTTGAGGCAAGTGAGGAGGTGGAGGTAGGTTCCTGTGAGGCCACCCTGGGGAGAAGAGAAGGCGGGCCCCAGGCCGGCCAGCTGGATGGCATCAACAGTGGACGGGTCCCGGAAACATCGGGCCACGGATGCTCCCTGGGGATGGTGCGAAGGCAGGGGTGGTGCACCCACTGGCGTCGCCTTTACTGGGGAGCAGTGTCCGGGTGCGTCAGGCAGTGATAGGGGGCTGAAGGCAGTCTCTGCAGCAGATTCAACACATGGTGAGGTGCATCAGCAGGTGGTCACGGAAACAGTGCCATGGGGAAAAGAGGCGACAGAGGAATGAGATTTGGAGCTGGATTTTGAGGAAGGCAGAGTTGAGGAAGGGGAGCCGTCTGATGGGTGGGAGGAAGAGGAGGAGTGGTGGGAGACCAGCACAGGTGGGGGGGCGCCGTTAACCCTGTTAGTCAGTTATTTCAGGAATCCTGGAAGGTGCTGGTGTGGTCCACTGAAGTACCGCTGGTTCGGCGGAAGGCACAGGAGCTGGGACTGAAAAAAGGACGCTAAGGTGGAGTACAAGAAGGATCCGGTCGGTGAGAGGCAGGGAGGAGATAGTGAGACAGAAACTGGACAAATAAGTGGCAGAAGGTCGCATGGCTGGCCCTTTCACAGATTGGCCGATGCAGAACCTTATTGTGTCTCCTATTGGTGTGGTGCCCAAGCAGGAGGCTGGTCAATATCGGCTAATTCAGCATCTTTCGTGGCCAGAGCGTGCCTTGGTTAATGATTTCATCCCAGAGGAGCTGACAAAGGTGTCCTACGCGTCGGTTGATGTGGCCATTGACATGGTGGAGGCCTTGGGGCCACAAGCATTGATACAAAGACAGATATCAAGTCTGCTTTCTGATTGCTACCGGTTCACCTCCCAGATTTTGAGTTATTAGGGATTCAGTTCCAGGAACCGTGGTATGTGGACAAGAAGCTGCCCATGGGTTGTTCTATTCCTTGCTCCCTTTTTGAATGTTTCAGTACATGTCTTCAATGGATTTTCACAGAGGTCACAGGACACACACACCTGACGCACTACCGGAACGAGGTTCTGCAGCACTTTCAAGAGGTGATGGGGGACCTCAGTGTGCCCTTGGCCTCGGAAAAGACAGTTGGGCCTTGTACGGCGCTGTCGTTTTTGGGCATTGAGTTGGATACGGTGACTGGGATGGCACGACTACCTGACGATAAGAGGGTGGGCATGATGCAGAAGATTCAGACCATGTTGCGGAAGGATAAGGTAACGGTGAGGAGGTCCAGGTATTGCTGGGTCATCGTAACTTTGCTTGCAGGGTGGTACGAGCTGGGAGGACCTTCTGTTGGCAATTGGGGATGGCCTTAGCAGGGAATTATCTGCCACACCATCATGTGACACTCAAGGCGGGCGTGCGGGAGTACTTGTGTATGTGGTGCACATTCTTGGAGTTCTTTAATAGAATACCGCTGAAGGCAGGGCAGGAGTGTGAGTGGGATGTCCAGATATTTTCAGACACAGCAGGGGCATCTGGTTTTGGGATTTATTGGCAGGGCACGTGGTGTATGGAAGAATGGCCAGTGGATTGGAAGAATGGTGGGCACAGCATAGCTTTTCTTGAATTATTTCCATTGGTGGTAGCTGTATGCCTGCGGGGGACAACATGACAGTGGTGCACTTGATAAACAGGCAGTCGGCGAGGGAGGCCCAGTTTCTACAGTTGCTTCGGGTGTTTGTGCTACAATGTTTAAAGCAGGACATTTTGTTTAGGGCACAGCATGTTCCAGGAGTGAACAATGACATTGTGGATACTTTGGCTCATTCACAGTGGGAGAGATTCCATGGGTTAGTCATGGGCAAAGACCAATGCAGGACGGAAATGCCAGAAATCCTGTGGAGGATAGGCACATGAGGATGCTTCGATTGGTGATGAACTCATTGGCCCCATCAACGCGCCGAGCATACGCGAAGACTTGGCAAGAGTTCTTAAGTTCTGGAGCTTGTAAGAGGGCGAGGTACAATAACAGAGTTCTGTGGACCGTATGTTTGGATGTGAGAGAGGCAATGTTGTTTCAGACCCTCATGGTTTGGTTGTTTTTCGGGGCCTTCCGAGTGTCAGAGTTGTTGGGCTCTGGGCAAAAGGCGGGTATTATTTGGAAGGAGGTGCAATTCTGTGGTCGGGGGTTTCCATACAGCTGAGAAGTTCCAAAAACGATCAGAGGGGATTGGAGGTTGATGTACATTTACAACGGTATCCAGTGTCTTCGATTTGCCCCCTAACCCTCGGGCATCAGTAGCAGGTGCAAAGCAGTGATCGGGAGGGACTGGTATTTCTCCATAGTGACGGGCGGGGGCTACATCGTACCAGCTTTTAGTCGTCATGAGGAAGGGGCTGTCCGCAATAGGACAGGATGCAGGTCAGTTCGGAACTCACTCATTCAGGATTGGGGTAGCTATCGAAACAGGATGGGAGGGTTGGCATAGGGAGGAGTTAATGGCTTTAGGGAGGTGGAAATCAGACTGTTTTTGAAGGTACGTGATACTGGGGGAGTTGGAGTTTGGGAGTTGCGTCTAATTTTCTTCCTTTTCTCCCCGCAGGTGTGGTGCCAGGTCCGGATGCATCTTTTATTACTATATGGGTGGTTGGACATTCATTTGTGAAGTGGCACAGCGCCAAGCACGATGCACAGCTATTGGAGGAAACCTGGGGTTTAATGTGGCACGGTAGGATGGTAAAGGGGGGATGAAATGGCATGAGCTGTTACCCCGTTTGCAAATGTCAGCAGGGATGGGGCATTTGTCCGGACGTTTTGTGTTTGCATGTGAGGGAGAACGACTTGGTGACTTGTAGGAAATTCTTTCCAAGTGGCGCGGCTGTCATGTGGTGTTTACGGGTGTTGTTCTGCGTCGGCTTTGGTGAGGGGCTAGAAAGACGGGTGCCATTGAGCAAGCGAAGAGGAAGATTAACAAGGAAATGAATGGCTTCTGCGTTCAAAGGGGTATTACATGTGTGGAGCACAGGGACCTACGGTTTGAAGACGTGGAATTATTTAGGGGCGATGGGGTCCGTTTATCCTTCATGGGAATGGAGCTCTATCTTTCGCATTTGAAAGAAACATTGAAGGAGCTGCTGCGGGAGGTCTAGATATGTGCATGGGGGATAGGGGGCTGAAAAAGTCAGGGTAGCTGACTTTTTCTGGTGGCGGAGCTGGAGAGAGTTTACAGGACAACCGAAATACGTACAGATGGCGAATCTGGCAGGACATTTTCAGATATTAAGGGGGGGACAACAGCAGGTCACGACGGACAGGAAGGAAGATTGGCATTAGCAGTTATGATACCTTGCAAAGTAGATTGGCAGGTTGCATTAGGATCTGGGTAAAGAGAGCAAACGGGTCCGGCAGGGAAAATAGGTAACAACATGAATGGCGAAAAAGAAAGCAGGATAAGGTTAAAGGGAGGGGGGAGGACACGGTAGGTGAACGCCCTAATATAAATGCAACAAAACACAGACAAGGGTATGGATGGAATTCCTGCAGTGCCATCTCCGATGAGTGCTTCCTTGTTCTGTGCCCATCCTCCCAAAAAAATTACATCATTTGGTAGTTACAAGAATTAAAGGGAGAGAGCAGAAGGCATGTAGAAAGCTACAGCAGGCAACAAGGCAATGGGTGGAGACAGTTGGAGGAACACAGAGGGATCTGCACATGTGAAAGGCGGCTCATAGCGTCCATCCGACTGCCTGCACCCTTTGGATCAGAGCAAGGGTCATACAACCGGGGCCCTGGTCTACTTGGAGGAGATCAGAATGTTGACTCCTTCAGGAGCTTTCTGGAAGGGGCTGCAAGAGTGGGCACTCCTCGGATCATTAAAAACTCACCTTGTGGTAGGAGGCACTGAATGCGTTGTAGAGGAGGCTCGAGCTCACCGGAGCCCTGGGGATCCATCTCACATGCTGGCAGTGATCTGGTCCTCATGTTCTGTGGGGTAGCAGCAGCTTCTGGGAATTCGGCCATGGTCTGACCTGAACCTCTGTTTTTTTGTGGTGTTGCTCTCCAAGGCCTCTGGGGGGCACACAGCCTGCCCATCTCCTTGCTGCTGCTTTGGGGATCTGGTGGACTGCAGTCCTGGAGGTTAGCCCAAATACCCGACAGACAGTTATGATTATCTTTTCGGTTGCCTTGGCAGCTGTGTCATTACTAAGATGTGCTGTAGTCAGTATTTGTTTGAGGCAGCTGTATGAGTATGGTGGAGTCACTGGAGTGTGAATCTCCGTGGAATATTGCAGAGTTTTTAGGCAACTCTGTGGAATTCAGCAGCATCGAACTATGCAGGTTCTGCCCACCCCTGATTCTGAGAGAACAATATTATTGGGCCAGAGTGAGTCATATATAAGACATGCAGCATCTTGCTTGGGCCGGTAAAGCAGGGCAAACTCTCAATTGTGGGATGAATAGTGCTTATGATGAGCCGATAAGGCAGGTCAGACTCAGAAAGAAACAAGCAAAGAAGCACATAAATAAGACAATGTTTTTGACTTTCACCGTTAACATGGAAATCCTAGCAAAACACATAAAGAACATTTTTAAAACATTACCAACAACTAACAAACAAACAAATAAAAAGCTTTAGCAGCAATATGACATAAGAAGAAAACAAAACATGCTGGGGCAGAATGAATCACATGTAATTCATACAGCGTCTCACAAGAACCAGTAAAGCAGAGCAAACTATGACAATTGTGAAAATAATAATGCTTCTGAGAGGCCAATAAGATGGGGCAAATTCGGCAAGAAACAAAAAACAAAAAGAACGTAAATTAAATAAAGCACATAAATAAGACAATGTAAAGACAAGGTTTTTAACATTCATCATCAAAACGTAAAAGCCTTGCTAAACAAATAATAAAAAAAAACATAAATTACAAGAAGCACATAAATAAAACAATACAAAGGGCTTGATTACGAGTATGGCGGTCCAGAGGACATCTGTACCTGCTGTGGCGGTCTGACAGCCGCATCTCTGGTGGTCCAACTGCCTGATCACAATACTGGTGGTCAGACTGTCAGGAGGCCACTGTCAGGAATAGGGATCCCTAAGAGTTGACTGTGATTAAAGTTGTCGTCAGTCACGGCAGTGCCAAGTTCGGCACCACCAATCTGATCATGACTTTCCTTTCTGCCAGCCTTTCCATGGAAGGATCCCCACCATGAAAAAGCTGGCGGAAAGGCAGAGTTGGGGCAACAAGGGTGCCCCTGCACTGCCCACAACTATATTGTGGGCAGTGCAGGGGCCCCCTCTGTCAGCACCTTCAACATGCTCACTGTCTGCTATGACAGACAGTGCGTATTCCATGGATGATGGTGGCACGGTCTGTGCAATGGCATTGGCTTCAGCATAGCCCGGCAGAAACATCGTAATATGATGGTGGTGAGGCGGCCGGCTTGATGGCTGCTTCCCCACTGCAGTATTTGAGTTTGGACAGTTCAACCACCAAATTCATAATTAGGCCCTATGTTTTTAACGTTCGTTGTCAACATGGAACTGACTTGCCATAAAAAGTAGAACTTTAAAAAAAAAACACTTGCAGTGCATCACTGCCCACTCCCAAAGAAACAAATAATTAAAAAGCTCTAGCGAAAACATTGCATAAGAAGAAAATACTAAACTTTCCTGAAACACATGCAGAAGCTAATAAAAAAAATAGTATGCAGACACAAAGCTAAATGGGTAAATATGAAACGGTATAAGTAATAGGGCCATGCTCATTGGGAAGGAGCAAGGCAGGAGAAAGATGGACATTTAACAAAGATAACCACATGGAAGCAAGCGTTTGCGAACAACACTTTAAGTAACTAATCAAATGCTGTGGGCGGACTGTAAGCCCACAGAGTGAATACAACATTTCTGGAAGAGACAGCACATGCACTGTCTAGGCAAGACCTAAAAATGAGATAAGGGCATTATTGTACTGTTCAGGGTGCGTAAATTTACTTTATATAAGAAATTCATAATGTTATTTATATTGAATGCCACACTGCTTTCAAATATAAATGAGAACACATTAATACATGTAGTAGGAACGTAACATTGAGATTGTTTATTCAGTTATTCCTCATACTTATTTGGATATATGGGCCATCACTGCCCAGCACCCTCGGAATGTGCACTGTCTGCTTTCTCACTGGTCAACCCGGTGGGAACATCGTAATAAGACGGGGATGAGATAGCTGGGTTGATGACTGCCTCATCCCCATGAGTTTGGCGGTCGACTTGTCCGACCGACAACCTCTTAATGAGCCCCAAAGTTTTCAGTAGTTTAAACATGAGCTCAACCCCTGGTTGCTATGGCACAGAACATACAGGCTTAACTTAGACAAAATAAGTAAAGCATTTAGAAGTACCAACATAGTTAAAAACACAACACAATAAAAATTCCACTTTAATTTATTAAAATAGAGAAAAATTAATAAAAAATGTCACCAACATAGCAGAAACTCAATAACAGAAACCAGTGGTGTGAATTTTAAAATACTTTAAAAAAATGAAAATATCTTTATTGGAATTATTTCAATTTCTTTCAAATTTTAACATTTATTTTTCATCTCATTCCTTACAATTTCCAGTTTCCATTTTAGCAGTACCTGTTTAGTATTTTGCAAGTGTATCCGTCAATTAGTTGTCTTCCATTATTTACATCATGTTTTATAAATACATTTCTGCGATTGTGACGTATACTGATCTCTGTCTATGTGTGTCAATTCTTATTACTACAGTAGTTTTCACATTTCCTCTATCTGTCGAAAAGTATAGGGGAAGACTTGTGGCTTTTAACTGTGAGGAACTTTTTGTGGTGAGAGGGTAATGAGAGCGTTAGAATTCTAGCCAATTCAATAAAGAACAGGATGAAATAATGAAAACACCTTTACGGCAAAGTATGGTGTCTCCGGTGTTATGGGTCTATACTAATACTTTGGGAGGTTAATGGCATCCAGCCGTCCACACCACAGACATCCCATTGAGTCTCCTCCATGTATAACCTGGAGTCTATGAGGTGTTATTTAGATTATATAGAGGAAGTTGAATTGTATATTTTTGAGCCTGGAGTTACGGAAGATCCTCTTGGGATATGTCATCATCTTGGTCTATTCTTCTTTCGTGATCTCTTTGCCTAGGACGCTGCCCCATTTAGTCCGCAGGGTAGTCAAAGGTTGCCGTCCCATGACATTCAAGAATCTATAGAACCAGGTAATCAGGTGCCCAGAGGAGCCCATCGTCAGGAGCAACTGCAGTGTAGCATGTGTACGGGGTTTGTCCCGCCAACAGTTCCAGACATCTGCAAACGTTCTCAGCAGATCTTTATAATTCAGAAATTGACTATTCACATTGTTCCATGGGATCACCCAAGGATGTAAGCATGCCCATCAGAGAGCATTCTCCCACTGTCTCCAGTCCTTTGGCTGTCCAGTCAGCTAACCTTGCAGTGGAGAAACAAGTTACTGGATTGCCATGTGGGAGGCCTACTAATTGAAGCCCTGGAGCATATGTAATCACTTTTCAGTTTCTCACTTGGCACCTTCTCCAAGTATATAAGGCCACCTTTAACAATGTAGTCGTTTGCAGAATGTTCTTATCCCGGCTTAGTAAACGCTGCAATAAAATTTCTCGATAATGGGATAAGCCCATTTGATCCAAGTCACTACAGTGGGAATCATTGAGCCACCTAGTGATCAACTGCAGCTGTGCTGCCAGGTAGTATCATTTATATTCTGGTACCCAAGATCCCCTACTTCCGGTGGACATCTCAGAGTCCCAAGAGATACCTTGTGCCTACCCTGTCCCATATCAGTTCCTGAAGCAACACATTCACTTACGTAAGCCATGCAACAGCAACACTTATCAGTAAGTTTGCGAAAAAGTATAGGAAGCAAGGAAAGTTTTTGGAAATGGCAATCCTTGTCATCGAGGACAGTCTCAAGGATCTCCAGAAAGAGACTCAGCCTTTAAAGGAACAGTATGCCTTTCCCAATTCCTCTTACATAAGTCTTCAACAGTATGGAATATATGAATTCCCAGGGCTCCTACTGAAGACTCCCAGTCGCATCATGTAGGCATTGAGTATCCCTAACACAAGGGAACAGGCAGATCTTTGCACAGTTCAACCATAGGCTTGACACCCTCCTCAAGAGGCGTGACTGTATCAAGCGCCCTCTCATGCCATTCGCTATGTGCAGTAAGAAGTCATCCGCTCGGAGGGAGATGTGTTGGTGTCAATCTACTACTATGCCATCCCATTATCCTCTCCTGGGAATAGCCCAGCCAATGGTTCTATGACCAGAGCAAATATCAAGGGTGACAGTGGGCAGCCCTGCCTCATTCCTCTAAAAATTTCATGTGTGGAGGATACTATCCATCCTGTCCGTACTCTTGCTGCTGGTTCTATGTAAAACAGCGTTGCCCACTTGACCCATCCATCCCCAAGTCCTATTTTCACATGGCCCCTATTAGGAAGTCCCATCTTATAGAATTGAACCCCTTTTCGAGGTCTACTGACATGAGCATGGCATTGAGCTTGGTTTGCACATAAGGATGATACAAGAGGTGAAACAGTCTATGAAAATTAAGGGACGTCCTTTAATTCAGCATAAACCGGTTCTTGTATTCATGTATACAAGGCTGTATGTAAGGAATAATTCTATTCGCCATGATTTTACTTAGAATTTTAAAGTCCATGTTTAACATGGACAACGGATGGAATGCAGTAGTGTGCGCACCTACTATTTTTGTTTAGGGAAGTGGAACCACCAGTGTAGCCCAGGTCGACTAAGGTAAGTGCCTCTTGTTAGAAATGGGGTCTTTGGTTGGCCGTTCTCAACACCAGGGCAGTGCACGCTCTATTGGCGACTAGAATGCAAAAACCCAGCACTCTCAGAACAACGTCATTTATGCATTGTGCTGATATGTTGTTGTTTAACCTTTTGCATTGCAGAGTTCAATCCTGAAGACTTATTTTTAATGTGCTTACAAATGTTGTTCATTTGCAATGTATTGCTGCAGGCTTTCAGAGTGTGTTAGGGTGTGGTCCCTTTCCAGGGCCTTCTAGAGACTTTCCCTGCAACATGCCTGGGTGTGGTTGTGGGCTGGGCCAAGACTCTATAAAAAGGAGCCAGCCCAGCTCCAAGTGCTCACTATTCAGAGGTCCCGGTGCAGAGCAGCAGCTACTTCCTGAGCTCCTGTCCCGGTGGCCTATTTGATCTTCCAGACATCTGACTTTCATTCTTCATTTGGAGATCCTTGTTCTGGGCGGTAAGACAGTGGTTGGGCTGGCCTCCCGACGCCGTTATCGAGAACTCTCATGTTCTTGGGCCTAATTCTTTTATGATTTGACAGAGTACTTTGCGCGTGTGAAATATGCGCTTGAGTGTTTGTGACATTTGCAGGGTGACTTGCGAATCGGCAAGACGCGTGATTCGTTTCATGATAATTTAATCTTGTTAATTATTGCGCGCTACCATTTCTTGACATTTACATGGTGGCTTAAGAATCGGCAAGGCGCGCGATTCGTTTTATGGTGTTTTAACTTTGTTGTTCATTGCGCGCTACCATTTCTTGACATTTACATGGTGGCTTAAGAATCGGCAAGACGCACGATTCGCTTTATGGTGTTTTAACTCTGTTGTTCATTGCGCCCTACCATATCTTGACATTTACATGGTGGCTTAAGAATCCACAAAAGACGTGCAATCCGTTTCATTGTACTTTGATCTTGTTATTCATTGTGAGCTGTTATTTCTTGGCATTTACGTAGTGGTTTACGAATCAGCAAGACGCACGATTCTCTCCTCGAGTTTAATTCATGTTTTTTATTGTATGTGACTATTCTAAGATATTTATCATGTAATATCTGAGTTGACAAGTTATGTGATTTGTTTTTCCTGAATCCATATTGTGTTATTCATGGTGCACAATCCTTTTATGGTGTTTACTATATATATATATATATATATATATATATATATATATATATATAAATCTACAATATGCGCAATTTGTGTTGAAACATTTTAAGAGTACACAGAAGATCAGAGTGTCTAGGTGCAATATTGTATGGTCCTAGTATGCATTATCAAAAAAGGATTTACATGAATGGTTTAAAATTTAGTCGGAACGTTTTTCGGATTCTCATGTAAAGGAAAGTACTTGAATAAGAAAGTTTTCATTTAATCCATCTTGATTCCCTTACAGGTATCTGGCCATCTTGAAAATTAGTCATTTTAAACTTAATTCTTAGATTGTTCATGTTTTCAGAATGACTATGCTTAGAATCATAGTCTAGTATTGATTTCAGGAGATATAATTTTCATATTGTGTGTTCTAACCTTTTTCTTACTACAGGTCTCCTTCCCAGCTGCTTCCCTTCCTAATCCCCTCTTCCCCTCTTGAACTCTCTTAGCCTCAGTGATTTTTCTATCAGAGTCTTGGAGCTGTTCAGTGGTGAACGTGTTGGGAACGTGCGCAGACCCCGAGGATCTGGTGACTCTGACAGCCGTCAGGTTACCACCTGTCCAAGCAAGGAACCTCACTCTGTTCAGGGTAAAGGAGAATCACACTCAGTTACCCCCCGCTCACCACCTGGGTAGCTTGGCACGAGCAGGCAGACTTAACTTCAGAAGCAATGTGTGAAGTACTTGTATCAACACACAGAGTAATACAGTGAAACACTACAAAATGGACACCACACCAGTTAGGTAATTTTTATCTAAATCAAACAAGACCAAAACTACAAAAATCCAACAAACGCAAGTCGAAGTATGAATTTTCAAACGAATAAGAGTCTTACGCCATAGAAATCAATGTAAATGTTGATTTTACTCAAAGAACCTGGTTAGCATCAAAAATAAAGTCACACGGGCGATGTGTCGATTCCTTTCCTGCAAGTGAGGCCTGCATTGTTTCTTCTCCGGTCGGGTTGGTGATGCATCATTTTTCTCCCTCGCCAGAGAGCGATGCGTCGATTTCCGAACAGGCCACCTTGGATCCGTGCAAGTTCATGATGACTCTGACACCCAGGGACGATGAGCGAGAAATTTGGCCGCATGGTGTTGGAAAACCGCGCTGCGTTGAGTTTGCGTTGTTATCAGCAGTAGCAAGCAGGTGTTGTGCGTCATTTCTCCAGCCACTATGCGTCGATTTTCCAGCCGTGATGCAGGTGGAGCATCGATTTCAGCCACAGAGCTGGCGGCATGTCGTTTATCAGCCTCATTGCAGATGGTGTTTTCGAAACATTCACTGCACAACGTTCTGTGTGTGGATTTCAGCTCTTGTTCTGCCAACTTCACCTTTCAAGGGTCCAGGGACTGGATGGGGCACCACTTGGCAGGGCAGAAGTCTCAGCAGAGAGTCCAGGTTCTGGCAGAGGAAGTCTTTGATGGCCCTGAGACTTCACAACAGGAGGCAAGCTCAGTTCAAGCGCTTGAAGATTCTTCACAATCACAAATGCACAACAAAGTCCAGTCTTTGTCCCCTTTCATAGGCAGAAGCAGCAACTGCCGGATAGCCCCACAATGCACAGTCACAGGCAGGGGCAGCACTTCTCCTCAGCTCTTCATTTCTTCTCCTTGGTAAGGTTCCTTTGGTTCCAGAAGTGATCTAAAGTCTAGAGTTTTGGGTCAACTAGTTATACCCCTTTCTGCTTTTGAAGTAGGCAAACTTCAAAGGAAAGCCTCTGTTGTTCACAAGATCCTGCCTTGCCCAGGCCAGGCCCCAGACGCACACCAGGGGGGAGTAGACTGCATTGTGAGAGGGCAGACACAGCCCATTCAGGTGCAAGTGACCACTCCTCCCCCCTAGCCCAGATGGCTCATCAGGATATGCAGGCTACACCCAGCCCCCTTTATGTCACTGTCTAGAGAGAGGTGCAAACAGCCCAACTGTCAAACTAACGCAGACAGGCAATCAACAAACAGAATGGTTTAAGGAAGAAAATGCCCACTTTCTAAAAGTGGCATTTTCGAAGTAACAATCTCAAAACCAACTTCACTAAAAGATGTATTTTTAAATTCTGAGTTTAGAGACCCCAAACTCCACATGTCTATCTGCTCTCAAAGGGAATCGGCACTTCAATAATATTTAAAGGCAGCCCCCATGTTAACCTATGAGAGAGATGGGCCTTGCACAGTGGAAACCGAATTTGGCAGTATTTCACTGTTAGGACATGTAAAATACAGCATTATGTCCAACCTTTAATATACACTGCACCCTGCCCATAGGGTTACCTAGGGCCTACCTTAGGGGGGCCTTACATGTATAAAAAGGGAAGATTTAGGCCTGGCAAGTAGATACACTTGCCAAGTTGAATTGGCAGTTAAAAACTGCACACACAGACACTGCAGTGGCAGGTATGAGCCATGTTTACAAGGCTACTAATGTGGGTAGCACAAATAGTGCTTCAGGTCCACTGGTAGCATTTGATTTGCAGGCCCTGGGCACATTTACTGCCCTGTACTAGGACCGTACTAGTAAATCAAATATGCCAATCATGGAAAGCCAATTATACATACATTTTAGATAGGAGCACTTGCACATTAGCACTGGATAGCAGTGGTAAACTGGCTAGAGTATCAGAAACAGCAGAAACAGAGTCCAGCACACATCAAAAACCTGGGAAACAGAGGCAAAAAGTTAGGGGAGACCACGCCAAGGAAGCCAAGTTTAACAGATGCCATTGTAGATTTATTGTACCACTAACAGTTTTCCATGTACATACATGTGAGGGAATACAGACATCATCCCATCAACATAGGTAGAACATATATGGAACTGCATCATAAAAAAATTTCCTAAAGAGAAAGGGACACATGCGGAGATGTAGGCACAAGGAATGTTGGCAACAGTGATGACACATCATTAATCTCAATAGACATTCATGTCAACAGACATTCCCCACTTGCCAAACAAAAGTAGTTTGTTACATCTGCAAACAAATAGCTATGTAAGCCATGTCATATGTATGATGGACACCTACACATCACAGACTGCAATGAGGCACCAGCACCCATCATATACCGAAGATAACTAGCTCCTGGGTGGCAGATACTACATACACATATACTCAGACACATGGCAGAGTACAGTGATCCACAACCTATTTACATTTGGCCTGTAACATCTAGAAAGAGTGATCTTTTGCATGGTAATTACACCCACTAGTCAGTAAATGAATGATCACTGTACACCGCCATTTGTGGTCCCTGCTCAGAAAATGCTCTGAGGATTCTTCCCCCCCCCCCAGTTTTATCATTGGTCCAAAAGGCAAGGCACACCCATTTGATACACATGACATGTCAACACAAACAATCTCCCATCTACTTTGTGACACATAGCTCATCCCTTGTTGTCAGGGGGAGCAGTCAGTGCCTCGCTCAATCACCTGGTCGTTCAAAGGTCTCGTCCTACCCCAATGTCCAGCTAAAGGCACAACATGAGCCAGACCCAGTAGAAAGTCTCTGAAGCACTGGGATAGGCAAGAATTTGCTGTGTATTCACCCCCTCACACACCCATACAGCTTCGCGTGAGCCACTGCCAGAATGCGGGCCTATATGGGGGTAATGGTCTGATGTGCACCCTGCCCGCTCTGGGAGGACAGCCCCAGCTGGGCCTCCACGATCTTCCGGGCCCAGCATCTCAGGTCCACCTACCTCTTGCGAAAGGGGGCGCTCCGCCGGCTGTGGACCCCAAGGGTCCACATCTTCTTGGTGATGGCTCTCCAAATCCCTTTCTTCTGATGGGCTTTTACCTGCATGGATGCAAAAGACAAGACAAGAAATTAAGTCAATAAGTCCTATCTAAAATGTCACACACCTGTCAGTATACCAAGATGAGGACATCCTATCTTGCACATACTGCCCAAGTGTGGCACATAGCAGTCATTTAATACAGGGAGATGACTACAAACACTTCCCAATATGCAGCCCTACCCACCACCCAGCTCAGGTCCTGCACTGACAGGGTAGGTCAATTGACATCTTATGGGATATGATCTAGCAATCTGACAGCATTCAGAAGCACTATGAGACACATCACCCTTATATCTTCTGGAAGGTAAACTCCTCAGCCATGAATTCATCAATACATTCACAATCTGTGAAAATGATCCTCTGCATACAACCCCTACAGGCTACTGCCAGGGTACAAACTCTAACATCACACATCGGTAACAATGAAGGAATTGTCATGGCGGGCACAGAAAGAGTTTAGTCTGTCCATATGTGAACATGTGTAAATACAGATGCAGACTCAGGCCACTTCAGGGGTTGTGGGCCTGTGTGGCTTATTATCAACACAAAACACACTAATTGACATATATATCCATAATACACAGATTACCTTCAGAATAATATAGGCATGCCTTGTACATTTTCTGCAATGTGACCTCTCAACTAAGTCAGATATCATGGGTTATTAGTAAAAAAAAACACACAGATTGCACTTATGCAATGTCAGAAATGCAATGAGCTTGCACAGGGCAGATGTGACCTGTATGAAGGTGACAACAGGGCTGAAGGATCAAGGGACCTGTCAAGGCTCAGAAACACACATTGGCAGAGATGTCAAGTGCACATCACTCACAGATCATCAGCTCGTCCCTAAAACCATTTACATTCTTATCAGAGGAAAGAGACTCAATTATATTGCATATTAGCACTGAGGCAGGATTTGGCCTGATAACATGATGTGCTGGGATACAGGGAGTGGGCAGATTGCAACAGATGCATCACAAAAGTGATTCAACACCAGCCCAGACTCAGACAAATACAGTGCGAAACATTTGACAGGCCCCGGTCCCTGCAGACTGAGCAGTCATACCTACATGAAACTCCATTCCCAACACTTCCATGCATAACAGTACATCATGTAGCCAACAGCCAATTGGGATGTGGTGTTTTTGTGCCAACCTGAGGGGCAGGGTAAGTCAGGATATGCCTTTCAAACAATAGTTTAGCAAGGGCAGATGTAGTTTGAAATGTCTGTGACACCATACACATAGCTCACATTACACACAACTGACACATACAACATTCATAAACTGCTCATGCTGTCATTCAAATACATGTGCCTTCACATTGATAACATCCATGAGGTAAAAGATGTCTGAATATGGCTGTCATGTCACCTCACCTAATTATGTGCATCAAACACAAGGTGGATCAGGGAATACTCAATACACACACACCACAATGTATCAGAACTCAACACCTGGCACAGAACACATATACTTCACATTGGCTCCCGCATTGATGCATACTGCATTCACCTACAGGGCTTTGAGTTCACATTTTGCCACACATGGTCACACTCCAGCCTGTGAGGAGGGAATATATGTCGAAGTACAGAGAAAACTGTGCACATGAGACACTTACCTGCTTCTCTGGTGCACCGTACAGCTGCTCATACAGGGGTAGGCCTTCAGACACCAGCTTCTCTAACTCCTCTGGTGATAATGCTGGGGCCCTGTCAACTGCTGGACGTGGCATGATTGCTCCTGAGGCGGTACACAGCAACTCAGCTAGTGGAGGTCTTCCTGGCAGCAGTGTCAGGAGTGAAGTGAGGGATTTTGCAGAACAAGGCAGTCATGACTGTCACGTACCCAGCCATCACCGGCAGTGTACACAGCCTTTGGCCTATGACTGCCAATGGCTTCAACATTAGCCTATGGCTGTGTCTGCCGTGGTTGCAACCGCCTAACGCCATGACAACTTCCGCCGGCGGTTGCAGGCAGTTCCTAATGTCCTGTGGAGTAAGTCGGGCATCCTCCATTTTAGAGGCCTGAATTGTGTTATATGGCTCCGACAAATGCGTCACATCTTTGAAATAGTTGGGTTTTGCATCATTAACTGCTTGTCTTTTCCTGTCATGTAGCTCCTTCTACTCAGACACCATCGTAGTACATTGCTAGAATATATGGCAATTTGCATTGGGACACAGCCCCACTGACAAAGGTCATTTTAATGCTTGGGATAACAAGTCACAGTACTACAGGCATGTTTTGTTTCACAATTGTTGATGACCAGTTACATCATGTGTGCACATGTATGGCAAAGCAAGGGGGTGACATGTGACTTTTGTGTGATTATCAGTTGTGATGGGCACGGTGTATCATGTCCAAACCTCAGTACGTGCCTTGTCACATTTTAATATTGACATGCATCTTGTATGTTGCAAGGGACACATTGAATAATGACAATACCCATCTCTTATCATACCTAGGTAATCATGGAGGGGAAGGATTAGACAATCTCCTGTCTATCACCCAAAGCCAGACCTTCAGACCATGGAACAATGCCACATCATTCAGATCTACCTTCTGAATCGGCTAACAATTGTAGACATATCTCCTCAGTTGGAGCCAGATCTGATGCCTGCCATTTGTCATCCAAATAGCATACCACCTATTGTAGAAGTTATGTCCGTTTTGCACTTCCTGGCCCTAGGGTCCTTCCAACATACAGTGGCCCTAATTGCATGGAATGTCCCAGCCTATGCTCTGTCTGGTTTTGAAGGATGTACTCTCAGCAATGTTGGAACACTTGGACAACTATATCCGCCTTCCTCAACGTGAGGATTTGATCCATGTGAAGGCTGACTTCTATGGTTTGGCACACATCCCACATGTGGTGGGAGCCATTGATGGTACACATTGCTTTGGTCCCACCGCATGGCAATGAACAAGTGTACCGCAGCTGAAACAGCTACCATTCCATCACTGTCCAAGTGGTTTGTTTGGAGGAACTCTACATTTCACAAGTCTGTGCCCGTTTTCCAGGTTCAGTCCATGATGCCTTCATTATGCGGAACAGCGCAATCCCCCAACTGATATTACGACTGTACCCTGAGAGGGCCTGTCTAGTTGGTAACTCAAATCTGTCCTCTCTGTGTGTGTGCAATGTCTGCTGCAACAAATTAAATGAGAGGGACTCATAGTTTCACATATGATCCATTCCATAACAGGGGACTCTTCATTCCCAAACCGTCCATGGTTGTTGACACTGGTGATGAACCCAGGTACACCAGGGGAGTCCGCTTCAAAGATGACCATGGAATCGTGAATCGCGTACTGTGAAGCAGGCTTTTGGGCTCCTGAAGGCCAGATTTAGGTGTCTGGACAAGACAGGTGGAGCCCTCCTCTACCTTCCCGAAAAAGTGTGTAAGATCATTGTGGCCTGCTGCTTGCTCCACAACAATGCCCAGCAGGGGAATATTTCATATATCCCTGATAAGGGGGAGCCAGCAGTGCCACCGGGTGAGAACCTTGAAATGCCAAGTGAGGGTGGCAGTGATGAGGAGGAAGGTGAAGACTTGTTGGCAGATCTCACCAGTCATTACTTTACCTCAGTGTAAGTATTGTAATGTTATCACAGTGAATTTATGAGGAACTGTAATTGTCAGGATGTGTGGAGTAGGGTGATTTTCCTACAGATTGTAGATGTTATGCTTTGCAGTATATATCCAAGCTTTGCTTGCTAAGTCAGACTTGAACATTTCACTACCTTGATTATCTGCAGGGTTTGTTTCTGTCAGTCTCATTGTAATGTAAGTGTATCCACTGATGTTTACTATGAGCTTTTGGTCATAGGTATAAATTCCCAACCTAACCTCCTTGTATAATTTATTATCCAGCTACCTTCACCATACCATCCTCATGTGGGCATTTCAGAGTTGTTACATTGGCTGGTACCTGATGCTGTTCTGACATAAGAAGAGTACATGGATTTATCCAGGTAATGTTTGTCACAGACGTAGGAGTCCTGTGCCAAGGCAGCTTGGACAGTGTGTGGATGAAAATCCAAAGTGCAGGATACACTAGTTTGATGTGCTGTGATTGTCCAGTTGTCATATGTGTGCGATCAGATGACCTTTAGATACGTTCTAGTTAAGTGCAACCCATGCATTCACCCTTCACATTGTGCTGACAATAATCCTGTATGACCTGTTTGTAGCTGTATATGCCTCCTCATTACAGGCCAGAGTGCCTGTGCCACAACACTGACAGTGGATGTATCATACGGAAAGATGCTTTGTCATTACAATGGGCTGGACCCATGATCCGGGACTGTTGCACTGCCCTCTTTCTGTGCCATGGGTTATGTTATGTTGGCAGACCATGTTTTGGCAGGTGATAAGGCTCAAGCTGGTGACAACATCCACAAATCTGTTAGCCTATTCTACGGGAAAAGGTCTGACAAAGCCCTTGCTTCTGTGGTCTGGGAGATGGTGCGTTGGCATATCTAATTTGATTCAATATGGTTCAGATATTCTTGACAATGACAGTCCTGACATTTTGACAGCCTATGTGCTGTACAGTGCAATACAATGTTTCCTGTGACTAGACACTTGTATCAGTGTGTTGCTATTCATCCTCAGCATGACACTACCTGTGACATATCCCTCCTTCCATTACCATACTGTGTCTTCCTCAAGTGCACCACAAGGGCTCACATCTCAACATTTCAAAATGTGGAATCGAAGCAAGCAGGCAATCTTTTTCTGATTGGGGAGTTTATTTACATGGGTGCAGGAAGTAAAAAAAAAACTGATGCACCAGAAGATGAAAATTAAGTGATCAGTCATGGTGGATGAAATCATATTAGTAGATGCCACAACCTTTGAAGTTCAAAGTCCAGTGTCCTACTACCATGGAAGATGGAACATGGTTGGAGAACAGTCAACAGAGTGAATAATTGGCACAAGTGAAATCAGGAAGAGATCACTTGTTCGCAGTGGTTGGTGCCTTGCTATCTGCACCTCCTAGAGTCTTAGGTTGATGCCCCCGCTTGTGGGGGCTAGTGGGGTTCTGCAGCTGCAGATGGGGAGAGGTCTGAGGCGGGTGCTTCCTCTGACAAGGCCTCCATTCCAGTGGCTGCCACCAATGTAGAAGGGCCTGGTGTTGCTGAGCCAAAGAAAGAGGTGTGGTACTGCTCACAGTCCCTGATCAGGGTACTGATAATCTCTCAGAACACCCCTGATAGAAAGGCCAGGATGGTGTTTGTGGCCTCCCACTTTTCCAATGACTCTCGATGGAAGTCCCTCTGCAACAGCTTCATATCCCTGAGTTCGGTAAGTGCTTGGCTTGTTGATAGGCTCCCAAGACTTGGCTGATGGTGTCCTGACCAGGACCATCCCCAGTGGCCTCATGCTGCTGCCCCACAACATCCCTCCCACACACCCTACCCCCACATGCCTGCATCCTTGGCACAGCTTGACCCTTACCACTGGTTCAAGGACTATCATTGTCAGAGGTGAGTTGCTGCGACTCCGAATCCTGGACGGGGTGGCACAAGGTGGTAGTCACTTGCCTCGGGACACAGGTTGGGGGGCAAATGGCTGCCTGAGATGGAGATGCAACCGGGCTGGGAGGAGACAATGTGGTAATGGTGAGGCTCACTGATGTCACCTGACCAGGTTGCCCTGATGGGCCAGTCGTCCAGGAGTGATGTCGTCACTGAAGGCTTCAGACTAGTGGCAGTCTCTTCAATGGTCTCAGTGTTCCCAGTGGCAGCTCGACCTGTTGATATGAGAGATACAATGTTACAGGTTGTATTGTGACATCTGCCCCCAATAGTTTACAGTGACATTTGGGCAAGGCCGTGTACACGTTGGATTGGCAGGTTTTCCTTATGTGACTGATACACATGCTATCAATTGCATATACCTGACATTTCTGAGATTTAACAGTTCCATTTCAGTCAACCAGCTGCAAAATGTAAGAGTTCACTAACACTTGGGAGGGTGGTCATAGACTCACATCTTGCTAGCAGTGCAGGCAAAACAGTGGCTGGGCAGGATGTGGCTTTGATCCTTTTAAGTCCTCATTGACTGTTATGCAGGCAGAGCCCTGGACATTGTTGTAAGTCTGATTGTAGTCATCATGTGGTCAATGCATTGTGAACGTGTCTGCTGCCAATACCATTAGGGTGATGCATCTTGAGGCCTTTGGTTCATGTTTTTTGGGTGCACACAGATTGAGCTGTCCTTCCTGTCCACAATAATTTCATCTTGGCTTAGATGTTCAACATGGATCTAGGTGATTAGCCACATCACAGAGTGTATCATGATCTGTCTCTTGGTCCCTCCCAGGTGAGTAATGTTAATCTGTGAGGTCACAGACAGATGCATTGTGACATATGTACAGGGTCCCGGTGACCTGAGTTACAGGGACTGTCCCTCCTGGAATTTAAAGTAATGTTGCTCCAAGTACTACACAGTATACATAAGTTATCCTCCTAAGTGTGTACACTACCATTATGAGTTCACAAACAAGGATATTGGGACAGATGCACTCTGGGCTTGTGTTTGAATTTTGTGAGACAGAGCCTCCTGGCCTTAGCAGTCATGTCACTTTGTGTACTTCATGCAGTTGTTTTATGTAATCCCTCCCCCCACCCCCCAGATGAGTGCACTTCATGTGTGAACTCCCAAAGAAGGGTATTTTGGCAAGTTTGTACTGGACTGGTGTTTGGAGTGACAGTAAGGGAGTCTCCTGTGAGTTGCTGCCATGTAACTCCCTGTATCATACACACTTTACTGATGGCTTCCCACCAGGGGAGTACATTTCAGTGATGATTTGGTACACAGCGGTATTTTGGGAGAGGGCACAGTATTAGAGTCTTCATTTGGGGGAGCAGTGCCTGCTGTGAGTTGCATTCCTGTCACTCACTGCTTCACAATACCTGACAGCTGCCAACTTCCCCAGTAACTACGCAATATATGATCTTTGAAATACTGTTGTCTTCAGGGAAGGGGACACTGTTCTGGTGTTTGTAGTGACAGTAGCAGTGCCTCCTGGCCTTAGCAGTCCTGTCAGTGCTTGTGCTACACACACACACTATACAGATATCAACCTCTTAGGTGAGTACACTTCAATGGTGAGTTCAGGGACAAGAGCCATTTGAGCACAGAACAATATAGAGGCTTAGTGAAGTGACAGTAGCAGTGCTTCTTGGCCTTAGCAGCTCTGTCAGTGCTTGTACTACCCATGCAATATACAGAGATCAACCTCTCAGGTGAGTGCACTTTAATGGCGAGTTCAGGGACAAGGATCATTTGAGCAGAGGGTACTGTGGTGGCTGAGTGGAGGGGCAGTAGAACTGCCTCCTGGCCTGAGAAGTCCTGTCAGTGCTTGTACTACCCACACACTATGCAAATGTCAACCTCTCAGGCGAGTTCACTTCGATGGTGAAAAAAGGGGCAAGGGTCGTTCGAGCAGAGGACACTGTAGTGGCTGAGTGGAGTGACAGTAACAGTGCTTCCTGGCCTTAGCAGTCCTGTCAGTGCCTGTACTACCTACACACTATACAAATGTCATCCTCTTAGGTGGGTACACTTCACTAGGGATTTGACAACAATGTAATTTTGAGTAGGATACACTCTTCTGGTTTTTGTGATTGTAGAAAAGTGCTTGCTGGAATTGTAGTGCTGTCAATTCCTGTACTACACACAATGTACACAGCTATTGTTCCCCGAGGTGGGTCTAGTTCACAGGTGAGATGCCAGACAGTGGTTAATGGACAGGTGGACACTGGGCTGGTGAGTGGAGTGACAGTAAAGGTGACCAAAGGTGAGCAGTGAGCGTGCATGACAATACATTTTTGTGAGATATTTTAGTGTTGTGACTTACCTGGCACCACTCTCGCAGGTATTCCTGTCACACCTTCAGGATGCAGGATGGCCAAGACCTTCTCCGCCCAGGATGTGAGTTGTAAGGGAGGAGGTGGGGGACCACCACCAGTCTTCTGTACCTGCAGCTGGTGCCTGCATGCCATGGAACGGACCTTCCCCCCGAGGTCATTCCACCTCTTCCTGATGTCGTCCCTTGTGTGCGAGGTGATGCCTACAGAAATCACTCTGTCAACTATCCTTTGTCACATTTCTATTTCCTGGCGATAGTAGTCTGCTGGACTTGTGCTCCAAATAAATGTGGCTCTACTTTAATGATGTCACCCACCATGACTCTTAACTCATCGTCAGTGAAACAGGGATTTCTCTGGGGTGATATGGTGGTGCTAAGGGAAAGGATTGAAATTAACAGGTGGCAATGAGTTTGTGAAGTTGGGAATTGCAAATGTATGTGCCTGGAAAAGTAGTGTGAAGGATGTGGTATGTGAAGTGAGAAAAATTGTAGGGGTGCCTATTCTAATTCTATTTTGTTTCTATTGTGCACTCTGGCGACAGTGTTTGGCGTATTAGATGCAAAGGATTGTGGTGTGTGAAGATGTGTGTTTTATAGTGCACTTTGCAGGTGTGTCCAGTGTGGCAATGTGTGTCAGCTGTGTTGTTTTCAAATCCATCCAATGTGTTGTTCTGTATTACTCTGGTGACCGCGAACCGCAGTGGTTCGGACTGCCATTGGTAGACTGCCATGGCTGAACTACCACTGCTGCTTTTGACTTTAATACGGTCGGTGGTTGGTCGATGGGCTGTCAGTGCTGGTGGTTGGACCACTTATTTAATGCCCTCAATGGGACTGGCGGTCTTGTTTTTTGACTGACATTTGGCGGTCCTGCCCGTGTAACTCATAAAACAGTAGTCTGCATGACATGGTGGTCTTTTGGCGGCCGCAACTAAGGTGGCCTGGCGGTCCGACCTCCAAACTTATAATGAGGCCCTTAGTCTCTGAACTGGAAGTCAAAATCCTTCAGCAGGGCAAGGTTGCAGACTGTATCAGAGGAAGTCCTCTTGAAGCTGGATAGCTGTTGCACAAGGTGCTGATGAGGAGGAAAAGGTAACATTTTGCATTCAAGGAAGCTCTCTCTTAGTCGCATACTTTTCCTGCCCTCATCCCATCAAAATGTCTTTATTCAAACTAAGGGCTATATTTAATAAAATGTCATGCAGCACAGCAAGAAATGTTGCTGTGTTGCATCGAATGAGAAGGAGAGAGCTGGAAAGTGGCGTATGTACTAAGGGATGCACTATCCTGCACAGTGTCCAGATCTGGCACACAATGAGGCTGCCAGCACCAGGAAAACACCTCTGTATCTTAAGGCAAAAGTGTCTGCATCAAGTCTAGCATAGGTTTTGTACCAAAAGGGCTTCCTTGTAGTGCACAATAGTATTCTTAGACCAACTTGTAAACATTTCCTAGAATGTATCTGTGGTGTACAGTGCAGCACACATGCAGTACATCACACATGCAGTAGGAAAACATTGGTGAATTAAAAGGATTTCTCCTGGATAATGCCGTTGTTAAAGCTGCCCTATTATTTGATGCACAGCCATGTGTACTTTGTTTAGTAAATAGGTTTTTGCATCAAAAACCATGTGTAGTTGCTTCGGAAGCCCAATGCACTTCCCATGGAATGCTCCCTAAATGCTTCCCTGTGTTACTTTCACGTGACCCAGTGAATGGGAAACACCAGGAACAACGACTCCGAAACCACGAAGTCGTGAAAAACCAAAGTTGGGCTGGGACTGGGGGTGTTTTTTTTGGGGTGGGGCGGGGGGCTCGGGGTGATTAGGGTTTAGTCAGGGTCAGGCTTAAGGTTTAAGGGGTGGGTTTGTGGTGTTTAGGTTTTAGGGGCGGGGTGGGAACTAAGGGTATTTTTAGTTTTTGGGGTGGGGTGGAGGCTGGTGTTGATTAGGGATTGGGGTTCAGGGATTAGGTTTAAGGGGTGGGTTGGGGGTTGGGGTGTTTAGGTTTTAGGGGCGGGGTGGGGACTCAGGGTATTTTTAGTTTTTGGGGTGGGGTGGGGGCTGGGGGTGATTAGGGTTTGGGGGTCAGGGTTAAGGTTTAAGGGGTGGGTTGGGGGTTGGGGTGGTTTAGGTTTTAGGGGAGGGGGCTGGGGTTGTGGTAATTTTGGGGGTGGGGGTTGAGGTAGTTGTGGGGATGGGGGGTCACGGTAATTTTTGAGGGTGAGGGGTTAGGGGGGAAGCATGCTGGAACCGTGCATGCTGATCACTAATGCCTTTACCAGGAATGCGTTTACAACGAAAAATCGTTGTAAACGCATTCATGGTAAAGGCATTAGTGATAAGAACGAGGTCGTTGTTCCGACCTCGTTGTTGAGCCATGGGTGCTTGAAGCACTCGTGGTTCCTACATATAACTCCAGTGAGTGCCCCTTTAAAGCTATTCTGTGTTACTTTCAGGCAACTTTCCACCACTGTGTTACAAAGTAAATTTCAAATAAACATTTTGCACCAATTTGCGTCACTTTTATGAAGCAAAGACAGAGCAAAATGTTACTAAATGCACCCACTACTGTATTCTATTTTTTTAGGTCTGAATCCTTCAGCAATATGTCTGTATTTCGGAATTTGACATTGAATTGGATAGGCTTGTCATAAGGGTTCACTGAACAGGCTCTCAAACAGAAAAAGGCTCCTAGTGGGACCAATTTGTTTTTCTGCCCAGTGACATCACTGCTTGAGTTGACTTGAACGACTGGTCTCGTTCCTCATGAGTTTTGTGAGTCTAACATTTTTGGAAGTCGATGTTGTTGGAGAAGTCCAGCTAGATATAGCCAAGAATCCGAGAACCTCAGGGACAGGGGTCAGAACTTACTCCAAAAAAGGACACCAGCAGTGTCCAGTGGAGGTCCAGTTGCAATTGTCAGGAGGGCATTTCAGTAAAAATTCCTCTTGCAACTTACTGTGTCCCTGTAGCCACACAGAATTGTCAGTCAACTGACCCCTGAGGTACACTTTTTTGTCCAATTGGGAGCAGGTCTATCCTTTCAAGTCTCCTCACAAGTCTCAAACATCAGGTACAGCCTTTCTTCTGCTCTTCCACATGTCCAGAGGAGCTGTCAGTGACATTCCAGCTATGTATGTTTCATTACCGAGTGGGTGGATGTCACACCTGGGTGCTCTCTAAGCAATGGGGAAAATATTCTTGAGGACATCTCTTTCCACTTTTGAAGCACATCCTGTTTGCCCTACTGCAAACTATCTCACATTGCACCACTTAAAGAAAGGGAAGTTCAAATGGCACAGTCCTTCTGATAGAAGGGAGCCTGTGGGTCACCCAGGTGTGTTTTTACAGTAATGAGCAACCCCCCTCTCCTCAGCTACATCTAACCAGTTCTGGGATTAGCAACCCTCCCACTGAGTTGTTCTTCACCTGGCTACCGTGGGCCTAAAAATCAAAGGATTAGAGATAGTGCGTCTTCAGAGCAACATACGTTCCTTAATATGGGTGGAAAACGGCCACGCTTCTCTAACCATATTCTGATGCTACCCCGTACCAGAAGTGGACTCAGGTGCCTCACTCTTCTGGAATACTATAGGGGAGCACACGTTGTGATTTGCGAGAGTGGAAGACACTGATTCCACATGGACCGGGTGGTGGTGTGCTGGCTTCTGTGGGACGTAGCATGGCTTCCCAAAACATACTACCCCACAGCACATATATGGCCACCCCGACAAGAACTATACTCGAGATCTGTAACTCCCTGGCACAAGAAACTAGGCCTTACCACGTTCCCATCCCCAAACAAACCCCTGGCGTGTAACCCAGACTTCCCTCCAGACCTACAACCCAATTTGTATGGACACTGGCGAGAAGCGGATTGTCACACTCTCCAAGACCTGTTCTAAAGGGCCTCTATCAACATGTTTGCCCAATGCAGAGAGGAATATAAAGCATCAGAAGCAACAAGACTTCAATATTACCAATTCTGCCACTGGGACCTTCTTCTCCACAACAAACAGGGGGCGATATGCAAGCTAACCGCCTTTGAATCAGTCAGATTGTACTCAGGGTCCCGGGGACTTATCTCTCGTACCTATCAGGTACTGCAATGCTCAAGTCCTGACATAACCCATCCCTATCAGGCCCAATAGTATTGAGATCTAGGCACAGACCTCATGAGAGAGCAATGGGAACGACTCTGGGCAGACATCCCTAAAAACCTATTAAAATACCACAAAGGGAAACAGAACATAAGGTCATGACATGCTGGTATCTTACTTCCACCCTTCTTCATGCAATGTTCCCTTCAACATCCCCCGAGTGCTGGAGATGCACTGCAACTCAGGGTGACTTCCTACACATATGGTGGGCATGCCAAAGCATCATTAATTTCTGGAAGGAGGTACTTAGTCATAATAAAGGAACCATAGGATACCCTCTCCCGGACATCCCTGACGTAACACTTCTAGGGATCAGGCCCCACTCCTTACCACAGATGACGACTAGCGAATGGCGGCTAATCGTCCATATGCTAGGCTCAGCCAAACAACTCATAGCGCTCTAGTGGAAGCAGACCAACACCCCCCCATTTCCTTATGGCTCATATGGCTGTGGCTGGTTGCCACCATAGAACACCTTACCCATAAACTGACACATACTGAAGAGAACTTTACCAGGAAATGGTGGCCTCTCATTTAATACTTCTCTAAATTAAAACACTTATGTTTTACACCTCCACGCCTCAGGGCACTTCAACTCTTTGAGGTAACCCCCAATACTGGATTAGACACTTGAAGGCACAAATAGCCTCCCATCCCCTACTCATACTAATGTGGTCCTTTACTTATACTCTTGTAGTACATTGAACACCAGCTACAAAACATCTTTTGACCATCGCATCAATAGTGTGCACCTGTTAATTCTTTCTATGTTTGTTCAGTGGTTTAATACTTTGAGAGACTCTTTGTCTACACAGGACATCCCTGCCTAGAAAAGGCATGCAGCCCATAAGCCCCTTGAAGTTGCCTTTGTTAGTGAAATTTTGATTAGAATGGAAGGGCCTTTTTTAACTACATTGATTTTTTAGACCTTGCGGTGCCTAAGGTGTAATTACTGTAGTGTCTCACTCTGTCTAAAAAATGTTAATAAAGAGATTCTTTAAAAAAAAAAGGGTTCCTCTTTCTCAGGTCTACCCTTACATTAAACTATGAATGGGCAGGCTTCACCTCTCTCCTTTTCAGGTTGATGAAGTTCCCAGAAATTTAACAGCTTCCCTTCCTCAGTACCACATACTGTTATCAGGCTTACGCTATTGTATACGTTGTAGGAGCGTTTTTCATACCTCATTACTGTCAGGCACTGGCACTGCAGCTGTTAGGCTAATGCAAATTAGCTTCCAGATGCTTCAGGCAAGGAAAAAGGAACTTTCTAAAGCTGGATTTTTAATATTAAAAATAGTGTTTAACCATTTATCTGATTTGTCCCAAACTCAAGATAGTAGTAAAATGATATATTAATCTGTACTCTAATTTTCCTCAGCCAGTGCCTTCCACAGCGAAATTAGATTTTGGGGCTTGGCACTATAGGGACATGTACATTTGTTAAATGCTAGGCACTGTGAGCCATAAAAAGCCTATGTGGGTGTGACTTCTTAATATTCACAAGGAAGGTTTTTCCACTTTCAAAAGGGTTATTTTGACAGGTTGGACTCAAGGTGTAAACTACAGCTGTCAGGCTACATTGATAGGACTGAAGCTGTCACACTTGTTGATGGCACAATAAGTGCTGCAATCCACAAATTACATTTAACTTACCATATTAGGTATGTACCTTCTGTGCTATATCATATGGCCTTACAGGAGAGTTCAGTATGCTAATCATGAATTAGCAAAGTTTTCAATGTTTATGGGATAGGATCACGTAGGACGGGCACTGGATAACTATGCACCAGTGTGCAAAGTCTACAGACCAGCAAAAAAATTCAGCAAATATTTTGGATGACCATAGTGAAAGGGGCATTTTCACATAAAACCAATAATAGAATGCAGACATTCCAGATATTATACCAGCAATGAACTGAACTTAGTAACTGAGCAGGAAATTCAGATAGGCCGGTAACACTATTTACTGACCCCATTTGAATTATGAAATCCGTGAGAACAGAGCTGATCTGTTTACTTTCACCCAGAGGTTTCAGCTGCTGAAAACAGTCAAAATCTCCAGGGTAAATTCCAGGTCAAAATAGTTTCATATTGTAAAGCATGGTCAGGATTGTGTAAATTCATAGGAGAAGCATAGTGTATAATGGCGTTCTCTATATGGGTAAACTTTCTATCTTCATCTAATACAGCTTTGTTCATTTTGTAAGGGAATGCATGATGTATTTCAACTTAGCTGTGATTTTCTAAACTGGTCACCATGTGTCAGCAATCCATAATTTTTGCCACTAAATCAAAGTGATGCCCCCGTCCTGTCAACTTCTGAGAATCTTTGAAGGCATGGGGAAATGCATGTCTAAAAGTATAATCAAAGAATGCCCCTTCTTGCACAATCCATCAAAACCTTCTAGGCAGAATGAGAAGAATGAATAAATCAATCGATCATCAATCAAAACAATTTATAGAGCGCGCTACTCACCCGTGAGGGTCTCAAGGCGCTGGGGGGAGGGGAGCAGGTTAGGGAGAGGGGAAGGGGAGGCTGATTACTGTTCGAAAAGCCACGTCTTGAGGTTTTTTCTGAAGAGCAGGAGGTTCTGAGTCTTGCGGAAGTGGAGGGGAGGGAATTCCAGGCCTTGGGGGCGAGGTAGGGGAAGGATCTGCCTCCAGTGGTGGCGTATTGTATGCGCGGGACAGTGGCGAGTACGAGGTCAGCGGAGCGGAGGAGGCGAGTGGGGTTGTGGAAGTTCACTCTTTCGTTTAGGTAGGTTGGTCCAGTGTTGTGGATGGATTTGTGTGCATGGATGAGGATTTTGAAGGTGATCCTCTTGTCGATCGGAAGCCAGTGAAGAGATCTGAGGTGTGAGGAGATGTGTTCATGGCGTGGGAGGTCCAGAATGAGGTGGGCGGCTGCATTCTGGATCCTCTGGAGTTTTCGATTGAGCTGGAGTGTCGTGCCGGCGTAGAGGGCGTCTCCGTAGTCTAGCTTGCTGCTGATGAGTGCATGGGTGACGGTCTTTCTGGTCTCTATGGGAATCCACTTGAAGGTTTTTCGCAGTATGTGGAGGGTGTTGAAACAGGAGGAGGTGATGGCGTTGATTTGCTGAGTCATGGAGAGGGAAGGGTCTAGGATGATGCCGAGGTTGCGTGCGTGGTTTGAGGGTGTTGGTGGGGAACCTAAGGCAGTGGACCACCAGGAGTCGTCCCATATGGTTTTGTTGGGGCCGAAGATGATGATTTCGGTTTTGTTGGAGTTGAGCTTGAGGTGGTTTGCTGTCATCCATTTGGTGGTGTCAAGGAGACCAGCGTGGAGGTTGATTTTGGCGGTGGTAGGGTTTCGGGTGAGGGAGATGATGAGCTGGGTGTCGTCGTCATAGGATATGATGGTGATTCCGTGTGGTCTGAGGATGTTGGCGAGTGGGGCCATGTAAATGTTGAAGAGGGTGGAGCTGAGGGAGGACCCTTGGGGGACTCCGCAGATGATTTTGGTGGCTGTGGAGTGGAAGGGAGGGAGGCAGACTTTCTGGGTTCTTTCGGTGAGGAAGGAGGTCAGCCAGTCTAGGGCCTTGTGTCGAATACCTGTGTTGTGGAGGCGTGTGCGGAGTGTTTGTGGCAGACAGTGTCGAAGGCAGCGGAAAGGTCCAGGAGGATGAGTGCGACGGTATCGCCCTTGTCGACTCTGGTTCTGATGTCGTCAGTACATGCAATGAGGGTGGTCTCAGTGCTGTGGTTCTTGCAGAATCCAGACTGGGAGATGTCAAGTGCGTTGATTTCCTCTAGGTAGTTAGACAGGCGGGTGTTCACTCGTTTTTTCAGTGACCTTGGTGGGGAAGGGGAGAAGCGAAATTGGGCAGTAGTTGGTGAGGTCATCAGGGTCTGCTTTGGGCTTTTTCAGGAGTGGGGTGACTTCTGCGTGCTTCCATGGGTCTGGGAAGGTTGCAGCATCGAAAGAGCTGTTGATAATGGCGCGAAGCTTGGGAGCGATGGTTGGGCTGGCTTTGTTGAAAATGCAGTGGGGGCAGGGGTTCGAGGGGGAGCCTGAGTGGATGGAATTCATTGCTTTTTCAGTTTCTTTGTCGTTGGTAGGGGCCCAGGTGAGTAGTAGGTTGGCGGGGGGGTCTTTGCTGATCGTGTCGTTGGTGTGGGTGGCAGGTGTGTGTGGTGTGAAGCTGTTGTGTATGTTTAAGATTTTGTGGTGGAAGTGGTTGGAGAGGGAGTCGCAGAGGAGTTGTGTGTGCGTGGGGTCGATGTTGCTGGCTTTGGGTTTGGAGAGCTCCTTGCTGTTGTGTGAGTTACTGTCTATGCGTTCCTTGTAGTATGCTCTTTTGGTGGTGCGTATGAGTTGGTGGTGTTTGCGTATGGTGGAGAAGTTGGTGGTTGAGGGTTCCTGTTGCCAAGCTTTCTCTGTATTGCGGCATACACGCTTGGAGGCTTGGAGTTCAGTGATAAACCAGGGGGCGTTCTTAATGTTGCGGGTGGTGATGTCTCTTCTAAGAGGGGCGAGTGAGTCTGCGCAGGTTGTGATCCATTATGTGAGGTTATGGGCAGCAATGTGGGGGTTGTTCGTGTGTGGGGGGGTTCTGAGCAAGTTGGGCGTTCAGGTGTTCTTTGGGGATCTTGTCCCACATGCTGTAGGGTGTGGTGTGTTGGTGGTGGTGTGTGGGGGGTTTGGAGAAGGAGAAGGTGACGCATTGGTGGTCAGTCCAGTGGAGTTCGGTGGTGTGAGTGTAGGTTGTGTGGTTGCTTGAGGTAAAGATTGCGTCTAGTGTGTGTCCTGCTGAGTGGGTGGGGGCTGTGACCAGTTGTTTGAGTCCGAGGTTTGTGAGGTTATCTAGAAGGGATGAGGAGTTGTGGTCATGGGGGTTCTCCAGGTGAAAGTTGAAGTCACCAAGGAGGATGTAGTCTGTGGAGGTGAGGGCGTGAGGGCTGATGGTGTCAGCGATGGCGTCACAGAAGGTGGGCGAGGACCTGGTGGTCTGTAGATGAGGGTTGCTCTGAGGGTGGTGTTGTCGTTAATGTGAATTAGGAAGTGCATGTGTTCTGCGCTGTCTAGGGTGCTGTGTGTGTTGGTGGTGACCTTAGTGGTGTTTTTGTGTATAATGGCGATGCCACCTCCTGGTTTGTTTAAGCTCTCTCTTCGATGGAATTGGTATCCATCTGGGGTGGCTGTGGCTATGTCTGGCTCGGACGAGGGGTTCATCCAAGTTTCTGTGAGGAAGACAATGGGGGTCATTACAACCCTGGCGGATGGCGGAGAACCGGCGGTACCTTGGTTTATCATGACCATGGCGGTTACCACCATGGTCATCCGCCGGTTCTCCGTTCCACCCACCAGGGCGGAGACGACCGCCGGGCTGGAGACCCGGGTCTCCAGCCCGGCGGCCGTCAGTATACTGGTGGCGGTATTTGGACCCGGCTTACCGCCGTGGATTTCCAGCGGTTTCAACCGCCATGAAATCCATGGCGGTAAGCACTATCAGTGCCAGGGAATTCATTCCCTGGCACTGATAGGGGTCTCCACCACCCCCACCCCCACCCAGACTCCCTCCCCTACACTCCCCCCACCCCTGCCACCCCCCAAAGGTGGCAGGGCCCCACTCCCCACCCCGACCCCCAACATAACATTATTCACACACACCCGACACGCATGCAGGCACCACCAACACACACACGCACACAACCCCGACATACATGCCTACATCCACACACACAGTCAGACACGCACACCCACATTCAAAAACATACACGCACATCCATACAGACATACCCACAAACAAACACGCACTCATTCCCAAAACACTCAACACCCCGCAAGCATACACACACACACACCCCCCCTACATTCACAGACGCACACCCCCATGCACCCACACAACACACAACATCCCCCCACCCCAGCCCCTAACGGACGATCGACTTACCTGTTCCGTCGATCCGCCGGGAGGGGACGGGAGCCATGGGGGCAGCTCCGCTGACACCACACCGCCAATAGAACACCGCTGCGCAGAATCACAGGATGTGATTAGCTGGGTGGTGTTCTGTTGGCGTGGCGGTGGAGGTGGAGCAATCTCCACTTCCCCGCCGCCCGCAAGTATGGCTGTTGGTGACTCTCCGTCGGAAAAACAACGGAGGGCAGCCAACGGTCATGATACGCCGAGCAGCCAACCGCCTCTACTGGCGGTCTTCCGCATGGCGGTCCCTCAGCGGTCTTGTTAAAAGACCGCCGAGGTTGTAATGACCCCCAATGTCTGGTGAGTGTGATGTGATAAGGTCCCAGAGTTCGATGGCATGCTTGTGTATGGAGCGGGTGTTTAGGAGTATGCAGTTAAGGTAGTTGTGGTGCTGTTGTTGTTGTGCTGCGTGATGGTGTTGGTGTGGGGGGTGTTAGTGGTATTGTGGGGTGTGTTGGAGTGGGAGGTTTTGGTTTTGCTGTGGGTTGTGGTGGTGTTGTTGTGGAGTGTGTTAGGGTTGTGGGTGTTGTTGGGTTGGTGTTGGAGTAGGGTCTGTTGGTGTGGGTGAGGACTGTGTGAGAATCTTCTGCATTGATGTTGTGGCAATTGTTGTGGGGAGCGTTGGGGTTGGTGTGGGGCGTGTATGTGTTTCTGGTGCTTGTGGGGGAGCAGGAGAACCAGCAGGCATAGCAGGTGAAAGGTCCCTGCGTGTGTTTGGGGGTGGATTGGGTGCAGGCGGGGAGTAGTCCTGGGTTGAGGGAGTGGAGTGTGGTTGTAGAACAGTGATGTCTGAGGGGGGTTGACGGTACCAGGCGGACTGGCGCTGGGTGCGGTCCGGGGTCGCGGACGGGCGCAGACGGGCTTGCATCTGGCACGCCAGCAGCGCAGCCGCACAGCGGCCGCCATTAAGAGGGTGGGGTGGGAGGGTGGAGCAGCTGGGAGGCGGGAGGGATGGCCAATGGGTGTGCGAGGGGGCGGGCCGCAGGGGAAGCAGCAGCAGGGGGAAGCAGTGACCGTCCGGAGCCGGTAGCAAAAATGGGCGGTAAAACACAGACAGACGAAAGATAAACAGGGGCCAGGGAGGCAGAGACGCGCTAAGCGAAGCAGCGCGGAAAAACCCAGAGGGTCAGGATGGATGAGCCAAATACAGATTGGACTCTAAAAACGACAATATTAAACGGCAATACAATTTACTGAAACACAGAAGGGTTACTTACGTGGCAGAAGCAGGGAAAGCCTACCACTAGGCACCAGGGATGAGGCACAGGCGTGTGCCTGCGGGTGGAGGAGGGCCTCGAACTGCTGTCCAGGCAGCATTCGTTAGTATCAGGGGCATAGGGCACGCTGGTGGAGCCAAGTGAAACTCCTGGCTAGAACCCAGTCAGGGAGTTATAAAAGGGTCTCCATGCTAATTACCTATATGGTAAATATATTGCAATAATACTCGTACATCCATCATTGATGTCCCAGGGCAATGATAAATGTTTTTGAAAGGTCTATAAAAAATGTTAACAAAACTTCAACCCATCCTACCCCAAAGCACTAGTAGATATTCATAAAAGATCTAAAAAATGGATAGATATTAATACATACCCTTTCATTCACAGGGCCTCCACATCCTGCTGTATATTATATTAATTAAATAATGGCCTTAAGAAGTGGTGATGAATATTCAGTGACACTGAACACACAAATAATGCATGATTTAAATCCTCAATATGTAGCAGACGCAGCTCACATCTATTTTTTTTTAGGGATTTTATCCTAAATGCCCGTGATCATATGTAAGGGAAGCAAATCCAGTTTTAGCAAAAGAATCAGCCTTCTGATCCCATGAGGTAGATTTCGTAATAAATATGGTTGAGGTTTACTCCCCCGATTGCTTTCCCGCACCACCTGATTATTGGGATTTGACTGACAAAGGGTGATATCCCTAGCCAAACCTATCTGGGACACAGTGGCCCTCATTCTGACCTTGGCGGGCGGCGGAGGCCGCCCGCCAAAGTCCCGCCGTCAGGTTACCGTTCCGCGGTCGAAAGACCGCGGCGGTAATTCTGACTTTCCCGCTGGGCTGGCGGGCGGTCTCGTTCAGACCGCCAGCCAGCCCAGCGGGAAAGAGGCTTCCACGATGAAGCCGGCTCGGAATCGAGCCGGCGGAGTGGAAGCTGTGCGACGGGTGCAGTTGCACCCGTCGCGTATTTCACTGTCTGCGCAGCAGACAGTGAAATACATGTAGGGGCCCTCTTACGGGGGCCCCTGCAATGCCCATGCCAGTGGCATGGGCACTGCAGGGGCCCCCAGGGGCCCCGCGACCCCCCCTACCGCCATCCGGATCTCGGCGGTCCGACCGCCGGGATCTGGATGGCGGTAGGGGGGGTCAGAATCCCCGCGGCGGTGCAGCAAGCTGCGCCGCCGCGGAGGATTCAATGGGGCCGCGGTACACTGGCGGGACCCCGCCAGTGGTGCCGGTCCGACCGCGGCTTTACCGCCGCGGTCGGAATCCCCATTGAAGCACCGCCGGCTTGTCGGCGGTGCTCCCGCGGTCCTCCGCCCTGGCGGTCAAAGACCGCCAGGGTCAGAATGAGGGCCAGTGACCTTAATCCAGCTCTTGAAACTAGACTTGGGCATAAACCAATTTACAATCAGAATAATCCCAAAGGTTACACTTGCCCACTCTAAGGATCTGTAAAATGCACTCGTTTTTTTCAAAATAGAAACAATTTCGGCCTTCAAGGCTTCCCGTAAAGTACCCTCCTCATCACCCAGAACACAATTTCCTCATCTTAGAGCAGCAGCCAATGAGAGCGAATATGAAGATACTAAACCAAACTGCAGGGCATGAGGGGATGCAAGAGTGTGCAAATTGCATATCTGATGAAGGATTCTACCTTAAATCCCCTCTAAAGAGTGCCAATAACTCATATCCAGTGTTGGAAAATGGGTTATTGGTAAGGGCAGGTAGGTACCTACACCTAGCAACAAGCCACTAACCTCCACTTAGGTCCAGTTAGGTCTCAGTAAATTAACCCCAGCTCAACCCTTGGTAGCTTGGCAACGAGCGTCAAGGCTTAACTTAGGAGACAGTGTGTAAAGCATTCAAATATCACAAAACAGTAATTAAATAAAACACAGGAAACAGTTTAAAAATCCAAAACCAATTTATAAAAATAGTTTATATTTTTATCCTTAAAATGACACCAAAACGAATAAAATCGGATAAAGGGAACCGGAGATATGATTTTTTAAAGAATTATTATTTTTCTAGCGCTTAGAAACAAAAAGCGCCAATCGGGTCATCTGGTTGCACCTCGACCGGGGCAAAGTCAAAGTTTCATGCCGACCGCGATGGAGCCCTGCTCGGCTACAGGTCACGGGAGGCCTCGGTTAAAAAGTTACCTTCTGACTTAGGGCCTGATTCTAACTTTGGAGGACGGTGTTAAACCGTCCCAAAAGTGGCGGATATACCACCTACCGTATTACGAGTTCCATAGGATATAATGGACTCGTAATACGGTAGGTGGTATATCCGCCACTTTTGGGACGGTTTAACACCGTCCTCCAAAGTTAGAATCAGGCCCTTAGTCTTTATTTTGAAGATTTTCTTCAGCGGGACGAACCTGCCAGTCCTATCCGACCTCCTGGAGCCCTTCTCCGGATACGCGATGCTGGATTCCTCGGTGGAGATTTTTACCTTCGGACTTAGTCGTTTTTTCGAGGTGAAAATCCTTCGACCGGGGTAAACCTAGATCTTGATCCGACGTCCATGGAGCCCTTGTCGGATACGATGGCTGGGAGGTCCAGGTCAACTTTTTACCTTCGGACTTAGGGCCTCATTCCGCCGCCCGCCAAAGTACCGCCGTCAGAATACCGCTGCGCGGTCAAGAGACCGCTGCGGTAATTCTGAGTTTCCCGCTGGGCTGGCGGGCGACCGCCAGAAGGCCGCCCGCCAGCCCAGCGGGAAACCCCCTTCCACGAGGATGCCGGCTCCGAATGGAGCCGTCGGAGTGGAAAGGGTGCGACGGGTGCAGTTGCTATGCAGACACTGAAAATCTTGGTGGGGCCCTGTTAGGGGGCCCCTGCAGTGCACCATGCCATGGGCACTGCAGGGGCCCCCAGGGGCCCCACGACACCCGTTACCGCCAACCAGGTTCTGGCGGTCAAAACCGCCAGAACCAGGCTGGCGGCAAGGGGGTCGGAATCCCCATGGCGGCGCTGCCTGCAGCGCCGCCATGGAGGATTCCTCAGGCCAGGGGAAAACCGGCGGGAAACCACCGGTTTCCCTTTTCTGACCGCGGCTTTACCGCCGCGGTCAGAATAGGCCTGGATGCACCGCCAGCCTGTTGGCGGTGCATCCGCGGTGCCCGGCCCTGGCGGTCCATGACCGCCAGGGTCGTAATGACCCCCTTAGTCTCTTTTTCTGAGATTTTTCTTTACCGGGACGAACCACCAAATCAGGCCGGGTCGCGGTTGAGGCAAGCCGGCTAGAATTTCCGCGGCGGGTCGGTCCCTCTATGGAGCTTTTTTACAAAAATTCTCAAATCTTCTCCAAACTTTTGGGGCTTCACCCAGATGTTCTTTTAAGGTTCTTTTGGGGTCCACAGCTCACCCCAAGGGTCCAGAAGTTCTGAGATGGTCCTTGGGGGGTGCGGACTACCACTCCCAGAATGCACCTGGCGCAAACTCCTTTTTGGCCACAGGACAGTGGTCAGCTGGTCACTTTCTTCAGGAGTTGGTGCAGGGGACTCTGGATAGCAACTTTTCACCTGTAGAAAACAGAGAGTCCCTCCTTGAACCAGTTGAAGCCAGGCAAAGTCCTTCTTGTGGTGAAGCCCAAGTGTGCAGCTGGTGCAGTCCTTCTGAGTGCAGGTTCCAGGTGCAGGCCAGGGGTCCAGCAGGGCAGTCCTTCTTCTCCTTTAGTTCTTTTCTTGTTGAAATCTGGTGGGGATCTGAGGTGTGGGTGCAGGTCTGCCAGTTTTATCCTTGCTCCTGGGTGAAAAGCAGGGGGGTCCTGGTTCTCCAATCAGGTACAGGGTCGTCCCCCTGTGATGACCACTTCCTGGGAAGTGTGGCAAAAATCCATCCCAGAAGGCAACATTCTCTAAAAATCGAACATGGCTGAATCTGATTTTTGGAGGTTACATCTGGCTAAGCCCACCCACTGGTGTGGCTAAAAATCATAAACACACCCCTCTCCTGCCTTCTCCTAATCTAATCAAGGGGGCACCTAGTTGTGTGGGGTTGCAGGATGTGGGGGTGTTGCTGGTTGCTCCAAATGTCCTTCTCTGCCTTTGAAGACCAGTTTGGCAGCCCTCCCCCTTCCTGCCTCACCATCGGCTGAGGGGAGATTCTCTCCCACAAGCACATTCCTTTGTGTGAAGCCAGGCCACTTCACACCTCATCAAGGCAGCTTGGCTAAGCTGCTGCAGGCTGGCCAATCAGAGCACAGCAGCAAAAACAATGCAGGGCTGAAATTGGCAACTTTTTAGGTAAAGTCTAAAACGTTTTACCTGAACAAGTTATATTAAATCCCACAACTGGAAGTTGTGGGATTTATTACAACAATTAATTTGATACCAAATACTTGGTATGCAACATTTAAGGAGACTTTAAAATTTAAAATAAAGTCTCCCCATTCTAGCCTATGAAGGCCATTTACTTCAATGAGGGAAAAACGAATTTGGCTGTTTTTACCTCCACAGGGTTTATAAATCTATTTTTATAAAGTCCCTGCTTATAGTTACATGGCACCCAGCCCTAGGGGCACATAGGGCACACCTTAGGGGTGACTTATATGTAAAAATAAGGTAGTTTAAGACTTTGGAAGTACTTTTAATTCCAAAGTCGAATTTGCATATAACTTTAATTTAAAAGCAGCCAGCAAGGCAGGCCTGCCTTTAAAATGACACTGGGCACCTCAGCAGTGCACCTATGGGTGCACTTCCTATGCTGTGGTCCCTAAACCTACATGCCCTACCATATACTAGGGACTTATAGGTAGGTTAACTTAGCCAATTATAATTAGCCTAATTTGCATATTGATTTTACACAGAGCACAGGCCCTGGGACTGGTTAGCAGTACCCAGGGCACCATCAGAGTCAGGAAAACACCAGCATAAAGTGGAAAATGGGGGCAAAAAGTTAGGGGGCCTCTGCAATCAGCCCTGTTTTCTCACATCCAGTACCTCAGACCTGTAACTCATGGTAGGAGGGATTTTAACCCTATAGAAAGATAGAACATGCCCGAAATGACGGCTCCCACAGACTTTATAAAATCTGTGCAAGGCATTAGCCTGAGAGAGGGCCCTGCTTGCACAGAGCTTAATATGATCAATGTCCCATCCATTCTTAGAGAAAACCTTCCCAAGATAGAGGCACAAATCCACAATTTTAAGTTTCTCAGAACCCAGGTGTCAATTAAGATTCCTATTTAGTCTACACCCTTTCTTACGAAAGATTAAGACTTCACTTTTGGTGATGTTAGTATTCAGAAAGAGGACTTCTGCATACTGCACCAATGCTGACAGGCAGTGCTACAAGCCAACTGGGGTCAAATCCATAATGACAACATCATCAGTGTATAATAACAAGCCAATAGACAAGGCGCCAGCCCTGGGCTGGTCGCCCCTTATGCAATTTAAAGTGCCTTGAAGATCAGTTGTATAAAGAGAAAACAATAGAGGGGCCAACAAGCACCCTTGTTAAAGACCGTTATAAGTTTGAACCTTCTGCGATAAAATCAGTGGGCCTCCCATCAGAATTTGACACTTAGGAGGTCATTACGAGCTTGGCGGTCTCAAGACTGCCATGTTGGTGTTGGCGGTCGTGCCAACAACGGCCCGGTGGTGAAGACCGTAACATTATGACCATGGTGGTCTTCCCAACAGAACACAGCCAAACAACCACCAGTACCGCCAGTGAGGACATGCCACCACAGATGGCGGAACGCACCTTCAGGTTGGTGGGCCCATGTTCCTGCCAGACATATTACGAGGCTATACACCACCAAGGTTTCCGCCACAATCGTACCACCATGAAAACCATGGCAGAAAGCAACTCTATTAAAGGAGACACTCCCCTTCAGGAACACATACCTGACTGGAGCCGCCACTGAGCCTGACCTGGATGAAGACAGCAACCGTGAGTACACACACCTACCTCACACTGGAGGGAAAACCCAAACTACACATGCACACACACCACACACATCCGGGGCGGCAGGCGATGATGACACACACATGTAACCACACACCTGTATGCACATACACACACACCGACATACACACATGCACACCCATACTATACACATGCACACCCCTACTACACACACCACGGCCAACATACAAGTGCCATACACACACCAACAGGTAGACACAGCCCCGCCACTGTCTCACACAGCCATCCACAACAGGACCTATACACACAACAACAACACAACCTCAACTACAAAGACGCTACGCCAAGCAATGTCATTGCACACCACCACATGACAACACATACTGACGTCGCAACACCAGACAACCAATCAACACATTCACACTGCCATACAACGAGGCAGACATCACAACACGCTAACACCACACACAACATATGACATAGCCATAACCACACACCAGGATGCACACTACAACCACAAGAGGGCACACAACACCACCATTACACAACTCTACACAAACAATATACAATTATGCCACATACCTGCATGTAACAGTGCAATCATATCTTACACACATTACACAGCAGTGACAGCAGGACAAATGGCTTGACCACACCCACTCATGCAGCCCAGGCACAACAGCTGGCACAACCAACACACACACGCCACACACGTCACACATGCACAAACCAAAGTCCACAAACATCAAACTGCCGCATAGAAAGAAAGGCAAGACAAGTACGTAAACATCAAATCCAAAAACATGTTGGTCCAGATGTATTAATAAATAAGAAATCAGTAAAATAAACTATGTACAAATAAAAGGCCAATGGCCAGTCCGAAGTGCCAAAGGCACAAGTGGCACCTTGTACATCCCCAACTTGACTCTTGACTGCGAAATGATCTCCACATGATAGGGGCAGGAATGCACCTAAGGGATTGCGGGGTAGGGGAGTTTGGACTTGGGTTTGAGAGGGGGTCCTTGGGCTTGGGTTTGTGTTTGGGAGGGGCTCCTTGGGCCTGGGCTTAGGAGGGATACACTTCTTGGCAGGGGGAGGGGCATTGACAATAGCAGGTGGGGAAGGGGAGAACCTGGAGGTGGAAGGGCCAGGCTTGGGGAGGGAGGAAGAATGCTTGGGGGTATCACGGGGTGGGAGAGGAGTAGGAAACAAGGAAAACTAAAGAGGAAATTTCTTTTTGGCACACGGGCGGTCATGGCATAAGGGTTTGGGAGTGGAGGGAGAGGGAGTGGTAGTGGTAGTAAGATGTGTCAATTTGGATGTTTTGGGTGCAAGTGCATGTGTGGAATACTTGTGGGTGCTGGCCGTCTGTTGGGTGAGTGAGTGTGGGCGTTTAGGTGTCTTGGGAGGACAGGCAGGAGGTGCAGGGAGATGCCATGCTAGATGGGTGACTGTCTGTTGGGGTAGTGTCTGCAGGTATGGTACATGTTCTGCATGTGGGGTGTTGGTGGTTGTGGTTGGTGCGGATGTGGTGACTGGGGTGAATGTCTGCGGGACTGATATTGTGGTGACAGTGGGTAAGACAGATGTCATGGCTGGATCCGAGAATGATGGTGTGGTGAGTGAAGGCATAGCAGGTATAGGGGGTCATTCTGACCTCGGCGGTAAAAGGCGCCTACCGCCGGTCAGAAATCCTCCATAATCCCGCCGCGGTCGCGGATACCCGCCACGGTCATTCTGACCCGCAGAAGGCAAACCTCCGAAAATCCGACCGCCACAACAGACCGCCAGACCAGCGGTCGGCGGAAAGGTGGAGGTGACCAAACCTCCACCGCCACGCCAACAGAAATACGCCCATCCCATTACGACCCACGAATCCACGCGGCGGTCATTCAAACGCGGTATTCCATTGGCGGGACACACCGCCGCGGTCAGAATACACACAAACGAACAAAACTCAGCCACATTGGACGATTTGAATCCCACACACCTGATACACATACACACACCACTCCCACACACACAATACAATATAAAACACACACCCACATCACCCACAAACCCCTACGCTAAAAAATTCGTCAAGAAGGCAAGAGCGAGACACCAGCATCCAAAAAATAACAGCCACAGCCACTCAACACCATCACCCACACACTATCCACACACAAAACAACACACACCACCACACTCAACTCACTTAAATACACATACTCCACCCCACACATCATACACACCACCCCATGGCACCCCAAAGACAACCCCGCTTCACAGACGAAGAACTCAGGGTCATGGTGGAGGAAATCGTTCGGGTAGAGCCCCAGCTGTTCGGCACACAGATACAATACACCAGCATTGCCCGGAGGATGGAGCTATGGCAGAGGATTGTCGACAGGGTGAACGCAGTGGGACAGCACCCCAGAAATCGGGAAGACATCAGGAAGCGATGGAACGACCTACGGGGGAAGGTGCGTTCCATGGTATCCAGGCACAACATCGCCGTGCAGAAGACTGGCGGAGGACCCCCACCTCAACCCCCACAATTCACATCATGGGAGGAGGAAGTCTTGAACATCCTGCATCCTGACGGCCTCGCAGGAGTCGGCGGAGGAATGGATACTGGTAAGTTGAAGCTTCAATACTGCTTCCCCCCCACCTGCATGCCAAATCAGACCCCAACCCTCACCCCCATCCTCGAACCCCACCCTCACCCCCACCCCCATCCTCACCCCCACCCTCACCCCCACCACCATCCTCACCCCCACCACCATCCTCACCCCCACCACCATCCTCACCCCCACCCCCAGCACACCTATTCCCCGCCAATGTCTCACCATCACAACCCACACATCCCAAAACCTAGGCCTGCATGCGTCCACTAAGCATGGACACCCATCACCAAAGCATGCCCAATGCATATACACATCCCCCCCACAAGCCACCCTCACCAAAGCCCCCACACACGAATGCCAGCACTTGGGGACACGAGAACCCACAGATACACCCATATGCCACACATTGAAACTATAACCATACCTCTATACCCCTGCAGGACCCGACCGTCAACACACTGCGGCGGAGGGGCCAGAATTCTCCACACCCCCCACCCAAGAGGCCGTCAGCGATGACAGCAGCTCTGTCGACCTGGACACCGATGACCAGCCCGGACCATCGGGGACCTCTGGACAGTCGGTTCCCCTCACACAGGCCCAGGCCACTACAGACCCAAACCCCTCTGGGAACACCAGCACAGCTCCCACCCAGCGGGCCCATGCCTCTGTCTCCAGGGCGCGTCAATCTGCGGTGTGTCTACCACTACAGGGCACCCAGGATAACCCACCACCCCAACAACAACAGGGACCTGGGGGCAGTGGTAGTGGGCACACCGGCCAGGGGGCAGAGGCCCAGGGAAACAGGGGAACTCGGAGGGCAGCTGTGCGACAGGGGGGGGAGGAGAGGCCCAGGGAACCCACTCTCCACGAGGTCCTCACCACCATCATGGGAGCATACAACCGCTCCCAGGAGACGATGGCGACGGTACTGGCCCGGTTCCAGGAGATCCAGGTGCTGCAGGAGGAACACTATCGGGGGTACAGGGACCACTATCGGGGGGACATCAGAGCCATCAACACCACCCTGGTTACCATAGTAGGGCTGCTGCAGGACCTCGTCAACAACAGGGCGGACACTGAACAACACCCAAGGGCCCCTGCCACTAGCCTGGACCAAGAACAGCCAACCACCTCCGCCGGCGCTAGTGGACAGGAGGCCCCCGCACAGCAGCAGCCCACCAGACCCCCACCTCCTGCAGGAGAAGAACCACCCCGAAAGAGGGCCCTGAGATCTCGCAAGAAGACAGAGTAGGATGTCAAGACCCCCGCCAGCAAAGGATACCACCTGATGTCATCCCACTGTCCCACATTGTCACCCTGTCCATCCTTGAACTGCCCATGCTCCATCTCTCCACAGGACTCTGGACAATGCACCTGTGTGACTGTTACTCTGGACTCTGCCATGAACATTCCTTCACCATAGCCCCCACCCACTTGAAACCACCTATCCCATTTTGAGCACTTAAATAAACACCTATTGTGCACCAAAATATCAGGAGTCTGGCTGTGATTTCAATAGATTGTAATTGACATGACAGTGCAAATATGTCTTTGTACATGGTGAAGTCAACAAACAGCTGCCACAAAGCTGTAGTCCATGGGGAAACGAAGCACAGGACTCGTAGTGGGGACCCCAGATCTGAAATAGGGAGGGAAAAGCCAAAACTCAGTCATCATACACTGGGGCAAATAGACAGGCAGCAGAGATGCTGGAGAGTAGTTAACATTTACTAAATTATCTTTGAAATGTTACCTGTGTCCTATTGGAAGTACTGTTCAATGATTCTGTCCCTGTTGTCTGTTTCAGCCCCGTCGTCTTCCTCCTCGTCACTCTCCTCAGGTTCCACCGCTGCCACAACACCACCGTCTCGACCATCCTCCTGCAGGAAAGGCACCTGGCGGCGCAAAGCCAGGTTGTGAAGCATGCAGCAGGCCACGATGATGTGACACACCTTCTTAGGTGAGTACATTAGGGATCCACCTGTCATATGCAGGCAGCGAAACCTGGCCTTTAGGAGGCCAAAGGTGCGTTCGATCACCCTCCTAGTACGCCCATGGGCCTCATTGTACCGTTCCTCTGCCCTGGTCCGGGGATTCCTTACTGGGGTCAGTAGCCACGACAGGTTGGGGTACCCAGAGTCCCCCACTAGCCATACACGGTGTCTCTGTAGCTGTTCCATCACGTAAGGGATGCTGCTATTCCTGAGGATGTAGGCGTCATGCACTGACCCTGGGAATTTGGCATTTACATGCGAGATGTACTGGTCAGCCAAACACACCACCTGGATGTTCATTGAATGGTAATTTTTTCTGTTCCTGTACACCTGCTCCCTGTCTCTTGGGGGAACCAAAGCCACATGGGTCCCATCAATGGCACCAATTACGTTGGGAATATGTCCAAGGGCGTAGAAATCACCCTTCACTGTAGCCAATTCGCCCACCTCAGGGAAAATGATGTAGTTCCTCACGGATTTCATCAGGGCAGACAACACTCTGGATAACACCTTCGAAAACATGGGCTGAGACATCCCGGAAGCAATTCCCACGGTTGTCTGAAATGACCCACTTGCCAAGAAATGGAGTACTGACATGACCTGCACCAGAGGGGGAATCCCTGTGGGTTGGCGGATGGGGGACATCAGGTCGGGCTCCAGCTGGGCACACAGTTCATGGATAGTGGCACGGTTAAGACGGTAGGTCAGGATAATGTGGCGTTCTTCCATTGTCGACAGGTCCACCAGCGGTCGGTACACGGGAGGATTCATCCGTCTCCTCGCCCAACCCAGCGGACGGTGCCTAGGAAGGACAACATGGAGCACACAGTCAAGCAACCCACAGGTACGTACTCACAGCTAGCACAGTATACGATTCTCTATGCAGTGAATGGCGTGTCTGAGTGGCTATGCAAGGCCTAGGCCTGTGTGACGCAGTTGAAATTGAGCCATGTGGGCCGTGGAAATGGCGGCTGCCTGACCTGTGAAGTGTGACAATGGGATGTGAGGTCAATGCGCTGGCGTGGCACACCGCGGCGGGCGGCGGGCGAAGACCGCGGCGCGAAGCCGCATTGGTTAACATTGAAGCCTATGGGTTTCAGGAGCCAATGGCGAAGGGCGCCGGCGGTGGCGGGACGCACCGCCGCGGTACGCACCGCCGCGGTACGCACCGCCGCGGACGTGACCGCCATTTTCTATCTACTTATCCACTTGCGACTTGAACTTTCACAGGAGAGGACCTATACTGCAAGTGTTGCTGTGACCTCGGTCTGGAAGGGACAATGGCTGCTGCGACTGGGGAAAGGGCCCCTGCCTTCACTGGAGAGGAGTTGGAGAAACTTGTGGATGGGGTCCTCCCCCAGTATGCGCTACTCTACGGTCCTCCAGACCAACAAGTGAGTTTAATTCAATATGGATTTGGGGCCACTGGCTGGCTTGGGGGCCTGGCGGGGATGGGGGGCATGTTGGGGCTGGCGGGGGGCCTGGCGGGGGGCCTGGCGGGGATGGGGGGCATGTTGGGCATGGCGGGGGCATGGCGGGGGGCCTGGCGGGGATGGGGGGCATGTTGGGCATGGCGGGGGGCCTGGCGGGGATGGGGGGCATGTTGGGCCTGGCGGGGGGCCTGGCGGGGATGGGGGGCATGTTGGGCATGGCGGGGGGCATGGCGGGGGCCTGGCGGGGATGGGGGGCATGTTGGGCCTGGCGGGGGGCCTGGCGGGGATGGGGGGCATGTTGGGCATGGCGGGGGGCATGGCGGGGGGCCTGGCGGGGATGGGGGGCATGTTGGGCATGGCGGGGGCCCTGGCGGGGATGGGGGGCATGTTGGGCATGGCGGGGGGCCTGGCGGGGATGGGGGGCATGTTGGGCCTGGCGGGGGGCCTGGCGGGGATGGGGGGCATGTTGGGCATGGCGGGGGGCATGGCGGGGGGCCTGGTGGGGATGGGGGGCATGTTGGGCCTGGCGGGGGGCCTGGCGGGGATGGGGGGCATGTTGGGCATGGCGGGGGGCATGGCGGGGGGCCTGGCGGGGATGGGGGGCATGTTGGGCATGGCGGGGGGCATGGCGGGGGGGCCTGGCGGGGATGGGGGGCATGTTGGGCATGGCGGGGGGCATGGCGGGGGGCCTGGCGGGGATGGGGGGCATGTTGGGCATGGCGGGGGGGGCATGGCGGGGGGCCTGGCGGGGATGGGGGGCATGTTGGGCATGGCGGGGGGCCTGGCGGGGATGGGGGGCATGTTGGGCATGGCGGGGGCATGGCGGGGGGCCTGGCGGGGATGGGGGGCGTTGGGCCACTGGAAAGGAAAATGCTGAGAAACTTGAACGTGGTATTTCTCCCTCCCTGTACGTGTCACATAGGTCCGCGCCCATGAGAAGATCGGGATTTGGCGTGCCATCGCCAAGGAAGTCCGGGCCCTGGGGGTCCACCATCGACGGGGCACCCACTGCCGCAAGAGGTGGGAGGACATCCGCCGCGGGACCAAGAAGACCGCCGAGTCTCTGCTGGGGATGGCCTCCCAACGTAGGCGGGGTGCCTGCCGTCAACTGAGCCCCCTGATGTTCCGGATCCTGGCGGTGGCCTACCCTGAATTGGATGGGCGCGTGAGGGCAGCACAGCAGACACAAGGGGGTGAGTACAAGCATTATCTACTCTGTTGTCGCGCAGTGGAGGTGTCTGGGTGGGGGAGGAGGGCTGGGGGTCCCCCTAGGCCAGGGCGATATCTGTAGGCTGGGCACCCCCGTAAGCCCCTGTGTCCCCAGCCACCATCCTCAGTAGTTTGTCAGTACAGCCATCCCTGGGCCGTGTCATCCATGGGTGCAGTTGTCAACTCTAGGCGTGTAGGGCATGTTCCACGGAATGCGTAGCGTACCCCAAGTGCGCAACTTAGTGCAGGGGGCATCTGTGTCTGTCATGTCCGCTAACTGTACCGGAGATCCATGTACTCAATATCCCTTTATTTCTCTCTCCCCCCCCCTTTTTGTTTGTCTTTCTGTGCTTGTGTGCATCAGCATCATCAGGCGGAGGAGAAGTGGCATCGGGGCAGGAGGGAGCTGCATCTCACATGGCCCAGGAGGGCCATGCCACAGAGTCAGACTGGACCAGTGAGACGGAGGGCGAGGGGAGCTCCACGACGGGGACGACTGGACCCTGCAGCGACACGGACACGTCCTCGGAAGGGGGCTCCCTTGCGGGGGTGGCACCATCCGTGCCCCCCGCCATTACAGGTACAGCCGCCACCCAGCACACCATCTCCGCCCTCCCAGCAGCCCCTCAGCGTTCGCCCCGTGCCCGCTCTGCCAGGAAGCCGGGCATCTCCTTCGCCCCAGGCACCTCAGGCCCTGCCCCTGTTACCCCCGCTGCCCTCAGTGAGGAGGTCATTGACCTCCTCCGAACGCTCATTGTTGGGCAGACTACCCTTTTGAATGCCATCCAGGGGGTGGAGAGGGAGGTTCATCGCAGCAATGCGTACCTGGAGGGCATTCATTCGGGTCAGGCTGCCCATCAGCGATCGTTCCAGGCTCTGGCCTCAGCACTGACGGCAGCCATTGTCCCTGTCTCCTGCCTGCCTCTACTAACTCCCTCCTCCCAGTCTCCTGTTCCTCTGCCTGTCCCACCCACACCATCAGACCAGCCTGCACACACCTCAACACCCAAGAGAAGCTCATCCAAACATAAGCACCACAGATCACGCAGACATTCACACACGCAACATTCCGATGCAGACATGCCAACAGTCACTACCACCTCTGTGACCCCCACCTCCTCGTCTCCCTCCTCCCTCCCTGTGACGACTACACTCACACCTCCATTCACCTCACCATCAGCCAATGTTTCCATCACCAGCACACCCTCCACTCCAGTCCGCACACGTGCAGTCACCACCCCCACTGCCATTTACACGTCCCCTGTGTCCTCTCCCACTGTGTCTGTCACCCCCTCTTCCACACCACACAAACGCAGCCACCCACCCACCCAACAGCCATCCACCTCACGACAGCCTATCCCTCCTGCACCTGCACCCAAAGACAGCAAACGTGACTCACCTTCAACCACATCCTCTCCCTCCACTCCCATTCCCACTGTACCTACCACTCTCCATTGTCCCAAGAAGCTCTTCCTCGCCACTACTAACTTCTTTCCTGACCCTGAGCCCCCCCCTCCTTCTCGTCGGGGTAAGAAGAGCACCTCAGCCACCACCAGCCCTGCAGCCCCCTTGACAAGGGTGCAGGGGTATTGGAGCCCGCCAGCCCGCATGTCTGGGTCTTCGCCCAGCAGCAAGGGGACAGCCAGCCCACCCCCTGGGAAGAGGAGCAGAAGGCGGGAGGGTCGCCGCAGGAGCCCGCCTTCTACATCCCCCCCGGACACCACCCAGAGACAGTCACCAGCCACAGCTCCAAAGGGAGGAAAGGGCCACAGGCCCACGACTAAGGAGGGCAAGGGCAGCAAGTCGGAGAGGTCAGGCAGCAGGCCTGCTGCCCAGGAGGAGCCCACAACCCCCATAGCCGCTGCCCCGGGAGGAACCGGCACAGCTGCCCCGGGAGAGCCCACCACCCCCATAGCCGCTGCCCAGGGAGGACCCAGCCCAGCTGGCCAGGAGGGCCCCACCACCCACAGCCCAGGTGGGCAGTGAAGGAGCACCATCCCCGCTGCCCAGGAGGGCACCACCAGGCAATTAGCAGTTGGCCATAGACCGGCCGCCGTCTCAAGAACCGCTGAACTGGGCCCCGCCGTCTCAAGAACCGCTGAACTGGGCCCTTCAGGGCAAGAACTGCTGAACTGGGCCCTTCAAGGCAAGGACCGCTGAACTGGGCCCCGCCGTCTCAAGCACCGCTCCGCTGGGCCCCGCCGTCTCAAGAACCGCTGAACTGGGCCCTTCAGGGCAAGAACCGCTGAACTGGGCCCCGCCGTCTCAAGAACCGCTGAACTGGGCCCTTCAGGGCAAGAACCGCTGAACTGGGCCCTTCAGGGCAAGAACCGCTGAACTGGGCCCTTCAGGGCAAGAACCGCTGAACTGGGCCCCGCCGTCTCAAGAACCGCTGAACTGGGCCCTTCAGGGCAAGGAGCGCTGAACTGGGCCCCGCCGTCTCAAGCACCGCTCTGCTGGGCCCCGCCGTCTCAAGAACCGCTGAACTGGGCCCTTCAGGGCAAGAACCGCTGAACTGGGCCCCGCCGTCTCAAGAACCGCTGAACTGGGCCCTTCAGGGCAAGAACCGCTGAACTGGGCCCTTCAAGGCAAGGACCGCTGAACTGGGCCCCGCCGTCTCAAGCACCGCTCCGCTGGGCCCCGCCGTCTCAAGAACCGCTGAACTGGGCCCTTCAGGGCAAGAACCGCTGAACTGGGCCCCGCCGTCTCAAGAACCGCTGAACTGGGCCCTTCAGGGCAAGAACCGGTGAACTGGGCCCTTCAGGGCAAGGAGCGCTGAACTGGGCCCCCCCGTCTCAAGCACCGCTCTGCTGGGCCCCGCCGTCTCAAGAACCGCTGAACTGGGCCCTTCAGGGCAAGAACCGCTGAACTGGGCCCCGCCGTCTCAAGAACCGCTGAACTGGGCCCCGCCGTCTCAAGCACCGCTCCGCTGGGCCCCGCCGTCTCAAGAACCGCTGAACTGGGCCCTTCAAGGCAAGGAGCGCTGAACTGGGCCCCGCCGTCTCAAGAACCGCTGAACTGGGCCCTTCAGGGCAAGAACCGCTGAACTGGGCCCCGCCGTCTCAAGAACCGCTGAACTGGGCCCCGCCGTCTCAAGCACCGCTCCGCTGGGCCCCGCCGTCTCAAGAACCGCTGAACTGGGCCCTTCAAGGCAAGGAGCGCTGAACTGGGCCCCGCCGTCTCAAGAACCGCTGAACTGGGCCCTTCAGGGCAAGAACCGCTGAACTGGGCCCCGCCGTCTCAAGAACCGCTGAACTGGGCCCCGCCGTCTCAAGAACCGCTGAACTGGGCCCCGCCGTCTCAAGAACCGCTGAACTGGGCCCTTCAGGGCAAGAACCGCTGAACTGGGCCCCGCCGTCTCAAGAACCGCTGAACTGGGCCCTTCAGGGCAAGAACCGCTGGCCCTTTGGCAGACGTGGCAGGGCAGGATCTATCTCGGGCAGGGCTGCAGGATGTCCTCTGGCCAACTTGCCTCCTCCAGTGGCAGTGGGGTCTGTTATGGACTGTATGGACTGTGGCTTTGCTCTCCCCAGGATGGCCCAGTGGGCAGCCCACCCACTGTATGGACTGTATGGACTGTGGCTTTGCTCTCCCCAGGATGGCCCAGTGGGCAGGCCACCCACTGTATGGACTGTATGGACTGTGGCTTTGCTCTCCCCAGGATGGCCCAGTGGTCAGGCCACCCACTGTATGGACTGTTTGGACTGTGGCTTTGCTCTCCCCAGGATGGCCCAGTGGGCAGGCCACCCACTGTATGGACTGTATGGACTGTGGCTTTGCTCTCCCCAGGATGGCCCAGTGGGCAGGCCACCCACTGTATGGACTGTTTGGACTGTGGCTTTGCTCTCCCCAGGATGGGCCAGTGGTCATGGAGTCCCCTTGTGGATCTGGCGTCGTGTACTCAAGTGGCTGAGGTGCCCCCCCTTCCCTTCCCCCTGAGGTGCCTGTCCTATTTTCTTTCTGATGCCCCTGCAGTGTTCTCTCCGTGGAGTTCTTGTCGTGGGACTGGGCCTTGCCCCTTTGCACAGGACCCCTGTGATCCACGGACAGTGGTTGGACTACATTTAGTAGCTGTATATATTTTGTACATAGTTTATTTATTTATTGGGATTACTGGTGTACATATTTCAATATATCTGGCCGTTTATGATCTCTTCTTTTGGTCTTTGCATTATTTCGGAGGGGGGTGGTTTGTGGGTTGTGACAGTGATCTGTGGGAATGCATTGATGTGTGTGTTGTAGTGGGTGTGGGTGGGTGGGTGTGTGCCGGTAATCTTTTCCCTCCCCTGTGTCGTAGGTGCCGTACTCACCGATGTCTTCCGCGCCGCCGGGCGTGCTCCTGGTATATGAGCAGGAATAGGAGTGCGGGGATGACCTGCAACTCTGGCTCCATACTGCCGGAATCTCGCGTGGAGTGCGTAGAGGTGAGCGTTTTCCCGTTCGTAGTCTGTTTCCGCCGTGTTCTTATCGGCGGTGCTCCCGCCCCGGAAAAGGTGGCAGATTGGTGGGTCGTAATAGGGTGGGCGGTACTTTGTCTGCCGCCGGGCTGTTGGCGGGAACCGCCGCGCTGTTTGTTTGTACCGCTGTGGCGGTCGGAGTGTTAAGTTGGCGGGCTGTGTTGGCGGTTCCCGCCAGGGTCAGAATTGCATATTTTAGACCGCCGGCCTGTTGGCGGCTTGGCCGCCGCTTTATCACCGACCGCCAGGGTCAGAATGAGGGCCATAGTGTCTGTGAAGGAGGGGGTGGTGAGGTAGTCAGTGTAGGTTTTGGATGTTGTTGTGTCTGCAGGTGGGTGTTGCTTGTGTGCATGTCGGTGGTGGGTTTTGTGGTGCTTGTGCTTGTCAGTGCTAACCTTGTCTGTTGAGGTGGATGCATGCAGAGTGTATGTGTGCTTTGAATGGGTTTGGGGAGAGGGGTTTGGGTTTGGGAAGAGGTAGGTCTTGCTTGCAGGAGGGTCAGGAGTCAAGTGAGCAAGGCTGCAGAAAATGGCGGTCACAGGCACCGCTCACCGGACCATCACCGCTGGCAGTGATCACACTTAGCCCTAATCCCCCACAGGCAGCAATGTTATCCAATGAGAGGTTGCACTGCAGTTGCGACCGCTTACAGCCCTGACGCCATACACTGGTGGACTTAGGCAAGTTCCAACTGTCTAGTGCCATTTTGTGCACATGTCATGACTTGCAGTCCCTAAATAAGTGTCATACACATTTATGTTCAAGGTGCCATCATAGTTTAGCCGATACATATGACATGCATGTCACTGTGACGCTTCAGCTTGCCATAATGGCATGTGTCAGCAGTGTGACGCATGTCTAGAGTGTTCGGTGTGTGATGATGACATGTCCTGCTTACATGTCTGAAGTACTTTTTACAGTACATTTTCTACTCTCTATCCTAGATACCCTAGCATGAGGAGATTGAGGCATGCACTAGTGTACCGACCACTAGCTGACCTTGCTAGAATGTCGGACTGGCATATCATCCAGACCAATGGTCTTAATCATCAGACCATCGTGGATCTATTTGGACAGTTGGAGCCTGACCTCTTACCTGCCATGCGCAATCCCTATACCATCCCTCCCACAGAAAAAGTTCTATCAGTGCTATACTTGCTTGCCATTGGATCCTTTCAGAATACAGTGGGCTTGACAGCTGAGATATCACAGCCCATGTTCAGTCTTGTGTAGAAGGATGTACTGTGTGCTTTATTGAAACACCTGGACCGCTACATCAGGTTCCCTCAACTCGGAGATTTGGCCATTGTGAAGGCAGACTTCTATGATGTGGGACATATACCTCAAGTGATAGGGGTCATAGATGGCACCCATATAGCCTTGGTCCATCCCAGTGCCAATGAACAGTTGTACTGGAACAGGAAGAACTACCACTCGATCAATGTCCAGGTGGTGTGTCTAGCAGACCAGTACGTCGCACAGGTGAGAGCCTAGTTTCAAGGATCTGTGCATGACTTCTACATTTTGAGGAACAGCAATGTCCCACACATGATGGCACAACTACACAGAGAGAGGGCTTGGCTCATTGGTATGTATGCATTTGGATGTGTGCCCCTGTTATGGCACCTGTCATCACATTATTCCCTGTGGCTATCCCTGCATTGTAACAGGTCCTACCTTTATGCACACAGGTGACTCTGGCTATCCTAACCTTCCCTGGCTGTTGACACCAGTGAGGTACCCTGCACGGAAGGGGAACTCCATTTCAATGAGTCCCACAGCAGGACGAGGCATGTAATTGAAAGAGCTAGGTTCAGGTGCCTGGGCGTGTCCAGAGGTGCCCTCCTTTACACTCCCCAAAAGGTATGGCAAATCATAGTTACCTGCTGCATGCTCCACAATCTTGCCCTGAGATGTCCGATACCATTGCTAGCTGATGATGAGGAGGCAGCTGGACCAGTGGCTTCTGATGCAGACATGGAAAGTGATGAGGCAGATGAGGATGGTGTAGCTGACTCTAGGACTGAGCTCATCAAGCAGTACTTCCAATCACTTACAAATATGCTGACTCTGTATTTGCAAGTGACGTTTATCCACATTGATTGCTGACAATGGTCCTCCTGGTTAGTTTCATCAGCAGTGTTGTAATGTGTTCCTTTTCCTATATGTGTGTTGGTGGAGGTGAGTTCTTGAATGTAAGGTACTGAGTTTACATGTATCTTATCTAACGTGTACTCACTGCAGGTTCCTAGATTCAAACCTCCTATGGTCAGACCTGTGTTGAACTATGTGTCCAGCAGTCTCCTGTCCTCATGTTATTCCATCCACTGACTGTGTTCTGCAAATCCATGTCTCTGCTACCTATGACTTGAGACATTCATACTCATTAGCCATTGGTAACTGTATACAGAATGGTGTTTTGCACATGACAGATGGCAGTTACAGTGTGTTGTCATGTTTTTCCTGTGACTGGGGAGGTAGAAATGTCATCTGTTTTGCCTGTGCTCTGGGACATATCTGTCGTACTCTGTCTCCTGCAGAGGATGCCTCCTTTTGCTGTCCATTACGCTGCCAGTTGCTTGAGGGGAGCATACCCACATCACATTTTGTACATGTTCAAATAAAGATACATATGCAGTTGCTGTGATCAATAGTGTTTATTGGGCATACAGGGGATATGAGAACAATCTATGGTGCATATAATGGCAAACTGGTGATGAGTGGTGTCATGGTAGTTGTAATCATCAGAATAGGTGGCACATCTGTAGGTAGCACAAGTCCAGTTTCCAAGGGCCATGGGAAAATGGAGTAATATCATTGACAAGTTAATAGGGTGTCTCAGTGCCACACAAGGGAGAGAAATCAGGAGAGGTTCACTTCCTGGCAGTGGGTTTTGTTTTGGAATCTGCTCCAGCCCGATGTCTGGGTGGATGTCTATGTTTGTGGGGGGGGGTTCATCAGCTTCAGAGGGAGGGGTGCCAGAGGCCTTTGGTTCCCCTGGTAGGGCCTCCATTCCACAAGGTGTGGTGGATAGTACAGTTGTTATGTGGATCGTGGAAGGGGCCTGCTGGTGGGTGGAGGAAGCATGCAGGATGGTGGCGAGGTCCCAGAGCACCCCTGTAATGGAGGCCATGGTGGCATTGTGGGCCTGCCATTGCTGCATGACCTCCTAGTGGTATTCCCTCTGCAGCTTTTGGTTTCCCCCCAGCATGGTAAAGATCTGGCCCATCCTGTCTTGGGATTGTTGGTATGCACCCAGGACTTGGGAGATGGTTTCCTGGTCAGTTGAGTCCCTTGGGGTCCCATGCTCTGGCCCACAGATTCCCTTCAACACCCCAACACCCTCTGTGCCTGTGCCCCTGGCACGGTATGTCCCCTCCCAATGTCACCAGGACCTTCATTGTCTTGGGTGTGATGGGTCGACTCAGGTCCCTGTACTGTAAGGCACACTATTGATTGGACTGTCCTTGGGGCACAGGTTTGGGGATGAAGGGTTGGCTGAGCTGTTGATGCCACAAGATGGGGGGGTGATGCGGGCAGGGTGAGACAGGGAGTGGTGGACTGACCAGGTATCCCAGGTGGGCCAGGTAAGCCATTGTCCTCACTGGGGCCTTCATCCTGAGGGGGGCTGTCTGTCTCTGACATCCTCTCCATGGTGGCATTGGCAGGGGTACCTGTGGATGAAGTGAGAGAGAGTTACATGGGGGAGGTGTGATTGGTTGTCTCTTTGTCTGATGCATACAGTGGCTTGACATGATTCCCAGCAATGGCAATGTCAGATGCAGCACTGCAAACATTGTTTGTGGATAGTGGATTGTGACATGTGTACCATGCTCCATTAAGGATTGGTGTCAATCTGGGTAGGTAACATCTCAGGTCCTGTGTGACAGTTCACATGGCAGGTGTGCCCTGTTTGCTCGTGGTAAATCAGGCTTGCTAGATGTGAGTGGGGATGACTGAAGAGCGAGGAGGGTATGTGTGAATGCATGGTAACTTGTCCTGTGTGGGCATTTGGTGCATGGGGTTTACCTTCTTACTTTCTAGTCATGCTAAGTCCATTTCAGGGTTGTAGATCTGGATAGGGGGGCATTAGTATGGTGCAGTGCTGTGGCTTGCCTTTTTTGGCTTTGTGTGGTGCCATTGCATTGCTGTCATTGCCATGTAGTGGCCCTCAGTTGAAGCATCCAGTTGGTGTAGCTAGTGAAATAGTTATACATGCAAGAGTTGTGCTGTGAAGTCAACATAGCAGCTTTTGGTGTATCTGAGCTAGTGCATTGTGGGGGTCGTAGTGATTGTTATTGGCACTGCTATCTGTGCACTTGCCAGGGACTATGTAGACATTGGGGCTGGGTGGTGGTGTAGCATGCAGGAGAGGGGCATTAGGTGATTAGGTGGGAGGTGAAGTGAATTGGAGAGTGTTTGTGTGGGGAGGAAGCATGCTGGACATGAGTAATTTGTGCCAGGGGAGTGGTAGTTACTTACCAGACTCCAGTCCTCTGGGTATTCCAGTCAGGCCCTCTGAATGCAGGATGTCCACGACCTTCTCCTCCCAGGATGTGAACTCGGGGGGAGGAGGTAGGGGCCCGCCGCCAGTCTTCTGTACCACAATTTGGTGTCTCGATGTCATGAACCACACCTTCCCACCTCTTCCTGATGTCCCCCTTTGTGCGTGGATGGTTGCTTACTGAGTTGACCCTGTCGACAATTCTCTACTGAAACTCCATTTTCCTGGCAATGGATGTTTGCTGGACCTATACCCCAAACAGTTGTGGCTCTACCCTGATGATTTCATCAACCGTGATCCTCAACTCATTGTCTGTGAAGTGTGGGTGCTTTTGACGGGACATGGTGGTGGGTGTGTTGTAGGTAGGGGTGGGTGTTGTGTGTGTAAGGGTGCAGTGTAGGGTGCTTGGTGAGGTGGAGTTGTTTGGTTGTGTGTGATGGTTGGTTGTGGTGTTTGTGTGTAGTTGAGATGTGTGTGTTGTGTTGTTTGTGCAGTTATGTGGTGTGTGCTGAGTGTGAAGTATATACGTGCCTATGGTGTCCAAGTGCAAAATCTTTATATTTTGGTTCCTTAGTGTCAGTGAAAGTCGTTTTAGTAGCAAAGGATTGTGGGTTGTGTAGGTTTGTTATATAGTGCAGTGAGTAGATGTGGCTTGTGTGTGTATGTGCGTCAGGTGTGGGGTATTCAAACCATCCAATGTGGTGTTCTGTTTGAAGCCAGTGGTTTTCTGCCATGGAAGAACCGCTTTGGTGATTTGTGGCTCGTGATGTGGCTGGTGGGGCTGGTGGTGCAACCCGCTTTTTCCCACCCTCCTGTGTCCTAGCGGTCTCAGAAATTTGGCTGTATTTTGGCGATCTTCACTGTGACTTTTAATATGGCAGTCGGATGACTCACAAACATGGCGGTCTTTTGGTGGCCACCACAGTGGCGGTCTTACATAAAGACCGCCAAACTCGCAATGTCTGAATGAAGCTCTGTGATAAAACCCAAAAGGTGGTGCGGTGCATCCCCCCATCTTACCTGGTACTACACATTTAAAAAAATGTGCCTTGAACAACAGGCAATGGGTGGAAGTAAAAAAAAAAAAGCCTATCTAAATTTTCAATTGGGAGAACAGCAAAATGTACAGTTTTAACTAGCCTTCCCTGTAGATGCAGTTGATTCTAAAGAGATCCTGAAAAGTCTTAGGCCCTCATTCTGACCTTGGCGGGCGGCGGAGGCCGCCCGCCAAAGTCCCGCCGTCAGATTACCGTTCCGCGGTCGAAAGACTGCGGCGGTAATTCTGACTTTCCCGCTGGGCTGGCGGGCGGTCGCCTTCAGACCGCCCGCCAGCCCAGCGGGAAAGAGGCTTCCACGATGAAGCCGGCTCGGAATCGAGCCGGCGGAGTGGAAGCTGTGCGACGGGTGCAGTTGCACCCGTCGCATATTTCACTGTCTGCGCAGCAGACAGTGAAATACATGTAGGGGCCCTCTTACGGGGGCCCCTGCAATGCCCATGCCAGTGGCATGGGCACTGCAGGGGCCCCCAGGGGCCCCGCGACCCCCCCTACCGCCATCCGGATCCCAGCGGTCGGACCGCCGGGATCTGGATGGCGGTAGGGGGGGTCGGAATCCCCGCGGCGGTGCAGCAAGCTGCGCCGCCGTGGAGGATTCAATGGGGCGGCGGTACACTGGCGGGAGCCCGCCAGTGGTGCCGGTCCGACCGCGGCTTTACCGCCGCGGTCGGAATCCCCATTGGAGCACCGCCGGCCTGTCGGCGGTGCTCCCGCGGTCCTCCGCCCTGGCGGTCAAAGACCGCCAGGGTCAGAATGAGGGCCTTAGTTTTGTAGGGCTACAGGAGGATAGTTTAATTTATCCTGATAGTAGCTTTTGGCACTCAGAGATTCAAGAGTTCTTTTCCAGGCAGACGTGAGTCATTCCACACAGTATTTTGAAGTCTTCTATGTACAAGCAGAACTTTGATTTGAGATTAGTGGGAGTTGTGCTGTAAAAGGCTGACCCAGGAATGATTGGTCGTTCTCCTATGCCCATTCATGATCAAAGCAACCAACACCCATTCTAGGTATCCTAGTCTTCTCCTTCCATGGACTAAGGATACTACAATTCCATGAGACAGTTAAGGTTCTAGCAGTTCAATGGGGCTTGCTTGTTTGACCTATAGTTGCCAAATTTGAAGTCCAGATGCTCCTTTGTAGGAACTGTCCTGTTATTAATGTCACACATCATTACAGTGGACTACTGAGACATAAGGCACTGATAGGTCAAGAGGCCTTTGCTTGAATAGTAGTTTGACATTTTATAATTTACCCTTGACAGATGGGTGTTAAGGAGGATGGTGGTAAAAATTCAGGACAACCTTTTTCCTGAGAGAGGGCCAGGTTGACAGCCCATCCACAACGTTTGCTATACGTGTGATAGAAGCTAATTACTTCTGTCTGCAGACAAAATAATCTCATTCAGGGGATTAAATATTCATTATTGAATCTTTTGGGCAATAAACTAGCAACCTTATATAATTCGATATTAAATAATATTTTTAATAAATACAATACAAATCTATGTTGACTAATGGGCTATGTCTTGAGAATGACTTTCAGATTTTGTTTTCTAAATCAAAGTTAGAAGGAAAGAGGATGTGGAAACTACCCAGATTTACCAGTGGGTAAACTGCTGCAGCTGCACTGTAGCCTACCACTTTATCTCATGGTGCTCTTTAAACAGTCAACCGGATGCACCTTTCATTTTTTAAGTTTAACTCTTTAGCTAGGCCTTAGTTTTACAAGGCAATTACACACCTGGCTTACCTACTGTTAAATGTAGGATTTTAAATGCAAAACCGATTTACTCTGTGTTGGACCTGGCCCTTTTTGCAGGGTCACCCTCAAACTTTTGCCTCCTTTCTCCTAATTTTCTGGCCAATTTCTGTTGGCTTTAGGATTCTGGGCACTTTACCACTGCTAACCAGTGCTAAAGTGCAGATGCTGTCTGTGTAAATTGTATTGTTCATTGGTTTATCCATGACTGGCATATTTGATGTACTAGTAAATCCTTAGTAAAGTGCACTAGAGGTGCCCAGGGCCTGTAAATCAAATGCTACTAGTGGGCCTGTAGCACTGATTGTGCCACCCACATGAGTAGCCCTGTAAACATGTCTTAGGCCTGCCACTGCACTGTCCGCGTGTGCAGTTTTAAGCTGCCAATTCGACCTGGCAAGTGTATCCACTTGTCAGGCCCAAACCTTCCCTTTTTATACATGTAAGGCATGCCTAAGGTAGGCCTTAGGTAGCACTATGGGCACAGTGCAGAGTATGTTAAAGGTGGGGCATGTACTGATGTGTTTTACATGTACTAACAGTGAAATACTGCGAAATTTGTTTTTCACTGTTGCAAGGCCTATCACTCTCATAGGTTACCATGGGGGCTGACTTTAAATATTCTTAAAGTGCAGTTTCCCTTTGAGAGCAGATAGCAAATTGGAGTTTGGGGCCTCTAAACTCACAATTTAAAAATACAACTTTTAGTGGAGTTGGTTTTTAAATTGTCTGTTCGAAAATGCCACTTTTAGAGAGGGGGCATTTTCTTGCTGAAACCATTCTATGACTCTACCTGCTTGTGTATTCCCTGTCTGAGTCAGACTGACATTTGGGCTGTTTTTGAATCTCCTCTAGACAGTAACACAAAGGGAGCTGGGGTGTGGCCTGCATATCCGGATGAGACATCTGGGCTAGAGTGGAGGGAGGAGTAGTCACTTACACTTGAATGGGCTATGCCTGCCCTCATACAATGCAGTCTTCAACCGCCGGGTGTGTGACTGGGGCCTGGCCAAGGCAAGATCCTGTAAACAATAGAGACTTTTCTTTAAAGTTGGGCAACTTCAAAGGCAGAAAGGGGTGTAAGTAGTGGACCCAAAACCCCAGACTTTAGATTTCTTCAAGGTCACTTTTGGAACCAAGAGGAACCTCTGCCAAGGAGAAGAGCTGCAGAGCTGGAGGAGGAGTACTGCCCCTTTGCCTGTTACTGCTTGGGTTGGCCTGAGGTTGCTGCTTCTACCTGAAAGTGGACAAAGATGGGACTTTGTGGTATATTCCTGCTTGTGAAGAATCTCCAAGGGCTTGAACTGAGCTTGCCTCCTGTTTTGAAGTCTCAGGCCCATCAAAGACTTCCTCTGCCAACACCTGGACTCTCAGCAGAGACTCCTGCCCTGCCAAGTGGTGCCCATTCCAGTCCCTGGGCCCTTGCGGAAGCTGGTAGAAAAAAGACGAAAATCCACGTTTGGGAAGCCGCGCAGGGCAAATATTGATGCACCCCCTTCAACGCGGCCGAAAAAACGATGCGCTACCCGCTTCACGGCTGAAACCGACACTCCACCAGCATTGCAGCTGGGAGATCGGTGCATTGCTGCTGGAGAAATGATGCAACATCTGCTTGTGATGGCTGACAATGACGCAAACCGCATGTAGCGTGGTTTTCCAACACCGTGCAACCGGATTTCTCATGCATTGTTGCTGGGTGTCAAAGTCTTTGTGAACCTGCGTGGATCCGAGGAGCTCTGTCTGGAAATCGACGCATTGGTCTTTTGGGGGGGAGAAAAATGACGCATTCTCTACCTGACCGGAGAACAAACAACATAGGGCCTCGCTTGCTAGTAAGGAATCGACGCATTGCTGACTTTTCTGATGCACGCTCGCCCGTGCAGCTTTATTTTTGACGGAAACCAGGTACTTTTTGTAGAATCAACGTTTCCATTGTTTTCTACGGAGCAAGACACCTTTTACTTTGAAAATTCATATCTTGACATGTGTATGTTGGATTTTTGTTGTTCTGGTCTTGTTTGATTTCGATAAATATTACCTATTTTTCTAATCTGGTGTGGTGTCCATTTTGTAGTGTTTTCACTGTATTACTGTGTGTGTTGGTACAAATACTTTACACATTGCCTTTGAGATAACCCTGTCTGCTTCTTCCAACCTACCAAGGGGGTGAGCAGGAGGTGTCTTAGGAGTGTTACTACCTTATCCTGACTAGAGTGAAGTTCCCTGCTTGGACAGAGTGCAAACAGAGTGCTAAGTTTGGTGGCAGCGGTGGGATAGAACTTGTATTTGTACTTGACATACACTGGTCAAGTGTACACTACTGTTTTCAGTGCAGAACATTACGTGAGCACATACTACTTGTTTTTGCTTTTTCTCTTTTTGGACTTTTTCTGCTGCCATATTTTTTTGTGATTTTTGAAATTCTCTTGGGACTCTTAACTACTTTTGGAACTTTGGGTTTTTTGAGTACTCACCAACTTGTCTCAATCTGGGTATGCACCAGCTGTAGCTACAAGGGCTTTTTTTGAGTTGGAGAAACTGGAGGAGTACACAGTAGCTCAACTGAAGCAGTTTTGTAAGGATCTTGCCTGCCCAATCAAGAGCTCCACTAGGAAGGAGGAGCTATCACTTTCCGGGCAGTTCTGTCAGGACTCTGGGTGGGGCACTCCTTGAGGTCACAGAATATCTCCCTAGGAAGGTAGTGTACTGAAGCAGAGGAGCAGATAAAGGCATACACCGGAAATGAACAGCTATAATAAGGCACCGCAACTGGATAGTGAAGGCAGAGCAACCTTAGTGTTAACAAACAGGGAACAGAGCAGTAATGGACAACCACAGTGGGGTCACCACTAAGGTTGTACATAGGTAAGGCTCAGAACTTCCCACAGCAAAAGGAAACGTCAACGCCTCTGTGCCGATTGCACTCACGGATAGTCACCCCGCAAGCCTCATAGAAAGAAGGCAGCAGAAGTGATTCTGTCTCTGGATCCTTAGGGCACAAACAAGGATTGTACTTACATACACAAGACAAGCCCTTGTGGGTCCAGCTGGAGACACAGTGGCAATTCCTGGAATACAGCAATGGCACACTGTCACAGTTAGGCACTTAAGACTACATACAACACTAGACAAAGGATGGGGCAGGAATTGCCTCCAGGAAACCAGGCACCAACCCCAGTGCAAAGGAAAACACAGGTGAAGACTGAAAGTACACTTACCAGACACAAGAACCCAAAAGGAAATTACAGAAAAAGAGCTAGAAGGGAGTCTAAGAACTGAAGCTCAAAATATACACAGGGATTTTAGGAACTGTAACAAGCAAGAGACTAACTACAAGAGATCTAGAGGCTGCAGGAATCAAAAAGAAAGAGGACAGAAACTAGGGGGCAAGTCTGAGACACAGAAGAGAGGTTACAGGTGCTAAAGAAGAAGTGAAGGAATAAGTAAAGGACAAATAATACCAGGAACATAAGGAACAAATAAGGAAGCAAATCAGGAACATGACTGGAAAACAGGGAACAGGTTCAGGCTGAAGCAAAGCAGGAACAGAACTAGGAAACAGGGAGCAGGCTCTGGCTGACGTAAACAGGAACAAGACTGAGAAACAGGGAACAGGCTATGGCTGAAGCAAGCAGGAACAGGGCTGAGAAACAGGGAATAGGCTCTGGCTGAAGCAAGCAGAAACAGGGCTGAGAAACAGGGAGCAGGCTCTGGCAGAAGCAAGCAGAAACAGGGTTGGGAAACAGGGAGCAGGCTGTGGCTGAAGCAAGCAGGAACAGGTCTGGAACAGAAGCCAACAAGAGGTCCGGTACACAAAGGAAACAAACTCCAATGCACGGCAGGGAGCTTCAGGAAAGGTAGCTTATAAGCAGTTCTAGGCAGCTGCAAGCCCAGGGCAGAGTCACGTGGCTGGGTTGCACAAGAGTGGTCACAGGTGTGTGCAGTTCCAGTCTCTCACAAGTCCTGGACGAGAGAATCCAGTAGAAAGGAACAGCAGGACTATTCCATTAGGAAGCAATGGACAGCAGATTATAAGTCTTACTGAATACCAGGCAGTACATTATGGACCTGAAGTCAATGGAAGCAAATGTAGTTTTTCAATGGCACACCATATCAACATGGGAAGCAAGCAGGGGTCAGAAAAGGACTCTGGATGAGTCTTAATGGTGAATCTCAGGCTGCAGATAGTCCTTTCACAGCACCCCACCCAGATATGGGACAACAGAGTTGTAAAAAGAGCTGCAAAAGGCATTGAGAGCCTGGGTGGCAGCCAAGGAGGCTGGGGAACACACAGAGGAGGATGAGGGTGAGGAGGTGCAGAGTGTTCATAATGTGGTAGTGGATGTACCTGTTCTGCCTGGGGGGAGCAGTGTATCATCTAAGGGTCTGACTCCAGAGGAGTTGCAGAACAGTCAGGCACAGAGAATGCATCAGTTTGAGCTTGTAGTGTAGCCATTTTTATGTAGCTTTTGCACATTTGCTTCAGGCGGTAGGCCTTTGTGCACTTTGCCCTAGATGCATTTTATTTGTTTGCTTAAAGCATTGGGCCTCTGTGCACTTTGCTCTAGATACATTTTATTCAGCCTCGTACTGTTATTTTTCAATAGCCAGTTCCGCGGTCCTGTTTTATTTTTTTATATCACACTGTTTAGCCTACTTCAACACTGGAGTTCAAATGATACATTCTTGCTCACTCTGTGCTTCAGTCAAGGATGCAGTCTGGTACATTGCCGATAGACGTGGTAAGAGTTTAGTCTTTGGTTTGTAGACAATACACATTCTTACGTAGGGACGTTTTGTTAGCACATCGACATGTTAGTTATAAAAACACTTCCTAGTCCTAATAGAGACAGAAGGAGATTCCGACCAGGGAACCACAACTAGACGCTGACTGCCCTGTTGCAGATGCTGACCCAGATCAAAGGCCTTTGCTCAGGTATGAGGGTTGATGTCTTCCCAGGGAATCTGAAAGGCAAGCTTAGAGCTTAACATGCTGTGCTCGAAATAGAACTTACTTAGAGAGAACGTAATCTATTAACACTATGATAGCGTTATTCTTATGTTTCACTCTCCTCGTGACTATTTAAATCCTACTGTGTTGTATGGTTCTGGTTATTGCGGCTCACGCCTTATTATCTCAAATGCAGTCATTTTATTAAATCAATCTATAAAACTTACACTGCCTTTGTCATTTGTATATGAGATCATACTGTATATGAGAGAGCTGGTTGGGATCTGAGCAACCACGACTTCCCTGAGAAGTTCCAAAGATGTCATGCCCTCGGCTGCCTAATCATCCCTTCCCCTTGGGAGAGGTGAGGCACTGCTAGTTAGCCGGAGCAAAACCGGATTGACGGTGTCAGGGGTCCTTCTTAGTGGGTCAGACTTAGTCCCCCACACCAGAAACGACTCTGCTACCTAGAAATCCAATAGTCTCATTTAGGATAATGAGAGCCAACGCGACATGGCGCCGCCAACGATTGGTCTGGCTCTAATTTTCGAGTCCGGCTGACTCTCTCGGTCTCATATATATATTGACTCCTCGGTTCCGTTAACGGAGACGTCTGTGGCACTGAGGACTTCTGCCACCGCAATATAGGTAGATCCTAATTATAGCGGTTGGTTGTTCAAGCTTGAACTCTGAAAGGAAAACCCCGATATTGGTGTGCCTACTCTGAACTATTGCGGTTTTCATAATGGCGAACCCCCAGGCAATACAAATAGCAGTTAATATGAGACAACCGCTCACAGTACATTTGCTTGCACATGGTTTAACAAATCAGGGGGGTCCGGTCACGTTTGTGGTGGACGCCCATGCAGGCTATAGAACAGAAAGTTTTTATTCTTGGGTCATATTTCCAGCAGTTGATGGGAATTCAAACACATTTCACAATTACACATTTGCGAATGCCCCTGGACAGTACAGGGCATATGCATATTTAGAAATACCTCTATCTTATCAAGAACATAATAATTGGCTTGATGGCGCCCTACCCCACACCATAGCACCTGTTCGGTTAGGTCCACTGAGTAACGATGGTCCTACCTGGCCTTAATTGGCTACATATACACCACATCCGGCGGTTGCTAACATGGCGGTGGCTGAAGTTCGTCGTTTATACATAGAGTTAACGGCTACGTATAGGCGCTTAGTACAATTTGTGATGCAGACACTAAACACAAACCCAGCGCGTGTTGCCCCAGCGCAACAACATGCAGTGGTTCCGGGTATCAACCTGGCGACTGTACACTCTGTTATGGGTAAAGTACCGGCTAAACGAGAGGAGACTCCGTTTTGGCTGGTGCTAAAAATTAATACGTTGGAGGCAGTATTTCCCCATACGAGCCCTCAGGATAAACATAGAATATTGACAATGTGTTTACCGTTTGGTATGGTTCCCACTGTGGACCATTGTAATACTTGGGGCCCTCTACACTACAGCACACAGTACACCGACATTAGCCAACTTACCGGAAGTGCTTAAACAAATTCAAGATGAATATGGGGCTGCCCCAGCCTTAGATTTGGGGATGCAACTGATGGGCAATTTTGCCACGGTTTCTTCCATTATATTGAGTAATCTAAAAGGGGAGGCAGTGGCACTAGCAGTGCATATGCGTCTTTGTGACGTCCCGCAATTAGATCAGGAGCGGGAGCTGCCGAGAATAATAGCGAAAACATATTCCAGTATCGGTTGTGATAGCCTTGGGGCTCGACCGCAGAAACCACAGTTTCAGGGTAAGGGTAGTAAAGATACTACTAAACAACAGCAACCTGAGGGTAATAAGAAGCACTGGGAGAAAAAAAAACAGATACCTAAAAAGGAAAGGGGAGACTCTCCGAGGCCGGAGACCCCTCAGTCTAAATATAATCTTAGAAATAGGGATAATTTGAAAACGCCTGATAGATATCAATATACTGATACACGCCAATCTCGTTCCTTTCAGGACTCTTCGGAAAAGAGAAATGAGAGAGGTGGGCGATCAGAGAGGAGAACAGAGTATGTGAAACCCCGACAGGAATCACAACGCTCTTCGGAGGTTTCTGTAAAAAAGGAAGAGAAACCGATCCAACAAAAACAACAGTTTAAAAAGAAAAAAAGTGGCGGCAGTCTCAGTTAGACATACCACACAGGAAGAGAGTTCTCTTGAAGAACAAGACATGGGCACTAGCACTGTTAGACAGCGCGGCAGAGGTCACAATAGTTCGCCGGAATCTTCTAGAGCATCTGGAGGTGAAAGCAACTGATGACTTCATACAAGTCGAGACTGCAGATATGCGTGTCTCTGATCCGGATAGAGTTTATACAGTCACTTTACAATTGGAAGGGGACATTGAGAGCACTATAAACGCTAGGTTTTGGGATCGTGTAGTCAAGGGATATGACATTTTGCTGGCCAAACAGGATTGGCCCCCTGACTTTGTACGCGACTGTCCAGTTGGGGAGGAGGTTATTACACCTTCGTTCTCACCACTTGTTCCGGGAGAACTCGCGGAGTCCTATAGCATTAAATGGGCTCTGGCACAAGCACCTGCCTTATATAGAAATCATGTGGGGTGGGATAGGGATTCTCCTTATCATGTAATTCCGATTAAGGGCGAACCTCAGCCACAGCCGCAATATCCTATTAATTATGAAGCGAGGGCATCGGTAAGGAACATACTTACACAATTGGAGTACCAGGGAGTTATTGAACCCTGTGTCTCGCCGATGAATAATCCCTTATTCCCTGTAGCTAAACTGGACCATTCTTATCGAATAGTGGTGGACTACAGACATTTGAGCGGGCATGCACGTACATATGCTATACAAAATTCACATAGCGCAGCACTCATGAATAATATTGTGCGTAAAAAATACAGAACCACTTTAGATATCTCAAATGGTTTCTTCTGCCAAAATATAGCGCCCGAAAGTAGGGATTTTACCAGCTTCAGTGCGTTTGGCTCTCAGAAAATTTTTTGTCGTTTGCCTCAGGGGTATAAGAAGAGCCCAGGACTGTTTTCGGCTCGTGTGACTGAAATATTGCTGAACTGGACCCTGAAGCATTGTCATATGTTGATGATAGATATCTCACAGATGACGAGTTACTACAACATTTAAGGTGGGTAGCCCGCATTGTTGTGGGATTTGCAGACATTGGCTAAAAATTTAACTTCAAAAAATCAAAATTGCCTTTCTCAGCGTCATTTTCTTGGGATGAGCTGTCGAATGAAGGTAAGAGCCTAGCGCCACACTTTTTAGAAAAATGTGCACAATTGAAACCTCCTAATACGATTAAGAAACTCCAGTCGTTGTTGGGATTTCTAAATTTTGGCAGAACTTACATTCCTGATTATGCTACATGTATAAAACCATTGTACGAGTTGATTCGTCCAGATTTCTCAAGTAGGTTTTGGACGATTGAGCATACACATACTCTTTGAGACTTGCAAAATGATCTCTTAGCTGCAAAGCATTTACACACACGGGACAATGAGACACATCTGGTCATCAGGGTTGTAGCTGGGGCCGTTGGGTTTACGTATGTCACCTTTAATGAGGGTGAGAAAGTCCTGATAGGATACAAGTCTCACTTGTATTCTACTGCAGAACAACGATTTGCACCAACAGAGAAGATTCTCACTGCTGTACAGATGGCTGTTATTAAAGAACGACCTCTTGCCCAGGGCAGACGCATCATAGTCGTTTCCCCGATTCTGGCCCTAGAGGCTGTTACGAAAGCTAGTGTTCCTAATGCGAAAGCATTACACCTGCAATGGATTCAATGGGCTACGTCTTTGACAGCCACTGATGTAGATTACATTTTTGACCCAAAGCTACAGACACAGGAACCTCTCCAATATGAAATTGAATACCCTGTTCCTGCTGGCATGTTGCCTATTGATCAATATCAAGTAGTCATGTACACCGATGGCTCTGCGCAGCCTGCGGTGGGAACAAAACACCAATATTCTGCTGCATGTGCAGTGGTGAGCGGCCATATGGAGGGGGAGAAATTCTGCCCCCAACATACTTATACACAGACATTAGGGGACTGTATGGCACAGTTGGCTGAGCTGAAAGCTCTATTATTGGCCTTGGAACATACGGATCCAGCACGGTATACACTGCTTGTTTGTGATTCCTCTTACTGTGTTCAGTCTTTTAATGAGTATTTGCATTGCTGGAGGTTAAATGGGTTCAGAGATTCCAAAGGTAACACCATACAACACAGATTGCTGTGGGAGAAGGTAGCGGATCTGAAGGAGACGCTTCCTATTGTCCATGTTGTACATACTCTTGGACACCAGCGCGTCGGAATACACGTTGCTGGAAATACTTTGGCTGATGAAGCTGCAAAATCAGCAGTGGCAGTTGCCACTGTGGCCGCAGTTACTCGTTCGAGTTCCAAACCAGACACAGAGATTTTGGCAGCCATAAAAGCTACGGCTGATGGCACGCCTTATCCTAGAGGATTTCCATCTAAATATCATTATTCATTGGGTAGTATGCTGAACGCTGAGGTTAAGATTCCAGGCATGGGTGTACGCGAACTACCCAATAAAATAGTGCGACCTCAATTGATTACTGCAGCACATGAGGGGGTGGCATCTGCACATGCTGGCGTGGCTGCGACAATTTCGCTGTTACAGGCCCGGTATTGGTGGCCTGGTCTTTATAAAGAGACAAAGCAGTATGTCCTTTGTTGTGACATCTGTCAACAAATTAAAGTTTCGACGGCTAAACGCCCGCCGCAGACGCCCCTTCTAATATCAAGTAAACCATTACAGTGTGTGTACTTGGACCATTGTGGTCCGCTGACACCAGATAGTGCATACAAATATATTTTGGTAGCTGTACATTCGTGCTCCAGATTTGTGTGGGTGTGGCCACAACGCTCGGCTGACGCTCGAACTGTTATTAAAGATTTGCGCATCTTTGTCGGTACATATGCAGTTGCGGCTTTCCATTCGGACCAGGGCCCTGCTTTTGCCTCTAAGGCATTGAGGGACGCCATAGCTGGGTTGGGGGTCCAGCTCCAGTTCTCGTCTCCATTTCATCCCGAGGGAAATTCTGTCGTGGAGCATTTAAATCACGATTTAAAGCAATCCTTAACGGCTAGAGTTATAGGTACGGGTCGTAGTTGGCTAACCCACCTGTATGGAGTACAGAGAGCACTGAATAACGTGCCTAGAAGGTCCTTGGGGGGGTCGTACTTCATATGAGTGCCTGTTTGGAACACAAATGTTTGTTCCAGATCTAGATGGTCCTGGTGTGGAGGCGGTGGAAACGCCTTTTGACATAAATGATCGTGTCACTGTTTTGCAGGATTTACAACAATTCCGTGAAGATAACTCTTCTGCCAGTGCTGGCTTCACTGGAATTAAGGATGAGCCAGTAACGCCTACTGGTTGGATTCCCAGAGTTGGGGATCTTGTGCATGAAAAGGTTGCAGTGAAAAAAGAATTTGGCCCTTCGTATCGAGCGCCAGTACCTGTACTGGGAATCCACGGAACAAGGACTGTGATTTTACCGCCGTTGAAAGGTGCCAAAGAAAATCGCTTTGTCTCCATCGACAATGTCAAGTTACAACATGTGGCCGATTCTGCACAGCAGACCAAGAGGAACGCCCAGTAGTTCCCGAATCTCTCTCACTACTGGGGAAGATGTTCCGCTGCAGGTGGTTTGCACCAACACTGCTTTCTCTCCGGGCATGGGGAGGGTGGAAGATGATCTTACGATTGTTCCACTGAGGTCAAATAATTTGGAATCCATTGCTCAGGTCGCTGTGACTGCTGATGTTACTGAGGGTTTTATCTACAGTGTACCAACATTATCTGTTGTGGATAATGGAATACACACCCTGTCCGACCGTATATATACGATTGACAACATTGTTTCCTCTGCTATTGACATTATTAGATCAGATATGTCTTCTTTATATCATGGACAGAGTCAGACGCAGTCCATTATGCAGTTGGGTTGGACACTTCAGACACTGAAGGCGAGTTGCGTTCCGTGGCAGCACATCAGGGCCAGAGAGATATTTTTTTCCTTTAATTTGACACGTCAGCAACAGCTAATGGTGAAAAAGGAAGCGACATATGTTATGTTGAATATTGAAAAATTGGAGCGGTTGCCTTTTACCGTGGCGGAGGTTCCCTCAACTGAATGGTTAATACACTGAGTTATTAATCTGCCTATTTCCATATTACAATTCACTTCTTGTTTGAAACATGTTCCGGTGGGCAGATATGAGAGGTTGGGAGACAGTTATATACATGAGGTGTGGGAGCTTCCATTTTTATACAGGTGTCTTAATGGCATGAGAGAGGTTTTTCTTAGCGGTAGTGAATGCGAAACTTCTGTCAGCCATTCGATGGTTTGTAAGCAGCTGTCCATGCATGGGGCATGTAATGCCTCAGTTGCAAACTTGGCTTGCTATCTCAAGGAAGTTCCAGTCCCCGTAATTAAAAACACATTCCAGGTGCTTTCAAACGGCAGCTACGTCCTCCTTAACAGTGAAGACTGTTGTGGCATGCGTGCCGGAATAGTTTATGTGGTTTTGGTCACCAAGGTCGTTACTTGCTGCAGGAATGTGTTGTTTCCCCCCACTAAATTGAGTGAGGTGGCAGATATCTGGCCTCACATTGCTACTTCCAAAGTGAATTTCGACAAGTTGAGTCGACTAAAGGCTCTATTGTTTCAAAAGCATGTGGCCCTTACATCTGCACGCGAGACCTACGCACTTCAGGTGGCGAGGTCATCAGCAGAAATACAGTCCCTGTTAAATACTAACTTTCCGAGCCACTTTGGTGAACTCGTGGGACGTATATTTAATGCGTCCAGCACTACTGGACTAGCACATTTTTTTAAGACCGTTGGTGTTGGTTTTGCTCATACCTTTTCCTCCAAATTCAGTTTGATACCTGCTATTCATTCTATTTTCAGAAGCATTTTTGGTGGATTTCCGATAACTTTGGCTTTATTGGCTGGTGTTTTGCTGTTGCTGTTATTCTTCCGCAATGGCTGTCCCGCCGCAACAAGACCGAATGTGGGTGTTCCCATCGGTGCAGCTGTGTCGTGAACGCATGATGCAGCATTTTGGAGCGACACTCCTGGGACATTTGGAGTGTGACTGGTCCCTGTCATTCAGACCAGTTTTGGATTGTGTGCAGCCTGTGTTTCGGTGCCTTTGGTGCTCGTTTGAACATGCACTAGCTCTCTGTCTCTCACTGCAGGGCCCCCCAGTGGTTGATGCTGATCTGTTGATGTTACCAGTCAGGGCTCATTCTCAGACATGCATACTGCGACTGCGTTTGCTTTGTGATGCAGTTTACGAGATTCCCTTCCTGGAGGAAGATGGTATTGCCTCGTTTATAGGCCCTGCACGGGATGCCGCCTTGGATGGTTCTGGGGCTTTGGAACACACCTGCTCCATGATTGTGTTTGACGTGGATTTTCCGGTCTTGTCTTCTGCCGAAGTGGAGAATATCCTGCTTTCCGTGACTTCCATTTGAATTGGATTTGTTCTAAATTGACATTTTTATATGAATTTGGCTGCCAGGTCGCATGCTTACTTTTTTAATTTGGAGTTTCTTTGATGTCCTCTGGACTTGTCGAAATGTGTGTTTTGTAGATTTTTTATATAGGGCATTTTTTATGCTTTGATTAGAGCCACTTTCTACCGACAAGGGGAGGGTGTAGTGTAGCCATTTTTCTGTAGCTTTTGCGCGCTTGCTTCAGGCGGTAGGCCTTTGTGCACTTTGCCCTAGATGCATTTTATTTGTTTGCTTAAAGCATTGGGCCTCTGTACACTTTGCTCTAGATGCATTTTATTCAGCCTCGTACTGTTATTTTTCAATAGCCAGTTCCGCGGTCCTGTTTTATTTTTTTATATCACACTGTTTAGCCTACTTCAGCACTGGAGTTCAAATGATACATTCTTGTTCACTCTGTGCTTCAGTCAAGGATGCAGTCTGGTACATTGCCGATAGACGTGGTAAGAGTTTAGTCTTTGGTTTGTAGACAATACACATTCTTATGTAGGGACGTTTTGTTAGCACATCGAAATGTTAGTTATAAAAACACTTCCTAGTCCTAATAGAGACAGAGGGAGATTCCGACCAGGGAACCACAACTAGACGCTGACTGCCCTGTTGCAGATGCTGACCCCAGATTAAAGGCCTTTGCTCAGGTATGAGGGTTGATGTCTTCCCAGGGAATCTGAAAGGCAAGCTTAGAGCTTAACATGCTGTGCTCGAAATAGAACTTACTTAGAAAGAACATAATCTATTAACACTATGATAGCATTATTCTTATGTTTCACTCTCCTCGTGACTATTTCAATCCTACTGTGTTGTATGGTTCTGGTTATTGCGGCTCACGCCTTATTATCTAAAATGCAGTCATTTTATTAAATCAATCTATAAAACTTACACTGCCTTTGTCATTTGTATATGAGATCATACTGTATATGAGAGAGCTGGTTGGGATCTGAGCGACCACGACTTCCCTGAGAAGTTCTAAAGATGTCATGCGCTCAGCTGCCTAATCATCCCTTCCCCTTGGGAGAGATGAGGCACTGCTAGTTAGCCGGAGCAAAACCGGATTGACGGTGATAGGGGTCCTTCTTAGTGGGTCAGACTTAGTCCCCCACACCAGGAACGACTCTGCTACCTAGAAATCCAGTAGTCTCATTTAGGATAATGAGAGCCAACGCGACAAGCTAGAGAAGCTTAGGATGAAAAAGGAGGAGAGAAGTCTGGCCTTAGAGGAGAAAAAGATGCTCTTGGCTCATGAGCTAAGGTTGAGGAAGCTAGAAGCATTGAGGGTTGAGTCCAGTTCAGATGCTGGAAGCAAATATCTTATGTCCAGTACTGAAGAAGTGCACATGCCCAGAGACTTGGGGCTAGCTGTAGCAAGAAATGGGTTTGCGACTCGCAATTTGCGAGTCGCAAACCCATATGCAGGATAGTGTCCCTGACACCATCTGCAAACCGCAAGGGGGTCGCAAAGACCCACCTCATTAATATTAATGAGGTGGGTCGCTATTTGCGACCCCCTTGCGATTCGCTGCTCTCACAGGGATGGTGGCCTGCTGGAGACAGCAGACCACCATGTCTGTGGATGCTTTTTAATAAAACAGTTTTTTTTTGTATTGTTGCAATACACTTGAGAAAATGAAACGTTTTTGTTTCATTTTTTCAGAGCAGGCAGTGGTCCATAGGACCACTTCCTTCTTTGAAAAAATGTTTTTAGAGCCATTCACAAATGGGTGCTAACTGCGAATTGCTTTGTGACCGCGTTCGCGGTCACAAAGCAATTCTACATCGCGATGCGAATCGCAAATAGGAAGGGGAACACCTCTTCCTATTTGTGAGTCGCATTCCCATTTTGCGAGTCTGTAACCAGGTTACCGACTCGCAAAATGGGAATGAGCATCGCAATGCGTGTTTTGCATGGCGCAAACAGAGAAATTTGCTGTTTGCACCATGCAAAATGCTTTGTACATCTGGCCCTTGGTGCCCAACTTGAAAGAGGGGTTTAATACACCAGGAGGTTCAGGGGTATGGGGTAGCTCCAGTGGTGTGCAGAGTCCCTGAGGATTGGGGAACTGGCATGGGGAGTCATATTCCTAGTGGTAGGAGAGACACTCTACTGGCTCTAGGTGACAGTGACAGGCAGAGTGGTTCCTCCCAGGTAAAGGTCCTGCTTGTGGAGTGTGGAGACACCCCAGAAGAGTGTGGGTTGAGTGTCAGGTACTGTCTCACCAGTCTCAGGAGGGTCATGTGGGATACTTTGTATTTTGAGAGTGAGGCGTACCTGGCATTGGGTATGTGAAACTAACTTCCACAGATGGGTGGTAGCCTAGGTATCACTCCCTCTAAATCAGTCCTTCTGTTCTCCCAGTTTATACATGGATAAATTCAAATGGGTAAATCAGCTCAACATTTACATGACACTTGTTTTCTCTCCTTTCTCTATTGCAATACAATTGTGAATGCTCTTGCTGACGCAAATATGTTCATTAGAAATATAAATGAATGTTTATGCGTTTTGATTAACAAGAAAAACAAGAAAAATAACGTAGACAAATTAATGTGCATGTTTGAAAATGTGCCCATCGAGATTGGCCACCGCAATGCACGAGTTATACTAAAAATGATAAAAAATGCGTTAAATATTAAAATAATAAAAACGTGTGTTTTGCATTATATTGTAGAGCTAACTTAGCCGAAGTTGTGGCCTAGTTTTGCCAGCAGATGTATTGAACTGTCCCTGAACTTCTTATGATAATAAAGTCTGCTTAGCTAGACATTTCTGCAATGTGCAGACGGACAGGAGATGAGTGAATCAAATTGCAACATATGTTGTGTAGAGCAGGCAAGATGTACTTTCGCAGGATTTGAACAATTGAGACACTGACTGAAGAAGAAGATGCAACATTTTCAATACCTGATGAGCCAGATGATGATGACATCGTACAGTGAACCAATCAACAAACTGAGAACGGCGTAATCTTAGAACTTATAGATTCGTAAAATAAGCATTATTGGTTAGGGTAATAACTGGTGATTGACTGACCAATTCGGAATTAGGGGGATGGACTTCAGATGTGAGTGGTGAATTGATGATGTCGGAAGACGCAATTCAAGATTCTGTCATTGGGCTCATGCTCTTGAGAGCCTGATGCGTTGCTGACCAATTCATGACCTGAAGATGAAGACTGACTTTGTTGCTGATCCATTCTGTGGGGAGGTAGCTATGACAAAGTGACTGTTAACTTTTGTGCCTTTCTTTCTAGGTACCAACTGCGCTGTTTAAATAGTTTTCCTTTAGCTAGATGTTTTCTAAATTCGTGTTCTAAATTGTTTTTGCATGAAGTCCCACATACTAATGCTAATCTGGGTTAGGTAAGGTTCCTTTGGGTGACGCTGACAGTGACAAATGGTTGACGAACTGATTGCTGAACTCTGGTATTAATGCTGTTATATTCATCTTTGTTGGCTTATGCTGAAGCATTCAAGCATATGATTTCTCAAGTTCTGATTAGATTATGTTCTTGGTGGTCATTAATGAACTAATTCTGAGCTGATTGAATGAAGTTTGAATTAACCCTATGACTAAGTATTATAACTAATAGGGAAATAAAATTGATAAAACTTATAATTAAGTTGTGGTTATTCATGAAATGTTGACGTTAATGATTGATGATTAGTGTTTTGCTTATTGATTATTGATTGGTACATTGATTAATGCTGGTCATCAATTACTACATAGTTAGGATACTCCAGGTGATACAAAAGGTTAATCGGCCTATACGAGTCCCCTTGTAAGTTTATTTACTAAGTACGAGGTGCGCTAGCAGTTTTTGGTAGCAGCTTGATGGTTAGTTTCCTTATAGAACTAGTTATGTGGTGACTAATGGTTATGGTGGTAGTTTAAATTAGAGTTAGTTATTCATTTATGAGATTTGAATTATATTTCTGAAATGGCAATTGTAGCAAAGATGATGTCCCCTTAAGCCCAGAGATGACTTTCCCAGATCCTGAATCCCACTAGTAAAGTTGTGAATGTTCTCGGCGTTCTAGTGATAGTATGAAAGTGGTATGTTGTGCTTGCAAAGGCTTATGCAAATCGCAGGTGAATTGTGATGTATGAGAGGTAAAGTAGGGAGTTTGCGTACTCCAGTTGAGGTTTAGTAGGAGTGTGCGTACTTCACAGTATGAGAGTAGGGAAGTCGTTGAACATCATATTTGTGTGGCGCTTTGTGTTAAAAAATTGTCCACGTGGTTGTTGGTGATGTACGGACCCTGCGTGGTCTAAGACTCCGGAGTATATTGGTTATATGTTGTAATCTGTCTGGTTTAGTAGGTTGATTGATTGATCGGGCGTGGTCAACAAGTCAGTGTGTAAGTTAAAGTGAGTAAGGGAAATTTTCGACTGAGATTTGGCAAGTCCTATGTGCACCAGGACAGACCCATTAACCAGTGGAGAGTGAAATTTGTGGGTGAAATTTCGCTTACGAATGTGGGAGACTGAGAAAGAGGAATAGCTGCATGAGCAAAAGGGCCATCAGTGAAAATCCGTAAGGTCTCTGAAGCAATTGTGTACCTTCCGGTAGTAAACCATCTGATTTGTTTTGGTTATTGGTTTTTGGTTAGTGCTTACAATACTTTTGCATTAGTTTTGTGTGAGTTGAAGATTAGGAAGACAAGTCGCAAGACTTTGTCAGCTGCAGTGTGTGAGTGTGACGTCAGAGTGAGTCACGCTGGGATAGGTTGGTTAATGAGAAGAGTCGCGAGTGGATTGGCAGCCGTCCGTGAGAGGCAATTTCTTAAGAAAGCGGGTGAAGGGAATCTTGGGAGTAAAAGTAATTTCCTTATTGAATCGAATAAATGTATTAGAGAAAGATTACTTTTTCAAAGTGTTTAGGAGTGCCATGAAGGGCGGTAGTTACATTAGGGCGACAGAGGGGGAGCCGACCCCGCCAGAAAATTCTCCGCCATTTATTGTGATGGATGAGCGAGGTGTCGCAACATGTCTTTGGTTAAAGCAGTGGTGCAAATTAACAGAGAAAAAGGGAGCTTTAGCATTTTCAGAGCATGGAACGTTTAATTTGAGAATTTTAGATCAGTTGCCAATGACATTATATGAGACAAAGCCACTTCAGAGACCAGCACGGTTTCAGGCTTTAGCGGTTTGGGAGCTCATAGCAAGTCAACAGCAAGAAATGAAATTCCAGAGGAGAATAAGGAAGGTAGAGAAGTCTTTAGCAGAGGCGAGATGGGATTGGGAACAGAAGAAGTGAAGTACTGAGACATTGCAAGGTGTTAATTCTTAAGAAAGAGGATACTAGCAAGAGTGACAAGAGTTTGTCAGGGGGTAAGAAGAATTAAAAGACCTATGTAGAAGAGGAAGATTCAGATGTTGAGGACCTCATTAATTAGATGTAGAGGGACCAACCTCCACCATATGTGATGTGGGAAGGGGTCCAAGTACTAGTTCCACTCCAACAGCCCCAGCTCAAGTGTCGGTGTCGGGGACAGTAGGACCAGTACAAACAGATAATGGACAGGTGCAAGGGGTAGTGCAGAGTTCTCCCAATGCACTGACTACTTCTGTGGTCCAAGCACGGATGCAACCTCCACCAATACAGATAATTTATCTAGAAGTACCAATTCTTGAGACAACTTCGAACTTAGTGGTGCCGACGGAGCAAGTGGTTCCGAGGCAAATGCTAGTTCAGACTGAGCTGACTCCAATGTTGATGCCTCAGGCACAGCCACAGAGTTTGCCGCAGTTCACACCAATGACAGGGACACAGTCAAATGTGATACTAGTGATGAATCAGACTATGGAAGTAGCCTTCCACAAAATGCGGGTGTTAGTGCTGCACCGGATGCGATATCACTGCCGATTACTGTTGGTCCAGCAGTACCATTGTTTGAGTAGAATAAGCCGACTGCAGGAGAACAGGGTGAGATGTCACAAAGCCTCGTGAGGAGGGGGGTGAGAGACCATGTGCAGGTAATATCATCTATGGGTCAGACCTTTGATGGATATAGAAAATTAATGTATCTTAGTCCACTTGTTGCACTTACAGATGCCGTAAGTGGCCTGAGCGTAAGTCAGAGCTTGAAGCTTTTGACACCGCAAACTCCAGGTGCAGTGGTGCAACAGGTGCCATTGCAGAACGCGAGTAACATTTCATTGCAGGGATTAACAGCACAGCAATTAAATGAGTGGTTAGATAGTCTGAATACTCCTCGAAACGCATCCAAGGGTGAAGAGCCGACTAATCATATAAGATTGGCTACAGAGATAATGGAACTAGTCGAGGGATCGCTGGGAGTGAATAGGTTAGAATCCTATACTGTAGAGGAGCTGAGATATTTGTGTCCAATAATTACGAGAGAAGTGGGCAAGATACATCAGAAATTGGCAGATCTGGCAGATAAACATTACATAGAAATTGAGAAAACAGAGCACTTGAAAAGGAGTTACAGATTAGATTTCGAGGCAAAAGATTTTGAACACATGAGGTCAGCAGGGATGAAAGCGCACCTCAGAGAATTATTGCAAAGTGCTCAGATTTGGGGAGCTTTAGAGAAGTGGGAAGGCAGATGGGGAAAGAAGAAGGATAAAAGGAAATGAGATTCACAACGAGGGTCTGAGAGTGCTCAGAAAGAAAAGGATCCAGTGAAACTTTTACCAATGAGGGAAATTCCAGGAAGGCAATTTGTTCATGTACCCTGGCACAGGAGTGATATTCTGTCATTCACAAATGATTATGCAAAATTGAGGGAGAAACCAGTTTAGTGATACCAGCAGACAGATAGATTTGTGAAGCTTTCGAAATGGTGGTTCCAGCTGATTTGTGGGTTGAGTGCAAGAGAGCAGTGGATTGGCCGACAAGTGAACCGGAAAGAGATAGAGTTACAGGTGCACCATCACCTGAAGTGATGAAACATTATTATAAGGTGATTGAGTTCCTGAAGATGAGAATTTCGCCTAAGAATATTGATTGGCAGAGAACTGACAGGACAGTGCAGGAAGTAAAGGAGTCGATACATACCTACTATGAGAGATTGCTGAAAGCGTTTAAGGAGTACAGTGATAATTAAGTGATTGAGCCGAAAGATATGTTGCACTTTGTGTTCAGGTTCGTGGAAGGATTGGGACTGAGTTATGAGGTATTGTAGTATGCGAAATACTGTAGTGATGAGATTGAATTGAAACAAAAGAAGCTGAAGGAGAAGGCGATGGTGATGCAGATTAAGGCAGCTCAAAATTGAGTGCAGGGAGCTTTAGTGCAACAGATACTGCAGCAGCAGGGAACTGTCATGTTCCAACCTCAGGTGAGAGGTAGGGGTTGTGGAGCAAATATGAATCGTGGTCCGGATTTGAGTACTGTAGTTGTTCAGAATGATGTGCAAGGGATGAAAAATATGTTACTGTGTCATCTTTGTGTAAACGTGGGACACTGGAAGTGGGAGTGTCCGTTGATGGTGCAGGATGGTGTTGTTCAGCCAAGTGGTGATGTCAATACATTTCAAACTGTGAAGGTCCCTAGAATGAGAGGACTTAATCCAAATTTTTCAGAATCAAGTGTAGAATTTTCAACCCATGAAGCAGGTGCAAATGCCTCGGGCACAAGTGACACAGTTGCAACTAATGCATCAGCAGGTTCCTATGGTACCTAGACAGCAAATGCAGATACCTCAAGCCCCGATCGAACAGCAACAGATGATGCTTACTCAGCAGGTCACAGGTTAGAGACAAGACAGAAGTAGTGACGCAGTGCACCAATTCCCATTACATAATGAGAATGGAATAAACAAAGAATGGATGTGTGAGAGTTTGGTTGAGGAGCCATGCATGCTTGCAGCATCACTAGAGGTAGATCAGAGAGGACCATTTGTAAAAGGAAAGGTGATGGGTCATAGGATCTCATATTTAGTGGACACAGGAGCTACACATTCTACAGTTAGAAGTGCAGAAGTTCCGAACTTACCTCCATCAGGTAGAACAGTTCAGGTTGTGGGAGTAGCAAACAGACAGTTAATAATAAACCTGATCACAGATCCAGTGCAGGTTGAGATTGGTAACTTCCAGGGACTGCATAAGTTTGTAGTTTGTGACTCGAGACCAGTATCTCTGCCAGGAAGGGATTTGTTGTGCAAGACCAGATGTTCGATTAGTTGTTCAACTAATGGAATAGAGGTATAGATGAATAGTGATGATAAGGAAGAACAAGTTCCTGAAACTGAGACTGAAACCATTAACGAAGAGTACCCATTTATTGAGTTTTTCCCGATGTATACTGTGAAAGAATTGCATCCAGATTTCCAGAGAAAAGTACAGGAGAACGTGTGGGACCTGGCAAGTAAAAAAGTGGGTTTATTCAAGGGAGTGGAGCTGATTAAGATCACTTTGAAGCCAAATGTAGTGTTTCCGCAGCTTCCACAGTATAACATGGCACAGGATGTTTTGATGAAAGTGGCTCAGATAATTGGAGACTTTCTAAAACATTTTTGAAAGATGTGTTGAGCAGTCCATGTAATTCACTGATAATGGTCTTAAAGAAGCTGTGTGGTAAAGTGCGCATTGTGCAGGACTTTCGAAAAAGTGAATGACATGGTGGTCAAGTCTTACCCTGTAGAGCGGAACCCAGCAGTAATATTGTTTCAGATTTCATTTGATGCAGAGTGGTTCACAGTGGCTGATTTATCACAAGTTTCTTTTCTGTGCCTCTTCATGAGGATAGTCAGTTTCTTTTTAGTTACAAATTCATAGACAGAGTCTACAGCTGGTGCAGGCTTCCTCAAGAGTACACGGAGTCACGGTCTCTGTTCGATCAGATTCTGAAAAAGAACTTGGAGTCATTGGAATTACCGTACCAATCGACTCTAGTGCAGTCCATTGATGACTTACTGATTGCGTTCAAGAGAAGGGACGTGTGTAAATATGACTTGATTGCCCTGTTGAATCATTTGGGAAAATTTGGACATAAAGTGTCACCATTGAAATTGCAGTATTGTCAGAAGTCAGTGAAATATCTGGGACACCGACACCAAATTGAGAAAGGGTCAAGGAGAATTTCCAGAGAAAGGATTACAATGATACTGCAGAGAAGTCCACCGACTTCACAGAGAGATGTCAGAATGTTTCTGGGAATATTAGGTTATTGTCGTCAGTGGATTCCAAATTTTGCTGAGATTGCTAAACCATTGCAGCAGCTGACATAGGGAGGTTACAGATCTATTACACCAGATCATGACCAGATGAAAGCATTCACTGAATTGAGAGAGAGTTTGTGTAGAGCTCCAGCATTGGGAATGCTGATTACACAAAGCCATTCATATTGTTTTGTAATGAACGTGATGCTTGTTCTTTGTCTGTCTTGACACAGGTCCATAGAGGTGCTTATCGCCCAGTAGACTTTTTTTCAGCTACCTTGAACCCAGTTGCAGCAGCCTTACCGGGTTGTTTGCGTGCAGTTTCCGCAGTTGGTCAAAGTCTTTCTCAATGTGAGGGAGTAGTGATGGGATACCCTCTAACAGCAATGGTTCCTCACTCTGTTGAGATCTTACTGACAAGGAGGAAAACACAGTATTTGACTGGTGCCAGATTGACAAGGTATGAGACGAGCATTCTAGGTGCTCCAAATGTAACATTAAAAAGATGTACAGTGCTGAAGCCGGCAACATTACTTCCGAGTGATACTGTTGGGATTGCAAAAAGAGGAAGACATTAAGCATGATCGTCGTGAGGTAACTGAGCTGTGTACAAAACCAAGACCAGATATCAGAGATACCCGATTGGAAGAAAATGACCAAATTGTCTTTGTTGATGGCTCATGTCTCAGAGATGGTACAGGAACATTGGGAGCAGGATATGCTGTGTGCACGATTACAGATACATTAGAAGCTTCTTGGCTTCGAGGTGTATATTCTGCACAAGTAGCAGAATTGGTAGCTCTTACCAGAGCGTGCCATGTATCTGCAAGACTGAGAGTCACAATCTATATTGACAGCCAATTTGGATTTCTAATTGTTCATGATTTTGGTCAATTGTGCTTGCAAAGAGGTTTCCTGACCTCTACTGGTTCACCAGAAAGGAATGGTGACAGAATAAAGGAATTGCTGTATGCAATACAGTTACCTGAAGATATTACCATGGTAAAATGCAGTGCACATCAAAAGACACAGGACTATGGGGGTCATTCTGACCCCGGCGGGTGGCGGTTGACGCCCGCCTGGAGGGAACCGCCATTTGGCCGCCCCGTGGTCAAAAGACCGCTGGGGCCATTCAAACTTTCCCGCTGGGCCGGCGGGAAAGGGGCCTGCAACACTGAAGCCGGCTCCGAATGGAGCCGGCGGTGTTGCAGGTGTGCGACGGGTGCAGTTGCACCCGTCGCGCTTTTCACTGTCTGCTAGGCAGACAGTGAAAAGCAGGCTGGGGCCCTGTTAGGGGGCCCCAGGACACCCGTTCCCGCCAGCCTGTTCCTGGTGGTAAAAACCGCCAGAAACAGGCTGGCAGGAAGGGGGTCAGAATCCCCTGGGCAGCGCTGCTTGCAGCGCTGCCCTGGCGGATTTGGCCAGCCGGGGGAAATCCGGCGGGAAACCGCCAGACTCGGTTTTCCGACCACGGCTTTACCGCCGCGGTCAGAATGGCCTTTGAAGCACCGCCAGGCTGTTGGCGGTGCTTCAGTCATCCGCGATCCTGGCGGTCATAGACCGCCAGGGTCAGAATGACCCCCTATATCTCACTGGGAAATGGATATGCGGATCAAGTCCCAAGGTTTTGCACATTGAACTGTATATCGTTCAAAGACAAGTGGGAACTGATGTCAGAAGAAGATAGCCCATGTACAAATTATGCATTGAAAGTGATCGATACTTTGGAAGAATTAAAAACATTGCAAGATAATTTTAACAAAGAAGAGAAACGACTCTGGTCAAAATTAAAATGTGTTCAACGTCCTGATGAAATGTGGGTTTGTGGGAAGGGTCAGAAATCCTACCCAACAGTTTATTGTCACAAATGGCCCGTTAATACCATGGTCAGGCATACATTGGGAGTGATGCCATGGTTTGTTTGTTCAAGATTGACTGGTTTAATCCCAAATTAGGCAGGCAGCAGAGGCAGTGTGTCATCGCTGTGTAATTTGTCAGCAGCTAAATGTGGGAAAAGGGACAGTGGTGAACTTGAGCCACATTGGAAGAGCAGGAGGGCCATTCAGCAGAATGCATTTGGATTTCATTGAAATGCCTGCGTGTGGAGGTTTGAAGTACGTGTTGGTTATTATGTGTGTTTTTGGTCACTGGATTGAAGCATACCCTTCAAGAAGGAATGACAGTTTCACAGTAACAAAGCTGTTACTTAGGGAGTTGATACCATGTTTTGGGTTTCTGATCTCTTTAGAATCAGATAGGGGGACCCACTTCAACAATGAGGTGATTAAACTCTTATGTGCAGCACTAAACATTGAGCAGAAGTTGCGTTGTAGTTACTGCCCTGAAGCATCAGGACTAGTGGAACAAATGAATAGTACCGTGGAATCAAGAATTGCAAAGATGTGTGCAGCCACGAATCTGAAATGGCCAGATGCATTGCCTTTGGTGTTGATGTCGATGAGAAACACACATGACAGGAAGACAGGGCTATCGCCCCATGAGGTTCTCATGGGCAGAGGAATCAGATTGCCAGCAGTTCCAGCCACTGCACTTTTAAACATTACAGATGATATGGTGTTGGACTACTGCATGGGTCTGGTCGTTGTCCAAAAACATGTGCACAAGATGTGTTTAGGGCCACGCTGGAGAGGGCCATACAACCACGACAGCTGTGAAGTGTGCAGGACTTGCAAATTGGATACACACAAGCCATACGAAGAGAGTGGTATATCCACAGGATCATGAAGAAGCATTGTTGAAAGCACCAACAACAGCAAAACAGGTTGCCGCACCTGAACCAGAAAAGGAGCCAAGAGAACCTGAAGTTGAACCAGAGCTTGTGGAAGATGGTTCTATTACCCCTGTAAGAGACAAAAGTGAAGAGGTACAGGAGAATGTGGAAGAATCCATCTCAACAGATACAGCAGAAGAGCCTAGCTCAGCAGAGGTTCTCCAAGAAGCAGACGGTGCTGAAAAGCAGAAAGAGCAAGTGCCAGATCAAGAGGGGGAAAGAGTTGAGATGGATCAAAGTCAAGGGGATCCGACTCCTTCTGAGCCCATTGCAGGTCCATAAAGAGAAAACATCAAAGAGAAAGAGAAGCAGAAGAGTCCAATCCTGAGAATACTGACAGAAGGATCGAGAAAAGGAGGTAATTGGCCTGAGTCGCCAGTAGGAATTGGTCATAAATGAAACAATAGAGGAAGAAGTAGATACCACGAGAAAGGAAGAACTGAGTGAAGGAGAAATAACTGGTGATTGAACGTTGAAAAGAAAGAGAATAGCAAATCAGCGTTTAGTAGGTCCTGAATAGACATATGCAACTACCAAGTAATGGCAACACGAGTTTCTGTTCTTTTGTTTTGATGGTTCTGAGTCAGTACTTTGATGTAACCAGAAGGGATTTGTTGAGCTAATTTGAAAAAAACTAAAAGAGACTGTTGAAAATTAATCGAAAGAGACATCGATAACCTGATTTGACATTGAAAACCGGATGAGACAAGCTGCTAATCACTTTTGACAAAGGAAAAGGGCTCCTGGATGTGAAACTGAACTATGAGAGAAGAATTTCTTTCTACTGCACTTTTATATAACAGATAATTCTGCTTTCGGATTCATTACAGATCATGGGTGAGTTGAATAATCAAGGTAGAAATACTCGGCGCTGTAGATATATGAGTGTTAGATTGGCAATTATGTGTGGAATCATGTTTTTTGTAATGATTGTGGGAATGGCTGTTTGTTAGAAATGGGGTCTTTGGTTGACAGTCTGGTTACCCCCTGTTCAAGCAAGGACCCTCACTCTAGTTAGGATAAAAGAGAATCACCCTCAGCTAACCCCTGCTTACCCCCTTGGTAGCTTGGCAGAGCAGTAGGCTTAACCTCAGAGTGCTAGGTGTAAAGTATTTGTACCAACACACACAGTAACTTAATGAAAACACTACAAAATGACACAACACCAGTCTAGAAAAATAGGAAATATTTATCTAGACAAAACAAGACCAAAACGACAAAAATCCAACATACACAAGTCAAGTTATGATTTTTTAAAGGTTTAAAATAAAAAGAGTCTTTAGGTAGTTGTAACACCACACTAGCGCTGCTAGCGTGAAAATGTACCTGGTTTGCGTCAAAAATAACCCCGCACGGGCGGTGTGCGTCGAAAGTAACCCTGCACGGCTGTGTGCGTCGAAAACAACTCGGCACGGCGGTGCGCGTTGAAAAAGCCAGCCACACGACGATCCGAAAGTCCCGCGGCGCAGGGTGCGATCTCTCAGCCTCCGTCAGCGATGCTGCGCGTCGTTTCTCCTGCTCCGGGCGTCGGTTTTTCGGTCGCGTTTCCTGCGGCGTCGTTTCTCAGCTGCGGAACCGGCGTCGCGTCGTTTTCTCAGCCGCGATCGGATTCGCGTCGATCTTTTCTCCGCACGGCGCTCGGTGCGTGTATTTTTTTGTCCTTAGGCTGCCAGCCTCTCCTTTCAGGGTCCCAGGAACTGGAAGGGCACCACAGAGCAGAGTAGGGGTCTCTCCAGAGACTCCAGGTGCTGGCAGGAAGAAGTCTTTGCTATCCCTGAGACTTCAACAACACGAGGCAAGCTCTACATCAAGCCCTTGGAGATTTCTTCTTCAAGATGGAAGGCACACAAAGTCCAGTCTTTGCCCTCTTACTCTGGCAGAAGCAGCACTGCAGGAAAGCTCCACAAAGCACAGTCACAGGCAGGGCAGCACGTTTTCCTCAGCTATCAGCTCTTCTCCAGGCAGAGGTTCCTCTTGGTTCCAGAAGTGTTTCTAAAGTTTGTAAGTTTGGGTGCCCTTCTTATACCCATTTTAGTCTTTGAAGTCACCTTTCTTCAAAGGGGACTCACACCTTCTTGTGAAATCCTGCCTTGCCCAGGCAAGGCCTCAGACACACACCAGGGGGCTGGAGACAGCATTGTCAGAGGCAAGCACAGTCCTTTCAGATGAGAGTGACCACTCCACCCCTCCCTCCTAGCAGAGATGGCTAATCAGGAAATGCAGATCACACCCCAGCCCCCTTTGTGTCACTGTCTGGTGTGAGGTGAAAAACAACCCAACTGTCAAACTGACCCAGACAGGGAATCCACAAACCAGGCAGAGTCACAGAATGGTTTAAGCAAGAAAATGCTCACTTTCTAAAAGTGGCATTTCCAAACGCACAATCTTAAAATCAACTTTACTAAAAGATGTATTTTTAAATTGTGAGTTCAGGGATCCCAAACTCCACATGTCCATCTACTCTCTAGGGGAATCTACACTTTAATCATATTTAAAGGTAGCCCCCATATTATCCTATGAGAGAGAGACAGACCTTGCAACAGTGAAAACGAAATTGGCAGTATTTCACTGTCAGGACATATAAACCACATTACTATATGTCCTACCTTATCCATACACTGCACCCTGCCCTTGGGGCTACCTAGGGCCTACCTTAGGGGTGCCTTACATGTAAGGAAAGGGAAGGTTTAGGCTTGGCAAGTGGGTACACTTGCCAAGTCGAAGTTACAGTGTAAAAATACACATACAGACACTGCAGTGGCAGGTCTGAGACATGATTACAGAGCTACTTATGTGGGTGGCACAACCAGTGCTGCAGGCCCACTAGTAGCATTTGAGTTACAGGCCCTGGCACCTCTAGTGCACCTTACTAGGGACTTACCAGTAAATCAAATATGCCAATCATGGATAAACCACTTACATACAATTTAAACAGGAGAGCATATGCACTTTAGCACTGGTTAGCAGTGGTAAAGTGCTCAGAGTTGAAAAGCCAACAGCAACATGTCAGAAAAAATTAGGAGGCAGGAGGCGAAAAAAGACTGGGGATGACCCTGCATAAGCAAAAGTCCAACACGACCCCCTACCAGCCTAAAGCCAGGGGAGAACAATCAATACCTTGATGTACTTCCCTGATTGGGGCGATAGAACAGGGACCCAGGCCCACAACAGCAGGGGCATGTTCCAGTTCTACGCCTTCCTGACTCCAGTTGGATCCCTCTGTCCATACTCTCAGGGCCCACTAAGCTAACCCATGGGGAACCCTTCTCCACATCTACAGACACCATCTGTGCAACACCTAACTTTACTTTGCTCACAGATGTATTGCAATGGGCAGATAGTACCACCAGGGCCAACACAGTGGTGTTGCCCACTCCACCCCCGGGGTGTGACTCTCGTCCTCCCCCCCCCAGGGGCAACTCTGTCCACCAGGACAGCAAGCCACAGTGGCCCCAGACAACTGTCAGGGATGAGAGCCCGACCTCAGGCCTCTCTAACCACTGTGACTGTGGAGAGTGGGGGGTGGTAGCCCCAGGTGCCTGGCACCCTTTGACCACTCTCTCTTCCACCAGGTCAGGGATGACAATCTGACCCTGGTCCTCCCCTCTGGGGCTCTGTAACCTCCCTGCAGAAGCGGCACCCCCAGAGTCAAAAACTGTCAGGGTGCTTGTAGAAGCAGTCCTGCACAATTCTTCCACCAGTGCAGGGATGTTAACCTGCAACTGATCCTCCAACCTGGGGTCTGTACCTTCAGGTTGGACCAGGGCCAGGGGTGAGGCTTCCCTCCCCCTGCCCTCTCCTCTGGGGTCCTGAACCACCCAACTAGGAGTGGCCCCCCCAGAAGACAACATGGTAGGGGCACTGTTAGCAGTAGCCCCTTCCTCCAGGTCAGGGGGGACACCCTTAACCTGGCCTCCCAATCCAGGGTCTGTACCCACAGACTGGATCACTGCCTGGCAAACCAGGACTTCCTGGGGGGCATACCTACCCCCTACCAGGTCAGAGTTTACCCTCTGAACCTGGTCATCCAACCCAGGGTCACCACCCTGCGGTTGAACCACTGCCTGGCACACCAGGACTTCCTTGGGAGCACACTTACCCCCCATCAGGTCAGAGTTTACCCCCTGAACCTGATCATTCAACCCAGAGTCACCACCCTGCGGTTGAACCATTGCCTGGCACACCAGGACTTCCTTGGGAGCACACTTACCCCCCATCAGGTCAGAGTTTACCCCCTGAACCTGATCATTCAACCCAGAGTCACCACCCTGCGGTTGAACCATTGCCTGGCACACCAGGACTTCCAGGGGGGCACACTTACCCCCCTCAAGGGACACACTGTCCCGAAGAGCCACACAAGAGTCTGGCTGGCGCAGGTCTCCTGACCTCTGCCCATCTGACAGAGTCTGGATTCCCCCCAACCCAGAAATGGTCTTACCAAGGTCATTCATGGGGGGCTCTGCTCTCAGAGCTGACCCCTGACCCTCCAGGTTCTCCACTGGGGTCCGCAACCCCCTCTCAACCCTCTGTCTGGACTTCTGCACCCCCTCACTAGGAGTGGTACTGCCAGACACCAGAACTGGTGGGACGCTGGCTACAGCCGCCCCCCCAAGTTCTCCTGACACTGTGGGGTCTCCCTCAACAGATGGCCCTATGGTACAGGCTAGGCTCCCCTCCTGGTGTTCCCGCAGGGAACCCTCCAGGACCTGGGACCGGATCTCGGGCACCTTGGGCCTCAACCCATCCCCATTCCCTCTCCTCTGAGACTGGACATGGGGTCCCTCACCCATCCCACTACACTGGGACCTTCCTGGGACACTACAATCCTTCCCTACCTCACCTGGTTGGGAACTACCTAGACCACTCCTCTCAGGAGCACCCCCAAATGCCTCTTCAGACCCTCTGGTACTCACCCAGAAGTCTGCCTCCATTGTAAGCTCCCTGGGGTCAGAGAACTCACACTCCACCTGGTGTTGGCATAGCTCTGGAAAATAAGGACTAGACATATGCTCTCCAGCAATTACATCACTCAGCCCCTCACATGAATTAACCAAAGTACCCTTCACCCAACCATCCAGTGACTCTGCCTTGAAAAAGCACCCCACATCACCCTCCTGAGACTGGTGAGACAGTACCTGACTGTCCCTGACACTCAACCCACACTCTTCTGGGATGTTTTCACACTCCATAACCAGGACTTCTACCTGGGGGGAACCCCTCTCCCTGTCACTCTCACCTAGAGTCAGTAGAGTGTCCCTCCCACCAGTAGGAATATGACTCCCCATGCCAGTTCCCCAATCCACCTCAGGGACCCTGTGCATCACTGGAGCTACCTCATACCCCTGACCCTCCTGGCGTGTGTTAACTCCCTCCTTCAAGTAGGGCACCACCTCTCTGGGCATGTGCACTTCTGCAGCATCACTGGATATACAATTGTTGCTGCCACCATTCCAGCTGGACTCAGCCCTCATGACTTCCAGCTCTTTCAATTTAAGCTCGTAAGCATAAATCATTTTTTTAATCTCTAAGTTCCTCCTCCTTTCTTCCAACTCCCAATCGAGCTTTTTCAGCTCCCATTGGTACTCCCTCTCTGCCTGTCTGTCCTGTAACTCTTCAGGAGTCAGACCCTTGGGTGACACCCTGCCACCCCTCCTGGGGACCCTCCCCCCAGGCGTAACAGGTTCCTCCACTACACCACTGTGTATCCTCTGCACTTCCCCACCCATATTCTCCTCCTCTGTGTGCCCTCCAGCCTTCTTGATTGTCACCCAAGCCCTCTGTGCCTGTTGCAGCTCCCCCTCCCTGGTGGAGCTCTCAGTGGGACAGTCAAGATCTTTAAGGAACTGTTTCAATTGAGAAACTGAGTACTCCTTCAGTTTCTCCATTTCAAACACAGCTCCAGCTGTTGCATCTCCAGATTGAGACATGATGGTCACAAGTGCAAAGTTCCAAAAGGCAGAAAAAAATAATTTCCCAATGAAGTAAAAAGAATCAGTCAAGGGATCAGCAAAATCATGGAAGTAGAATAAAAAGAGTCCTTAAGAGAAAAATCAAAAGATCACCAAACAAGTAGTATGGTCACGTAGTGGTCTGAGATCAAAACAGTAGTGTACACTTAATTACTGTATGTCAAGTACAAATACAAGTCCAATCCCGACCGCTGGTCACCAATGTTAGAAATGGGGTCTTTGGTTGACAGTCTGGTTACCCCCTGTTCAAGCAAGGACCCTCACTCTAGTTAGGATAAAAGAGAATCACCCTCAGCTAACCCCTGCTTACCCCCTTGGTAGCTTGGCAGAGCAGTAGGCTTAACCTCAGAGTGCTAGGTGTAAAGTATTTGTACCAACACACACAGTAACTTAATGAAAACACTACAAAATGACACAACACCAGTCTAGAAAAATAGGAAATATTTATCTAGACAAAACAAGACCAAAACGACAAAAATCCAACATACACAAGTCAAGTTATGATTTTTTAAAGGTTTAAAATAAAAAGAGTCTTTAGGTAGTTGTAACACCACACTAGCGCTGCTAGCGTGAAAATGTACCTGGTTTGCGTCAAAAATAACCCCGCACGGGCGGTGTGCGTCGAAAGTAACCCTGCACGGCTGTGTGCGTCGAAAACAACTCGGCACGGCGGTGCGCGTTGAAAAAGCCAGCCACACGACGATCCGAAAGTCCCGCGGCGCAGGGTGCGATCTCTCAGCCTCCGTCAGCGATGCTGCGCGTCGTTTCTCCTGCTCCGGGCGTCGGTTTTTCGGTCGCGTTTCCTGCGGCGTCGTTTCTCAGCTGCGGAACCGGCGTCGCGTCGTTTTCTCAGCCGCGATCGGATTCGCGTCGATCTTTTCTCCGCACGGCGCTCGGTGCGTGTATTTTTTTGTCCTTAGGCTGCCAGCCTCTCCTTTCAGGGTCCCAGGAACTGGAAGGGCACCACAGAGCAGAGTAGGGGTCTCTCCAGAGACTCCAGGTGCTGGCAGGAAGAAGTCTTTGCTATCCCTGAGACTTCAACAACAGGAGGCAAGCTCTACATCAAGCCCTTGGAGATTTCTTCTTCAAGATGGAAGGCACACAAAGTCCAGTCTTTGCCCTCTTACTCTGGCAGAAGCAGCACTGCAGGAAAGCTCCACAAAGCACAGTCACAGGCAGGGCAGCACGTTTTCCTCAGCTATCAGCTCTTCTCCAGGCAGAGGTTCCTCTTGGTTCCAGAAGTGTTTCTAAAGTTTGTAAGTTTGGGTGCCCTTCTTATACCCATTTTAGTCTTTGAAGTCACCTTTCTTCAAAGGGGACTCACACCTTCTTGTGAAATCCTGCCTTGCCCAGGCAAGGCCTCAGACACACACCAGGGGGCTGGAGACAGCATTGTCAGAGGCAAGCACAGTCCTTTCAGATGAGAGTGACCACTCCACCCCTCCCTCCTAGCAGAGATGGCTAATCAGGAAATGCAGATCACACCCCAGCCCCCTTTGTGTCACTGTCTGGTGTGAGGTGAAAAACAACCCAACTGTCAAACTGACCCAGACAGGGAATCCACAAACCAGGCAGAGTCACAGAAAGGTTTAAGCAAGAAAATGCTCACTTTCTAAAAGTGGCATTTCCAAACGCACAATCTTAAAATCAACTTTACTAAAAGATGTATTTTTAAATTGTGAGTTCAGGGATCCCAAACTCCACATGTCCATCTACTCTCTAGGGGAATCTACACTTTAATCATATTTAAAGGTAGCCCCCATATTATCCTATGAGAGAGAGACAGACCTTGCAACAGTGAAAACGAAATTGGCAGTATTTCACTGTCAGGACATATAAACCACATTACTATATGTCCTACCTTATCCATACACTGCACCCTGCCCTTGGGGCTACCTAGGGCCTACCTTAGGGGTGCCTTACATGTAAGGAAAGGGAAGGTTTAGGCTTGGCAAGTGGGTACACTTGCCAAGTCGAAGTTACAGTGTAAAAATACACATACAGACACTGCAGTGGCAGGTCTGAGACATGATTACAGAGCTACTTATGTGGGTGGCACAACCAGTGCTGCAGGCCCACTAGTAGCATTTGAGTTACAGGCCCTGGCACCTCTAGTGCACCTTACTAGGGACTTACCAGTAAATCAAATATGCCAATCATGGATAAACCACTTACATACAATTTAAACAGGAGAGCATATGCACTTTAGCACTGGTTAGCAGTGGTAAAGTGCTCAGAGTTGAAAAGCCAACAGCAACATGTCAGAAAAAATTAGGAGGCAGGAGGCGAAAAAAGACTGGGGATGACCCTGCATAAGCAAAAGTCCAACACTGTTCATGATATGAAAAAAGCTACTCTTACTTTCGCTCCTGAAACTACTACACTAACAGCTTTAGAGAGGTTAAAACTGATAAAGCTTAAATTGCATGATTATACTAATGCTCAAGGAGAGCTTTCTTCTAACGTTTTCTATTGCTTGTTGAGTGAATATCTTGAGACAATAAATGCAAGGGATTGTCTTGTGTAGACGTGAATTCCTTCATCAGTAGAGGAAGGAGTTACGTACCACAGCTTACCATTAACCTTCAGAATAAGCTGTAGTTTGCTACTAACAAGGTTCTATAATTGAGTATATACAGTATTTTTACTCTAACTATGATGTTGTGTTTTTGTTTGTTCCTATAATTAGGTATTTGAGTAGAGTAGCTAAAGCGCATGATATAGTACTAGTTAGAGGATTCTTTGAGCCTACACTAACATTTGGAACAGCATATGCGCATAAGAATAATCTCACATGCTTGCTTACACCTTTAGAAGAGAGCTTTATAGGGCATACTGATGACAGGAGAAAAGCATTAAAAGAAAAATTTGAAAAATGTTTACAGAAAAGGACATACAAAAATGATTATGCTTACACTGCAATTAAAATGCAAGGGAAATTAGCATCAAATGCATTGCATGTTGGGAAGCTTTGTATGTATGGGCCAAAATCACACACTGAAACTTTATTTGTGGGAACGAGTGAATGTAGGCATGTGTTTTTGTTTCAGAGTAAGTGGACCTTTATGTTGAATGGTCGGGACCCTGCAATTCCTGGGATCTATTATATTTGTGGACTTAATGCTTATTACCGTCTTCCAAGAGGATGATATGGGACATGTTGTTTGGGAATAGTTTTCCCAAAGATTTATCAAATAAATGACTTAAAAAAGTTTCTGAACTTGACTGAATTACCTTATAAGCGACAGAGGAGGGAAACCTCTTCTGCTATTGTGGGAGATTTATTTGGTGCGGTGATTCCTTCAGTGGGAGTCATCCTGAATTCGATGAAGATACCAAAGTTGTCTACTATTGTGGATAACATGTTGACAAACTTTACAGAGGCAATACTCCTGATAGATACTGAATTAGCCGCGGATAGAGCTATGACACTTCAAAATCGTCTTCTTTTAGACATTCTTTTAGTGAAAGACAGCGGAGTCTGTAAAATGATTAACTCTAGGCATTGCTGCTCATACATTACTAACAATAGTAAGGAGATAGGGGACTTACTCACTACCCTGACTAACTCAAGTAAGGATTTAAAAGAAATGAAAGAACCAGGTGTCTGGGAAAGGATTGGAAAAGGATTTGCGTCAGTGGGAAACTGGCTAAGTAACATTTGTAATGGGGTATTATTAAAAATCATACATGGAATATTAATTGTGATTGCTTGCATATTAGTATTATGGGGTTCTTGTAAATTGTGTCAAAAGATTAAATTGGGAAGGTCTAAAAATAATCAGAGGAGGGAAGAACGAAACAGGGAACAAATCTATAGAGAAGATTTAAGAAGAAGACAAAACACTGATGAAATTGAATTATGAAAATGATGATGGTAAAGGTGGTCTGATGACATATTAAGTCATCAGAGGAGGGATTGCTGATGCAGATATGTTAATTAGAAATATTAATGAATGTTTATGCATTTTTATTAACTAGAAAATGTTAGAAAAATAACATAGAAAAATTAATGTGCATGTTTGGAAATGTGCCCATGAAGATTGCCCACCAGACTGCACGAGTTATATTAAAAATGATAAAAAATGCATTAAATATTGATAATGCATAATAAAAATGTAGTAATATCTCATAATAAGATGTATAACGTATGTTTTGCATTATATTGTAGAGCTAACTTATCCGAAGTTGTGGCCTAGTTTTGCCTGGCCTCATGCAGAAGCTGAAATTACTAGCACTGTAGAGAAGCTGATGTATTGAACTGTTCCTGAACTTCTTTTGTTAATAAAGTCTGCTTAGCTAGAATTTTCTGCAATGTACCGATGGACAGAAGAGAAGTGAATCAAATTGCAACATATGTTGTGTAGAGCAGACAAGATGTACTTTCCCAGGACTCGAACAATAGAGACACTGACTGGAGAAGACATTTTCGATACCTGATGAGCTGGATGATGAGGACATCGTACAGTGAACCAATCAGCAAACTGAGAACGGCGTAATCTTAGAACTTATAGAATTGTAAAATAAGCATTATTGGTTAGGGTAATAACTGATGATTGACTGACCAATTAGGAACTAGGGGGATGGACTGGAAAACTCTAATAAAAAGTCATGACAGAGGGCTGAAACTTCAGATGTGAGGGGTGAATTGATGATGTCAGAAGACACGATTCAAGATTCTGTCATTGGGCTCATGCTCTTGAGAGCCTGATGCGTTGCTGATCGATTGATGACCTGAAGAGGAAGACTGGCATTGTTGCTGATCCATTCTGTGGATAGGTAGCTATGACATTGTGACTGTTAACTTTTGTGCCTTTCTTCCTAAGTACCAACTGTGGTGTTTAAATAGTTTTCTTTTAACTAGATGTTTTCTAAATTCGTGTTCTAAATTGTTTTCGCATGAAGTCCCACATGCTAATGCTACTCTGGGAAAGGTAAGGTTCCTTTAGGTGACGCTGACAGTGGCAAATGGTTGACAAACTGATTGCTGAACTCTGCTATTAATGCTGTTATATTCATCTTTGTTGGCTTATGCTGAAGCATTTGAGCATATGTTTTCTCAAGTTCTGATTAGATTATGTTATTGGTGGTCATTAATGAACTAATTCTGAGCTGATTGAATAAAGTTTGAATTAACTTATGACTTAGTATTATAACTAATAAGGAAATACAATTGATAAAACGTGTAATTGAGTTGTGGTTATTCATGAAATGTTGACATTGATTGATGATTAGTGCTTTGCTTATTGCTTATTGATTTGTACATTGATTATTGATGGTCATCAATTACTACATAGCTAGGATACTCCATGCAATCCAAAAGGTGCCTTGGCCTATACGCGTCCCCCTGTAAATTTACTTACTAAGGACCAGGCACACTAGGACTCTGATTTCTTCCTGAATAATTATGGAAAAGGAATTTACTTTGATATCTAACCAAACACTTGGAATTAATATGTTCTACCAATTGTTGAAACATGACCAGATGGAAGTAGACTTCTGCTCAAAATACTCTACTTCGAGCTCAGCATACAGAAAATTCATTGAAGATCCAACAGAGAAAACTATTTGGAGCATTGCTCTGAATATGTTAATGGTCTGCGGTCCTTCCTCTTCATCCCACCTATCACTGCTGTTGAGGTGGTGTACTACTGATATTGACAGTCTTTTTTATGTAAAAGAAGGGCATGTGCAAAGAACCACTGAAGATAGTTTAATTGATTTCTGCTGGACAGAAGAGCAGATGCACTAGGTCCTCTGGATTCCCCAGTCATTTTGTTTTCTACAAGCATTGGTTGATGGCTGTCCTTTATACCAAGATTATGATACAAATACAGCTGAATTAGCGCATCAGTACTTCAACGTAAGCATGCCCATCACACACAGGTCCCTGCAATTTTGTATGGAAGTTTGTTTGTGAGGTTCCTAATATCTACTTGCAGCCACTTGTCTACCTAGTTTCCATTGTATTAACAGGGCTTACATAAACAAGGGATGGCTTTCCTCGTGACATTAGTAGGACTAACATATTGCCCTTTTGTACACTGACTGTAAAGTAGAAGTACATCTAATAAAGGACAAGTCTATGGTGTAAAAAGTAATAAACTGCACTAAGATACATATTTCTAGCGTTGTCTCTGGCATATGATACCGCAAGTATCAGAAGACAGAAGCAAGATGAAAGATGAAATGCAAGCCACAAGGAAGAAGTGTCAATGGGGTCTATACTTTCAGTAATCAATGCAACCACCTTGACGCTGACTTGTAGAATTACCACTTTGGTATGAAACATCATTCGATATTAACATTACTTCAAGATATTGCTTGTTTTGCAGGTATAATTAACAATCAAACTCCCCCACTAAACAAAATTAAAGGAGTCTTTTAAAAAATGGTGAAAATATTTAGGCAAGCTAAGGTCTGGGTGAAAATATGCACAATGAGTACCCAAAAGACGGTCAGTTGTGGAACTCTCTCCAACCCCAAACTGAGAGGACAAACAGCCAGGATCGTTTTAGGACAAAAATGAGGGACACTACAAATATCCTTACCTATCAGTTTATTGTTATTAGAAGTGAAAATCCTGCTCTTATAGGGGGATGTGTATCCTCTTATACACGGGATGTGTATCCTATAAAAAAAACTGAGTGACATTTTGCTTTAAGAAAATTCATATAATTTATGACTATTGCAAACTTGTTAGTTTTTACGTGGCTAGGTGTTGTCCGATCTCATCAGAAATGGCATTGCAAAAATGCCTCAAGGGAGAAATGGGGCATCAAACTGCTGAATAATTGATCGTTTGAGGATAACTTCAATTTCAAAGTGTCCCTTTGGCCTCATGTCGAAAAATAAAAACATTTTCTAGCCTTCGAAAGAGCACACGGTTGAATGTATAAAAAATGCATGGGTGCAGGATGAAAATGTGAATTTGGGGCAACTAAGAAAGTAATTCTTTATGAGCAAGCATACTGCGCCAAAGTAAATAATATTATACCATTTTGAAATGCACAAAGCGAGTCCAAGTAACAGCTTTGATACACAGAAAAGTTAAATATGACTTTCTGTAGATTTAAATTACTTTAGTGGCAGAAAAGGTGTGCCTGGAATTTGGGCAACATCTAGTTGAGCAAATCCAATTTTTCCTCCAGTTCAGAGGCTACGGTGTCTAAACTAAGGGAAGAAGTCTCTGGGTGTCCTTGGGAATTCTGGTGGAGAGCCAAAGTACAACAATATAGCCACTATTTAGATCTCACAAAGGAATCTTAAACTGTGATAACTTATCGCCGATTTCTACAAGAGTCATTATTCAGGCGGGTTCACATCTGCTGAAAGGGATTCTTGGCTTGAGTATACCATGATGACATTTCCAATATCTACTCAGGCAACTCTAATCCTTAAACGTTACTCCTGACTTTTATCTGCGGTCTCAAAATCGAGTTTGTTGACGTGGTTCATTGGTTATTTATTGTGCATGTTAGATGATCAAAAGGTCAGTTTGCTCATAGTGAACTAACTATGTATGGCTGACAAAATGATGCAAGTAATGTGTTTGGCAGTGTGATTTCATGGTTAATTGACCAGAGAGTATCTAGTTATAATCATGAGCCAGTAAATGTTCATTTCCCTAAGTTATCAAGTCGTACCAGAGCAATAACAATAGGACGCCAACCTGCTAAACAATTGTCTACTGGAAGATTGAACGTGTATTATATGCCGTTTACGTGCTGAAACATCTGTAAATTCAATGGGATATGACTTTTAACCTTATAATGTCAAGACTGAGAAATAAACATGTTGGGTACTGTTTTATTCCTGCTCAGAGGTTCCTGCTTTAACAGCATATTACAAGCAAAACTATGCAACTAATGTCAGCACTTATATTTATAATAATCAAGATCATCTACATTAAGTGTGAATTGCACAATTACATTGAACTTCACACTTGTTTTAGGCACAGGGAGATTAAGTAAATTGCCCAGATTCACAGGATGATTAACATCTGAACACTCAGTTTTCAAAGTCAACATCCCTTACCACAAGAACGCATCTTGTCCCTTGATAATGCATTTCCAGAATGCAATGGCTCAGGAATTTTTTTACTAAAGTATAATGCTGTCTATTATTAATACGTTGGATTTCACCCAGTGGCTTGGAATCTGATATGGACAGAAGTCTTCCAACTAGACGTAGAATCTTCTCTATTATAGCTATACCAGCCATTAAAGCCCTGCTCTAGTGTTAAATGCCTGAGCCAAAAGTGAATGGCCTTTAGCGAGGGAGCAGGACTTTAATGCCAGTATAGCCCAGCTACCAAGGGCTAACGGGCTATTAGAACATTCTGCCACTATAAGGCAGAATGTTATAATAGATAAAACAAAGGCCACAGGAGCCTCAGTGGATTGGAATACCCTCAGGCTCCGTGAGGCTTTTCTTTACAGCAAAAGCTGACTTTTGGCTAGGTTTGTGCTATAGAATTATCGTATGCATATGTACATGCAAATAGATGCAATTCAAACATTTGCTATTTTTGAATTGTTTATGTCCCATAGTGGAATATTCCAAAATTGTTTACTCTGGAGCTTTTTTTTGTTGTCACAAATAATGCAAACACTGTGCCATAGACACAAGCCCCGCAAATGAGAAATATGCCTTCTAGAGTTTTCATATGAATGCCAACTCATCAACTATGGCTGATGTTTTCTCACTAGAGAAGATGAACAAACCAATGAATGTGAGAAAAAGACAAGGGTAGCATGTGAGCTGTGGTGAGAGAGGCCAAGAAGATGATCCCCAGATGGAATCAGAGGGTGAAGATCATTGAAATTGATTTTAAAATGTCTGGGTTCCGTTTCACAAACGTAAACTTAAAGCAAAAGTCTAAGTTGAGACCGGACATCTAAGTTTAGACTTAAAGTCTAACTTTACTAGTAGTAAAGACTAGGGGTCCGATTCACAAAAGTACACTTGGGCCAAAATTCTAAGTTTAGACCTAGAGTCTAACTTCACTAGTAGTAAAGTTAGGCTTTTGGTCTAAGTTTACTTTTGTGAATGGGGGTCTAGATGTTAGACTTTTGGACTCATTTAGACTTTTTGTCTAAACTTAGACCAAAAGATGTAAAGTTAGACTTTTGGTTTAAGTTGGACTTTCGGTCTTTACTTCCAGTAAAGTTATTCTTTAGGTCTAAACTTGGACTTCAGGTCTAAACTTAGTTGTTTGGGTTAAGTTTAGCTTTGTGAATCGGGCCCTGTTTTTAGTCCTTCTCTCCTCCCTCCTTCTTCGTGAGTTACTAGGAGGCAATGTAATCCTCAATCATCAGATTATAGTGGAGCAACAATAGCTTGTTGAAAAGAGGAGGTTGTGTGTTATGCAGCATCCAGGAAGAAAAGAGCTCCTGCTTACGCTCTTACCTCCGACATACTTATTCTAAAAAGTCACTCCTACCTCAAACCATATGGTGTTCTGGTCACATATGAGTAATGCATGCACAGAAGCATCAAAAGAGCCTGTGGAACCAATAATTCAAGTGTTCGTGAGAGGTTCTGGATTTGGCACAGCAGCGTCCGCACAGATTGAGCCAAGCACATAAAATTCCTTTTGAGAACAGAGCTTACAAACGTTGACCTTTGTATTCACCTGCATCTGTATTTACTTGCACATGCTTCATGCATGTGCAAATTAAAATAATGTTTTGTGACAATTCCTGTGATATCCTACTGGGACATTGGTTGTGATTTAGCTACTTGTGCATTACTTGATTATTTTTGATAAAGTCTCCGTTCAAGTACCCAAAGCTAAGCAAAGCTAAGAGGAAAAAAAAAATATATATATATATATAGTCTGTAGAAAAGCAAGATAAAGTTTCAAATTGTGATACTTAACAGCATGTCAAGAACATTAAGGGGTTAAATAAAGCTTTCTTAAAAGAGTGAATTAACTTAAAAATGGGGGATAATTGGAAATAGATGATGTATTTAGAGATGTGCAAAATTGGTCAATTTTACTGCAGTGCATTTAGCTAATTTCATGGCGTTTGCAAAATGGTTCGGTTATGACATTTGACAAGATGAATATGCAAAAATGTACTTTTGTACTGAACAAAACTATATACAATTAAACTCACGGATAAGCTGTAAGTAGACCAGTACCAAATACAAGTGCATTTCTACCACGCATTGCATAAAGATGTATTCCTCAATACAAGCCCATGAGATTTTCTATCTGAGACTATCACTTTATGTCTACTAGGCATGATTTTATTTGAATAATAAACTAAAAACATGTGCAGGGCGTGGCTTCCACACCATTCAAGATTGTGCCATCTCCTTGAGCTGCAACGTATCACTGAGCTAATTTACTTCATAAAAGGTAGTCTGATAAGGCACACTACAAATACAGGCTTTCCTAAGTACTCCACTTCAACTCCGTAACCTGGAGCTTGCGATCTTCTTTTTTCCAGCACGTCAATGAAGTCCCAATGCTGCGGCGGTGATTTTCAGTAATGCCCAGGTGGCCGCCATTTTATGAGCGTGTTGCACGCTTTTCAACTATATCTTTGTGCCCATCCAATTAATAACTATTACAAACAGACCACATAGTACCTATTTTCAGGGCAGTCCTTTAAGCCCTATTTCTTGTGTATGGTCTGGAGCTGAGGCTGAGACTTCTGTAATCAGTGCGGGCAGCCACCATTTTGTGAGTGTGTTGCCCACCTTTCATTTTACCTGGTGCTCCTCATACTGGCACTATTAGTGAGCTGGCCTGATATTAATCCATTTCAGGGCAGCCTGTCTAAGCACTATTTAAGACACCTGCTATGACATAAAGCAGTGGTGGTCCTTTCTGGCAATACTGCAGGTGCCCGTCACTTGGTCAGCACGTTGCCCGCTCCTCATTTTTTGTCACGTCTCCTCACAATGAAATGAAGGACTGACCGGCACATCGGCTTCTGACATGTGACAATGTTGATATAATCCTCATGTACTACCAAGCAGCAATGTAAATTTCATCTGCTCTCTGCTCATATCGACAATTACAACTACAACATTACCACTGTTTACTTTTAAAATGATCTGACATACATTGTATACTTCCCTACTATGCGTCAGTAATTATTCTGTTGTATGGGCAGAACTAAATCCAATGAAAATATTTCTCACTGTTCTGAACACTACGCAAAGATGGCCAGTGACCTGCTTGCATCTGCTTAAGCTACCTCACCCAGCACAAAGCCTAAAAGAGTTAAAAATGATCCCTCACACTTACTATGTCATATCATAATCCAGTACTTGACACCGTCCTTGATGAGGTAAGGGGCTTAAAGCCTTTTAGGTGTACCACCAATTAAAATAATCATCAAATTGAGGACCACTGGCTTATTATGGAAGTTGAAATGGTTGAGATGGAACATCGTGTTAGTTCACTGCACAGTGTGGTTACTAAGATTCCTCTCCTTGAACAAGAAATCCTAAAACTCAAACTTGAAAGACCTTGAAAACAGGAACCGTTCCAATAATCTTTGCCTGTATGGTCTGCCAATCACTCTTAAGGGTCCTGACCTACTTGAGTTTCTAAAGAAATTTCCTTCAGAGCTTCGTGGACTTCCTACACCTCCTCTTAATATGCAACGAGCTCATCATTTGGTCTGACTGCAACTTCATTCTTCTAAACCTTGAGGAATCATGATGCTATTTCTTCAATTCACAGACCTTCTTTGCATCTTGAAGGCTGTGATGAAAAATGTTGTCTTGTTTGGTCTGGTCATAATATATTAATTTTCTAAGACATCTCCAATGTGACAAATGCCACACAAAAGGAATTCCTTACTTTGCGACCTCAACTGAGACAGCTAAACATACACTATGGCATCCTACATCCCTGCTCATGCTAAATAACTTATGAGGGAACTTCCAGATCCTTTGAAGGTCCTGACAAACTAAAAATGTTTTTTCATACCATGACTGTTCATTATATGGTTACTACTGGCCAAAAATCTTAATGAATTTGTATTTGTGCTTGTTCTCTTTACATTTCTTATCTACTTAATATGTGGCTTCTTTATAACTTATTTACTCTCTCTCTGTTGTTCTTGTTATAGTGTTAACATGTCACACATTCCTTGTCATTTTTTCTCTTTTCAGATCTGGATTTTTATCCATGATCTGTCTCTTCTTCTACTTTCCTATTTCTCCCTTCTTCCTTACTTTCTGTTCTTCCTTTCACACCTATTTTGTGAGTGAACGGAGCAAGGCTTGTGCTGGTGCAGGGGTCAGCATCTCTACAAAAATAGTAATCAAGCTCTGCGGTGTGGGACACTGGTACGGACTGAGGCTTGTGCTTGGGTGGGATCCATCCCCCAGCCTGCCTATGGACTCCTGGCTCTGCTGGGAGGATGGGGCCACCATCTCTCCAAAAGCAGTAATCAAGCTCTGTGTCACAGAATGCACAAATAGAGAGAGGCTTGTGCTGGGGTGGGACTCTGCCCCCAGTCTGCCTCTGGACTCTGTGCACACCTAGTGGAAGGAGGGGCCAGCATCTCTACAAAAGCAGTAATCAAGCTCCACAATGTGGGACACAGGAATGGAGAGAGGCTTGTGTTGGTGCTGGGGTGGGACTCTGCCCATCCACCTTGCCTCTGGATTCTGTGCACACCTGACCCTAAGTGGAAGGAGGGTTGGCATCTCTACAATAGCAGTAATTGAGCTCCGCGCACAGGACGTGCGAACAGAGTGCTGCTTGTGCTGGGGTGGGACTCCATCCCCCAGTCTGCCTCTGGACTCTGTGCACACCTGGCCCTGGTGATAGGAGGGGCCGACATCTCTAAAAAAGTAGTAATCAAGCAGGCTCCAACTCATCCTACAGGCAACTTAAATTTTCTTACATATATTTTATAGAACAGCAATAGAAAGGCAGAAGTAAACCCTCTCCCTGAAGACACTTCATGAGTGGCTCCATTGCTAATTTCAAAACAGGAGCAATGAACATAATCAACAAGGAATTAGGAAATGTCGAAGAAAGACTGGAAGTCACTTAGTGTGCAGTTAACAATGATTTTTATTTTCCCGCAGGCACATCAGCTATCCAAGAAACTCATATGGCCTCTCCCATGACTCCTAATATTCCAAGCAAGTGGCACCCTAAGCCCTGTGTGATGGTCTTGTCACCTAATCATATAGTAATTCTTTTTATCTTGCCATTGCATTTACCGCTGGGTAAAAAGAAGAAAGGGATCCCTAAGAAAGGCATGCCCCTGGTACAGCTCACAGACCAAACCGCCAAAGTAGCATCACGCGAAAGCACTCCAAATGGCATTTTGTCCCTGGGAAAACTTGTTTCATCAGCAGTAGAGGGCATCTCAAAAAGGCTGGACAGTCTGGAAAATGGGCTGTTCAAAGTCTTGGAGCGGCTCCAAATGCAGCACCATTCAGGGTCTCCCCGCTTGCCTCAACTTAAGGAATCTTCTCCAATGCTTGCCGACAAAACCACTGTCAATGCTTGCGGGGCCCCTGTAACCACAACCCACAGGCCCAAGGGACAAACACAATTAACGTGATGGGAAACCTTAATACTAAGACTGCCTTGGGCACATATAGGCTCATCCCTCACCTTGAGATCTCTACTATTCATGAACAGCTGAACAAAAACCTAAATGAGCTACATAATAAGTCTGAGCTCGCACACCCACCAAGGGCTGATGTTCTTTATTTACCCCCTGAATCAACGCCCTACGTTCTGGTCCTGACTGGTGCACCAACTATAAGCTCACGCAAACACAAAATGGACCAAAAACTCAGAAATAAAGTAGGACACTGACTTGCAACTAGGTTTTCTGTTGACAATTCTTTAATCAACCTTATATTAATGGTAGGAAGAGTCAGTTGGATAGGGCACACAAGGAAATCATTAGAAGGGGACTGTTTAATCATCAACTTCAGACACCGTATACGGGGGAGGGCTTGTTATCCTCCCTCCAATCCTTGAATCCAGAGAGAAAAATTAAAGCTGTTTCACTGAGCTTTTTTCGGTAGCCCATTTTGCTTTCTCCTCCCACATAAAGTACCCAGTTACTAACCTAAAACCAGTAAATGCAGCCAGAGATTCTATTAAGCAACCGCTTCTCCCACTATGCCACCTGGAGGAAAATTACTCCCAAGCCCTATTAATCACAGCAACAAATTTTAATTGAAAGGCCATCTACTGACTAAGGCTGACCCAGACTACACTCATGACACGACCTCTCAGCTTAACAGAGACGGACTTAGGTCAACCAAAAACTCTGTGGGGTCATATCTTGCAACACTGAGGTTCTGGCAAGTAAACCTACAACAGATGACTGGGAAACATTTGTTAAGGGGACTGAGATTGTATGCCTTCAAGAGACCTGGTTCACCACTTAAATAGTCATAGATGGCTTTATTTCAGTCTGCATTCTGGCTACTGCATGGGTAGAGCAAAGGGGGGCCTGTTGACACTGATTTTTACAATGGCTTCTTTTAAAATAATTAAAACCTTCTTGGCCTCCTCACGTTTCCAACTAGTTTTGTTAAGCACGGCTGGCACCCCAAACTTTTTGTTTATTAATGTTTATACCAATGTTTTTGATAAATATAGGGCTATGGTCAAAATAGATCTCGAGACTGCTTTGGAAAAATTCCTGTCAAACTGGAAAAAGGATTGTGTAAGTGATCATAACCCCCTCAAGTTATCACCAAAGCTTCCCATCCCAGCCAATAATAATAAGAAAGCCATCCCTCATAATTACTCAGTAGAGCAGAAATCGATACGGATCATATGGGCAGGTGTTGACACAGTTAAATTATGCATGATTTACTTAGAGGCAATACAAATAATTTTTACTCCTTCCTGGCGGTCAATCCAGAACACACCTTAGCCATTAACGCACATATTGTGATTACAAAATGTATCAACCACCAACAGAGCAAAGTGGTTTGGGCCAACAGCAAAATGAACATGGGGTGGTTTGCTCACCATTGCTCCAAGGCACTTAGGAAGCTAATTAAACATTTACATACATTGCCAAGGGACCGGGCTGCTATTACAGAGAGCAGAAAACAATGTAAAAAACCTATAAAGTTAAGAAAGCTGAACCTACAGGACATAGTTTGGGCCAATCTGACACAGGCACCCAACACTAGGGACAACAATCTATTCTGGAGAACAGTAAAAGCCCCGTTCTTCAATGACAACTTTGGCCTGAATTCAGAAAATTCAATAGGGGCAGACGTATGGGTGGACCACTTTACTTCTATCTTTCCATCTTCACATGACCCAATAGCAGAAGATTGTCAATTATTAAATATTACCAACTTTGACATTACATTCAACATAAAGGAAATTCAGAGAGCGCTTGCTAATTCAGTGCAGGGGAAGGCTCCCGGACCTGACGGGCTACCTATAGATGTATAGAAGCACCTCCCAGACCGATGGGTGCCCCCACTAACACAGGTGCGCAACGTGGCTGGGAATGGATATATACTACTTAACTTGTCGAGCCCACAATTATCCCAGTATTCAAAAAAGGCTCCAAACAGGATCCCAAATGCTATAGACCCATCTCAATCCTGGATTCCTAAGCAAAATTATTAAGAAGACTACTACTGGAAAGACTAGAGTAGTGGGCCAAAGCTAACAACATACTTTCAAATGCACAATATGGCTTTAGAAGGGGTCTAGGAACCATCAAACAATGCCTTAATCTAAATCCCCCAATTGGTAAATATATAAACGCCAGGTCAGGTAAATGTACATGTGTCTTACGGGTTTAAGTAGGGCGTTTGACCTGGTGAACCATAGTAAGTTAGGGAGCTGCACGTCCGTCCTGGGGGCCCCTAAAGACATTATTGCACTACTTGCCAACATGTACAGTAATCTCACTGCAAAGCTAAGTTATGGAACACAAGGGGAAGTTACCAATTGCAATAACATACGCAGGAGAGTCAGACAGGGGTGTGCTCTGGACACATTCCTTTTTTCGGTTTATATTCATGGTACTGATGAGCGGCTCCAATTATTTGGCACTAATTCCCTTAGAACAGCAGGCAGATTGGTACTAATCTTGTTAAAGGCTGATGATGCCTTTTTATTAGCATTAACCCCAGCTAGCATCCAAGTGCTTATTCATTATTTTAGTGACTTCATGGAAGAAACTGATTTTAAGATAAATCAGGGCAAGACATTCATTGTGTCATGTACCAGTATAAAAAGTGAGATCCTATCTGTTCTTTTTAAGGGGAGGTAGGATCACAAGCACAAAGCACTTTATTTACCTTGGCCTTAGAGTTTCAGAAAATGGAGAAAGGAAAACACAAAGAGCACCCTGCCTTACTAATATGGTTAGGAACAAAAAGGCTATTTTCAGATTCACTGCTAAACTTGAGTCTAAGTGAATACCAGATGTGATAACATTATATAATGCCAAGACAATCTCCTTTGCAACATATGGAGTGGGAATTTGGGGATTAGGAGACAATATAACCGAGCAAATTCAAGAAGATAAAATTGTCCCCCATTATCCACCTAGAACTCAGACTACAGGCCATTGGAGCAATAATAGGAGTGAGACCCTTGTTGCTTTGGCACTCAGGACCTCATTACAACCCTGGTGGTAAATGCTGCCTACCACTGTGCTAACGGCCGCCAACATACCGTGACAGCGGCGGTAATCTGCTACGGGTATTATGACCCACACAGAGAAATCCGCCACTATACAGATACCAACACAAGTCCGCCACACCAAAGGTCAGTGATAAACTGGCGATAGCAAACCCCACACCGTTATGCCAACAGGAACACGCCCACAGTATCACGACCCATGAATCACCGCAGTGGTCTTTCAACCGGAGTAAACCATTGGAGGTACACACTGCTGCACTCAAAATACACACACATTTAGAAAACACCACCACATTGAACAAATCAAACTACACACACCTGACACACATACACACACCCACACACTCAATCCAATATAAAACTCACACCCACATTACCACAACCCTTTATACGAAAAAGAAGATTGCGAACGGAGAGAGACACACAAGGCAGGATCACCCATTCAATCAGAGGTACAAAACACCATCACCCATACACCATCCACGCACCTCACATCACACACCCCAACACATCACCCCACACACCCTCACACATACCACTCACACCACATCCATGGTACCCCAAAGACACCCCAGGTTTTCAGAGGAGGAGCTAAGGGTCATGGTGGAGGAAATCATCCAGGTAGAGCCACAGCTATTGGGATCACAGGTGCAGCAAACATCCATTGCAAGGATTATGGAGCTATGGCAGAGTTGTGGACAGGGTCAACGCCGTGGGACAGCACCCCAGAACAAGGGATGACAGCAGGAAGAGGTGGAACGACCCACGGGGGAAGGTGCGTTCCGTGGTTGCCAGACACCAGGTAGCAGTACAGAGGACTGGCGGTGGACTTCCACCTCCTCCCCCATAACTAACAACATATGAGGAGCAAGTCTTGGCGATCATGCATCCTGAGGGCCTGGCAAGAGTAGCAGGAGGACTGGACTCTAGTAAGTCAAATCTTTACTACTATATCACCCACCCTACCTGCATGCCATCACAAACTCCTACCCTCACCCCATCACTCAACCACCTCACTTATACACTACCATCTCAACCCACCCATCCCAATACCAAGCCCTGCATGCAACACCTATGCATGGATACCCATCACAGACCTGCATGGACACCCATCACCACAGCATGCCCATCACAGAGATTCACCCAGCCCACAAAACCACCACAAACACAAGACCAAGCTGACAGGGAAATCACAACCATACAGGGAAACACACCCATGCACAAGATGGCACACGCAGATACATTAACACAGCATTTGCATCCCCACAGAACCCCTACTCAACATCACTGGAGATGAGGTGCCAGCTACAACCAGTCCACCCCCTGAAGAGGACCACTGTGATGACAGCAGCTCTGGCCAGGATGACCAACCTGGCCCATCAGGGAACTCTGGACAGTCGGTTCCCCTGCCACAGTCCCAAACCACCAAAGAGCCTCCCCCCTCAGGAAACACCAGCACAGCACCCACCCAGCGAGCCCATGCCACTGTCCCCAGGACACGTCAATCAGCAGTGTGTCCACCACTACAAGGACCCCAGGCAACCCCACAAATACAGGATGATCAGGGACCTGGGGTCAGTGGCATTGGGCACACGGTTCAGGGGACAGAGGCACAGGACATCAAGGAAGCTGGCAGGACTGCTGTGCTACAAATAGAGGACAGGCCCAGGGAACCCACTCTCCACAAGGCACTCTCCAACATCCTGGGAGCATACCACCATTCCCAGGAGTCCATGGGCCAAATACCGGCCAAGCTGCAGGAGACCCAGTGGCTGCAGAAGGGACAGTAACTAGGGATCAGGAATGACCTAACAAACATCTACACCATTCTGGTCACCATTGCAGAGGTGCTGGCTAACATGGCCAACACCACGAGGGAGGCAGTGGCACAACAACGGGCCCCTGACACTAGCCACACAGATGAACAGCCTTCCACCTCTGCCGGTGCTACTGGACAGGAGGCACCGCCACAGGACCAACAGGCCACCAGCACCCCACCCCCTACAGAAGGAGAACCGCCCCGCAAACGGTCCCTGCGATCCAGGCAGAAGACAGAGAAAATTGCCAAGACCCCTGCCAGGAAATAAGACTCTCCTGATTGTCATCTGTCTGTCCCACTATGTCACCCTGTCCACCTTGAACTGCCATTATTCTCCTTCCTATGCCCCCTTGGACAATGCACCTGTGATACCAAGAGACTGGACTCTAACTGGACCTTCCTCCACCATCACCCCTGCCCATTCCACATCCCCCTCTACTTATGAGCACTGAAATAAACACCCTTGGATCAAATACAAGTACGGAGACTGTCAATTGATTGCAATATGTATTAGGTTAACAAGCTGTAAACATTCCAATCCATATGTTCAGTAATATATATACATTGGTATGACCTGTAGTGGGCAGCAGCACACATAGCAGGAGCCAGAGTGGGGCACAGGGATCTGAAAATAGAGATGGCAAAGGGTAAAGTCAGTGGCCTGAGACATAGGGTAAGAGGCTGTCTTGTACAATGTCCAACAGTTAACTGAAATGTAAATTGAACATACAGGCCCTCATTCCGACATTGGCCGGCGGCGGTCGCCGCCGGCCTGTCGGGGGCCGCCAGAATACTGTTCCGCGGTCGAACGACCGCGGCGGTGATTCTGACTTTCCCGCTGGGCTGGCGGGCGGCCGCCTTCAGGCCGCCCGCCAGCCCAGCGGGAAAGAGGCTTCCACGATGAAGCCGGCTCGGAATCGAGCCGGCGGAGTGGAAGCTGTGCGACGGGTGCAGTTGCACCCGTCGCGTATTTCACTGTCTGCGAAGCAGACAGTGAAATACATTTAGGGGCCCTCTTACGGGGGCCCCGCGACCCCCCCTACCGCCATCCGGTTCCCGGCGGGAGAACCGCCGGGAACTGGATGGCGGTAGGGGGGGTCGGAATCCCCTTGGAGGATTCCTATGGGCGGCGGTACACTGGCGGGAGACCACCAGTGTTGCCGGTCCGACCGCGGCTTTACCGCCGCGGTCGGAATGCCCATTGGAGCACCGCCGGCCTGTCGGCGGTGCTCCCGCGGTCCTCCACCCTGGCGGTTTGAAACCGCCAGGGTCGGAATGAGGGCCACAATGTCTTACCTGTGTGTCACTGGAAGTATAGCTGAATAATGTTGCTCCTGTTGTCCACATCTTCTTCCTCTGCCTCCTCTTCCTCACTGTCCACAGGCTCCACCGCTGCCACAAGTCCATCTCCAGGCTCATCCTCCTGCAGAAAATGCACCTGGCGTTTCAAGGCCAACCTGGCGTTTCATGCAACAGGCAACGATGATCTGGCACACCTTCTTGGGTCAGTAGTACAGGGATCCACCAGTTAGATGGAGGCACCGGAATCTGGCCTTCAGAAGGCTGAAGGCCCATTCTATAATCCTCCTTCTACACCCATGTGCCTCATTGTAATGTTCCTCTGCCCTTGTCCTGGGATTCCTCACTGGGGTCAGTAACCATGAGAGGATGGGATAACCAGAGTCACCTGCAAATATCGAGGGATACCTGTTAGACACACACTCACTGTTAAGGACAACCCCATACCCATACACCAAGATATACTGGGTGGGGACCATGGGCTCACCTAGTAGCCACACCCGGTGCCTCTGGAGTTGGCCTATCACATATGGGATGCTGCTATTTCTCAAGATAAAGGCATCATGCACAGAGCCAGGGTATTTGGCATTCACATGGGAGATGTACTGGTCCGCCAAACTCACCATCTGCACATTCATAGAGTGATAGCTTTTTCTATTCCTGAAAACTTGCTCATTTCTCCGGGGGGGGTGGAACAAATGTCACATGTGTACCATCAATGGCACCAATGATTTTGGGGATATGACCCAGGGCATAAAAGTCAGCTTTCACTGTAGCCTAATCCTCCACCTGGGGGAAAATGGTGTAGTTGTGCAGGGCTGAAGCACTTTGGTCAACACGTTAGAGAACATTGGCTGAGACATCCATGATGCCATGGCCACTGTTGTTTGGAACAAACCACTTGCCAGGAAATGGAGCACTGACAGGTCTTGCACTAGAAGGGGGATACCAGTGGGCTGGCAGATGGCTGACATCAGGTCTGGCTCCAATTGGGCACACAGTTCCTGGATTGTGGCACGATCAAGTGTGTAGGTAATGGTAATGGTAATGTGTCTGTCCTCCACTGTTGCAAGGTCCATCAGGGGTCTGTACACTGGAGGATGCCGCCATCTCATATGCAGCCTCAGTGGTTGGAGCCTATGTAAGAGAACGGTGAGCATAGGGTCACATTCCCACATCTATTGCACTAATGCTGTTTTTTTAACTTTACAGAAACAAAATGTGAATCCTAAAATGAGTTGCCATGCCAATGTCTGCTGTGACGCAGTTAGGTGCCATGCCCTGTGGCCCCCTGAAATGGCAGATGCCTGACCTGTGAGGAGTGACAAGTGGAAATGAGGTAATTGCGCTGGCGTTGTGTGCCGTCGTGGTAAGTGTTTGATGACCGCTGCGCAACTTCGCATTGGTTATCATTGGGCCCTATGGGTTCCAGGAGCCAATGGCGATGTACGCCAGTGGTGACGGTACGCACCGCCACAGATTTCACTGCCATTTTCTATCTAGCCACTCACTTGCTACCTGGCCATCAACAGGAGAGGACCTACACTGCAAGTGCTGCTGTGACCTGTGTCTGGAAGCGACAATGGCTCGAGTGTCTGGGGAAAGGGCCCCTGCCATCACTGCGGAAGAGTTGGAGACACTGGTGGATGGGGTCCTACCCCAGTACACGTTACTCTACGGTCCTCTAGACAAACAGGTGAGTACACTGTGAGCATGATGTGTGGGCCATGAATGTCTGGAGTGCTGTGTGTGTAAGCCACATGTTGGGGGGGCTGAGGGGTCCTGGCCCGAGTGCAGCATGTAAGGTGGTCAATGTATGTGCGTCAGGGGATGGGTGGGATCTGGTGGGCAATGCATGTGATGGTCGGACAGGTAACTAATTCCCTTTTCTGCTGTATTTTCCCTGCAGGTCACCGCCCACCAGAAAAAGGGTATTTGGCGTGCCATCCCCAAGGAGGTGCAGACCCTGGGGGTCTTTGACAGGAGGAGCACCCACTGCTGCAAGACATGGGAGGACCTGCGCCACTGAGCAAAGAAGATGGTGGAGGCCCAGCTGGGGCTGGCCTCCCAGCGAGGAAGGGGTGCCTGTCGCACCATGACCCCCCTGATGTTCCACATCCTGGTGGTGGCCTATCCGAAGTTGGATGGGCGCTTGAAGGCATCACAGCAGCTACAAGGGGGTGAGTACTAAATCTGACTCCTGCTGTGTGCGCGTTAAGAGTTACCTGGGTAGGGGGTGGGGGCTATGGATTCCACTAGGCCAGGGCAAAGATGGCAGGGTAGGTCTCTTGTTGGGCAGGCTCTGAGGCACACCTACACCAATAGTATTTGTGGGCATCTACTACTGGGCAGGTTCCTTTGGGCTTCTGGGGTGCAGCTGATGGCGTTAGGCATTGTACCCTATGGGCTGGTGACTATCTTAGGAACTGGTTGGGCATGGCCTAGTGCATAGGGCTGCTCCCTGTGTGTTGTGTACACCGACGGTAGTGGTGTTGCTGGCATTGACCACGTGTATCCTATGTCTCTTCCCCACCCTTTTTGTTTTGTCACCCTGTCCTTATGTGCATTAGTGTCATCTGGCGGAGGAGCAGAGGCACAGGCGATGGAGGGAGCTGCATCCTTCATGGGCCTGGAGGCCGAATCCACCGAGGGTGAGGGCACCAGTGGGATGGAGGGTGAGGGGAGCACCATGGCGGAGACTTGAGGGGACAGTGATACCTCCTCCGATGGAAGCTCCCTGGCGGTGGCAGACACCTCTGTGCCCACCCCAACTACATATACAGCCGCCAACCCCCATACCTGCACTGCCCTTTCAGCAGCCCCTCAGCGTGTTTCCCGTGCCCGCTCACCCAGGAGGGTAGGCATATCCTTCACCCCAGGCACCTTAGGCCGTGCCCCAGTTAGCTCTGCTGCCCTCAGTGAGGAGGCTATTGACCTCCTGAGATCCCTCACTGTTGGGTAGTCAACCATTCTGAATGCCATCCAGGGTGTCGAGAGACATTTGCAACAAACAAATGCATACCTGCAGGGCATTCACTCTGGCGTAGCAGCCCAACAGAGAGCATTTCAGGCTCCCGTCTCAGCACTGATGGCAGCCATTGCCCCTCTGTCTAGCCTCCCCCTCCAACTTCCTCTACCCAGTCCCAATCCCCTCAACCCCAGTGTATCCCAAGCACATCTTCAGACCAGCATGCACACAAGACAACACACAGGAATGGTTCAGGAAAACACAAGCACCACACATCATCCCACAGGCACTCGCACAAGCACCATCCCCATGCAGACACACCAACATCCACTGCCTCTACTGTGTCCCCCTCCTCCTCGTCGTCCACCTCCCTCCCAGTATCATCTCCATTCACACCTGCATGCACTACATCCTCATCCACTACCTCCAGCACGCCAATCACAACACACCCCTCACGAGCAGTCACCACCCCCAAAACCATACACACGTCCCCTGTGTCCTCTCCCACTGTGCCTGTGACCCCTCCTCCCAAAGTACCAAAACGCAAGCACACACCTACCCAACAGCCATCCACCTCACAACAGCATCCAGCACATGCACCTTCACCCAAACTCCGCAGACAGACACCTCCTACAACCACTACCTCTTCATCCACTCCCAAACCTTTCCCTCGTCCCACCCAAGTTTGTCTAAAAACTTTTCCTAGCTAACATTGACCCGTTGCCTACCCCTGCCCCTTGTCGTTCCCCTTGGGGCAGGGTGTCCAGAACCCAGCTCAGCACCTCAGCCACCAAGTCGCCGTCCAGTGTGGACCCTGCAGCTCCCAGAGGCTCAAAGGGGGCACCGGTCAGGAATTCCAGTGTACCACCAACCCCTGCAAAGGACCAAACCATACCGCCACCTGCCAAGCTGTAGAAAGGGCCAGCACAAAGCAGGGGCAAGGATGACAACACACCCAGCAAGGCCTTCTCCAAACCTCCTGCTGACAGAGCCAAGGGCAAAACAGTATCTGCCAAGGTGAGGAAGGGGCAGATAACCGATGGCAAGGCACTTCAGCCGACGGAGGATGCAGGTGAAGCCCTGGTGCCCACCAGAAGAACCGCCAGCCCCGCCACCTGCACCACGTGCAGCACCGCCAGCAGCCCCACCACCTGCACCGCCGCTGCCACCACTAGTGTCAGCAGCAGCTTCCCCAGTGGGCAGCCGTCCGAGGCTGAAGGAGAAGGGCTCGAGCCTCCCTCCACCACTGGCAACACCGGCACCTGCAGCAGGGCCAGCACCGCCAGTATCCCCACCGCAAGCACTGCCACCTGCACCGCTGACAGTAGCAACACTACCAGCACCAGCAGCCCCAGTGTGCGGACGTCCGAGGCTACAGGGGACGGGCTGGAGACCCCCACCACCACTGACAGCACCCCCACCTGCACCGGAACTACCAACACTTAGCAGCCTTAGCCGCCACAGGTTGGAGTCTAGCCCTGCCTCCATTAACTATCATGCTACCTGTTCCCTGCAAATCTTGTGCCTCAGACACCCAGGTGGGCGAATGTGTACTGGCACACCCAAAGTACTGCATAACTGAGCACCAAGCCCCCTCCTGAACCAGGGGAGAGATGCATCCACTCACTCTATCCTTGGCAGGATGAAGCACTCTGGGCACCAAAACCCCTCCAAAACCAGTGGGGAAAGGCACCCACTTACTCCTTGGCAGGATGAAGCACTCTGGGCACAAAGCCCCCTCCAGAACTAGTGGAGAGATGCATCCACTAACTCTATCCTTGGCAGGATGAAGCACTCTGGGCACCAAGACCCCTCCAGAACCAGTAGAGAAAGGCATCCACTCCAGAGACTGTGGCTTTGCACTTCCCAGGACCAAGCAGTGGGCAAAACACCCACTTGAGAGACTTGAGAGACGTTGACTTTGCACTCCCCAGGAGCAAGCAGTGGCAAACCACCCACTTGAGAGACTTGAGAGACTGTGGTTTTTGCACTCCCCAGGAGCAAGCAGTGGGCACACCACCCATGTGAGAGACTGTGGCCTTGCACTCCCCAGGACATCACTGTGGGCATGAAGCCCCCACTAGGACCAGTTCCTGAGGTGTCTGTGTGTTTACGACCTGATGTCCCTGCAGTGTTCTCTCTGTATTGAGGCAGGAGTCAAGTGTGGGCTTGGCCCATGAATTTTGGCCCAGTGGCCCACGGACAGTTGTAAATGGACAATGTACGAACTTCTGTACATATTGTACATTTGTGTAAATAGTGTTTTTCTAACTCCATAGTATATCTGCCTATTTCTAAAATCTCACTAATTTGACTCGATTCCTTTGGTCCTTGCGTTCTTCCAGAGGGTTACGGGCTGTATCTGTAATATAGTTGGATATGTTTTTGTGTATGGTGTTGTGGGTGGGGGTGTTGCGTGTTGCGTGTTGTGTGTTGTGTGTGTGTGTCACTCTCTTTTTCATCCCCTCTCTCCTCTGCACTATGTGCAGTACTCACCGTTGTCATCGCCGCCATCTTTGATGTTCCTGGTAGATGAGGAGGTAGACCAGCATCGACAGGACCTGTAACTCGGGCTCCATGGCATCCTGGTTCTTCATTGAGTATCGAGAGGTGAGTGGTTTCCCTTCCAATTCCTGTTTCCGTTGTGCTTTTGATGGCGTTGGTACCGCCCAGGAAAAGCTTGTGGATAGGCGGGTTGTGATGTGGTGGACAGTACACTGTCTTCCGCGGTTACCGCTGTGGTGTTTGTTGCTACCGCTGTGGCGGTCGGTGTGTTAAAGTGGCTTTCTGTGTTGGCGGTTTACGCCGTGGTCGTGATCCCATTTCTTTTTACCGCCAGCCTGTTGGCGGTGTTACAGCCCCTTTATCACTGACCGCCAGGGATGTAATGAGGGCCTTAGTCTGGCCAAAAAATTAAGCCATATTAACCCAGGACATAAAAAGGGATTGCATGTTGTTAGACCAAGGGCACAAGATACTGTGGCTATCTGCACACAAAAGTCCTGCACACCACAGCTGATAATAACATCAACCTGTGGAAGACCCCGGGGAACATAGCACAGATCCCTAAAAATGTTTTAAAGCGACTGGTTAAGGAAAAACATGGGCAAGTAACCAAAAACAGGGTCAAGACCCAGCCGACAGTTGCGTTACACACATCCTATCAAACCTCTTATGCACTCTAGCACTATATCGGATGGGTTCACAATTCATATCCACCCTCTGTCCATTAATGGTCACCCACTGCCTGTACTTTTTAGTGTTCTCAAGCATGAGCTTTCTCTGGACCATCTCACTGTCCCCTAGCAAGACAAGGGTCATCTCAGCTGGCTCCCATCCACCTGGAACCAACTCCTACCCATGCGCTGCACTAGCCAAACCCTGGGACTGCACACCAGTGGGTGCCGGTGTACTCTTGGGGCATTTGGGGTCCCTTCTTACATGACCCAGCTGGTCACATGTGTAACACTTATGCGGGGACCTCCTTCCAAAGGTCTCCCTTCGGAGATCCATGGCTTCTTTTCATGGGGGGGCTGGTAATCCTGTCCCTGGGAACTAAGTTGGAGCCCTTTAGAGAACTCCCCCTGTTTACCCTTACCCCCTTTCTTCTGAGAGGGACCCTGCTCACCCGTGGCGTAGTCTTCCCCATATCTCTTCTGGACCCTGGTGCTCTCCCACGGGTCCGCTTCCTGTGTACGTTTCCTGGGATCAGTCAGCTTGCTGTCAATTAGGTGCTGGCGCAGCTCTGGAAAACATAAACTGTACAAGTGCTCCCAAACAATTAAATTGCAAAGCCCCTCATACGTTGTTACCTTACTGCCCTTCACCCAACCATCCAGTGACCTGCAAAAAGAATCAACACATTCCAACCATGTTTGGGATTCCTTCTTCTTATAGGACCTAAACTTGTCCTTGTACTGCTCAGGGGTGAGACCAGACCTTGTGATCAGGGCGTCCTTCATGATAGGGTAGGTGAGCCCCTGGAGAGCCCCTAAGGATGTCAGAGTGTCCTTTCCCTCTAGCTCGAAGTGCTTACACAGACCCGTCCTCCAATAGCTTCAGGGACCAGATTCGTATGGAGAGCAGACTCATACCCATTGAACCACAACAGTATGTCATCCTCACTCTCGTAATCCTTCACAAGCTCTTTAGGAATGTGCACCCTCCTCTCGGCTGCACTGTGTTATTGCTGCCACCATACCTACTAGACTGGCTCCTCTGATCCAGCTCCCTCAAGCAGAGCTCATGAGCCAACATTAACTTTTTCTCTTCTATGGCCATCCTCATTTTCTCCAACTCCAACTGGTGAGCCCTCTCTGTCTGTCAGTCCTGCAAAATCTTCAGGAGTCAGACCCTTGGATGACACAATGCTACCTGCCCTGGAGACCCTCCCCCTGGACATAACAGGGCCACCCACTATACCATTGTGAATGCTCTGCGCCTCCTCCTCCTCACCCACATTCCCATCCTCTGTGTGCCCCTCAGCTTCCTTGGCTGTCATCCAGGCCCTCAGTGCCTTTTGCAGCTCTTCCTTCCTGGCAGTTCTCTTAATGAGACAGGCAAGAGCCTTACACAACTGTTTTAGTTGGGCAACTGTGTAACTCTCCAGTTTCCCTAAATCAAAAGCAGCACCAGCTGATGCATCTCCAGAGTGAGACATGATGAAGAGTTAAAAGTGCAAAGTTCCAAAGGCAGAAAACAAGTTCCCAAATGGAGTTCAAAAGTCGATAAAGGATTACCACCAAATGAAAGTATGGAAAAATCCAAGAAAAGAGAAAAAAGCAATCATCACAGACAAGTGGTATGTGGTCATGTAATGGTCTGCACTGAAAACAGTAGTGTACACTTAGTCACTGTATGGCAAGTACAAATCCAAATCCAGTCTCACCCCTGACACCAATGTTAGAAATTAGGTCTTTGGTTGGCAGTCAGGTACCCCCTGTCCAAGCAAGGACCCTCTCTCTAGTGAAGGAAAGGAGGCTCACTCTTGGTTAACCTCTGCTAACCCCCTTGGTAGCTTGGCACGAGCAGGCAGGTTTTTCATCAGAGACCAGGTGTAAAGTATTTGTACCAACACACAGTAATATAGTAAAAACACCACAAAATGACCCAACACAGGTTTAGAAAAATAGCCAATATTTACCTGAACAAAACAAGAACAAAATGACAAAAATCAAACATACACAAGTCAAGTTATGAATTTTTAAAGATTAAAATCATAAATAGCGCTTGGAAACACAAAATGCTTCGATGAGGAGATAGCACGGCGTTATGACGGAGTCGTTCCCAACAATCTGATGCCAACGGCTCTGGGTACGGAGTCATGCAGACCCCCAGGTATAGTACCTCAGTAAAGTGTGAAAACAAGCCGGTGCGCGAAGTCGAGGATCGCAGCGTTGCAGAATCGAAGGCGGCTTCGGTCCCAGTGCTGCAGGGCGAAGGAACAGATGCGTCACGAAGAGGAGTCGGGTCCTTGCTGTGGAGCGATGGAGGTGAAGAGGCATCGGTGCGAAGCATTGAATCCATGCACTTCGGGCGGCGTCAATATCCAGCAGTTACGACGTAGTGCGCCAGCTTCCATGGAGTCGCAGACTTCAGCGGGGCTTCAGTGATGCTAGGCCTCCAAAGGTAGTTGCACTCCAGCGAGGACCATAGAGTTGGTTGCAGGCGGCGTCACGGGATTCGGCAGCGCTGTTGAGCCGGAGTTGGCCGAAGTTGGTTTTCTTGGATTTTCAGCAGCTTTTCCTTTCAAGGGCCCAGGCACTGGATAGGGCACCACTTGTCAAGGCAGGTATCTTAGCAGAAAGTCCAGGTGCTGGTAGGCGATGTCTTTGATAGCCCTGAGACTTCAGAACAGCGGGCAATCTCAGTCCAAGCCCTTGAAGATTCTTCTCAAGCAGGAATATACTACTAAATCCAGTCTTTGTCCCCTTTCACAGGCAGAAGCAGCAACTGCAGGATAGCTCCACAAAGCACAGTCAAAGACAGGGCAGTACTTCTCAGCTCTTCAGCTCTTCTCCTTGGCAGAGGTTCCTCTTGATACCAGAAGTGATCTAATTGTCAGGGGTTTTGTGGGCTCATCTTCTATCCCTTTCTTCCTTTGAAGTAGGCAAACTTCAAAGGAAAGTCTCTTGTTTGTAAGATCCTGCCTTGCCCAGGCCAGGCCCCACACACACACCAAGGGGTTGGAGACTGCATTGTATAGTGGCAGGCACAGCCCTTTCAGGTGTAAGTGACCACTCCCTCCTAGCACAGATGACTCATAAGGATATACAGGATACACCCCAGCTCCACTTGAGTCACTATCTAGAGATGTGCAAACAGCCCAACTGTCAAACTGACCCAGACAGGGAATCCACAAACAAGCAGAGTCACAGAGTGGTTTAAGCAAAAAAATGCCTACTTTCTAAAAGTGGCATTCTGAAACACACAATCTAAAAACCAACTTCATTAAAATATGTATTTTTAAATTGTGAGCTCAGAGACCCTAAACTCCATATTTCCATCTGGTCCCTAAGGGAATCTGCACTTTAAAGGCAGCCCCCATGTTAACCTATGAGAGAGATAGGCCTTGCAACAGTGAAAAACGAATTTGGCAGTATTTCACTGTTAGTACATGTAAAACACATAAGTACATGTCCCACCTTTAACATACACTGCACCCTTCCCATGGGGCTACGTAGGGACTACTTTAGGGGTGCCTTACATGTATAAAAAGGGAGGTTTTAGGCCTGGCAAGTGGTTGCACTTGCCAAGTCAAATTGGCAGTTTAAAACTGCACTCACAGACCTGCAGTGGCAGGTCTGAGCCATGTTTACAGGGCTACTAATGTGGGTGGCACAACCAGTGCTGCAGGCCCCCTAGTAGCATTTGATTTACAGGCCCTGGGCACCTACAGTGCACTGTACTAGGGACTTACTAGTAAATCAAATATGCCAATCAGGGAAAATCACTTGCACATACATTTTACGTAGGAGCACTTGCACTTTAGCACTATATAGCATTTGTAAAGAGGCTAGAGTAGCAAAAAACATCAAAAAGTCCAGCATACATCAACAACCTGGGAAACAGAGGAAACAAGTTAGGGGAGACCACGGCAAGGATGCCAAGTCTAACAGCATTTTACTGACCAGATTTTGCCTCCTAATCTTTCATCATCTGGTATCATATCCAATGGGCTCTAAGTGGGCACCTAATGATTTTCAATGGCCCTCTGACAATATATATATATGTGTATATATATATATATATATATATATATATATATATATATATATATATATTTTTTTTTTTAATCTGTTTTATTGATTTAGAATACTTCAACTGTAACAATTTCAGTATTGGGGATGGCATCACAAGACATTTCAGACACATAATTAGTGGAGTCTCTCACAGTGTAATGGAGTACCCAGTTGTATCACAATCCACAGTGAAATCTAAAGAGGGACAGATAACACTCATTATCATAATACCCAGGCAGTAACATTAGTACAAAGTTGAAAGTGAGTAAAACAGGTGTGGGTGTTACATAACTGGATTTCAAGAGAGCCATATACACAAGGGCACCAAAGACCAAGCTATGTGGGTCCGGAGCAATCTGACGGACAGACCACTCATAATCACCATTGGGTAGGAGTCCATCCAGGATATCCCAGTGTTCGTCCTGTTAATGTATGTGAAAGTGTTCAGCTACTAAGGGCAACCCTTTATTCTGGGAATATGGATAAGTAGGTGTGATATGGGATCATGCTGTGTGTTAACCTCTTCAGGGTGGATGAGTATTATTTTTGGATTCAAGTTTCACCACAAGCATATCCAGAGTGTTGTATCCTGTATGCAGCTGGCCCCTATCGCCGAGGGATCACAGCACACATGCCTCTGTCCACGCTTATTTCAGTACCAACTGGCGCCATCTGGAAATCTCCAGCAGCAGAGGCGCTTTCCACTGCATAGCAATTTGTCTTTTATACAGAATAAATGCTAGGTCAGCAAATCTGAAGAGCTATTTGTCCTGTTTGCCTCTGGGACAGATGCTCCGTAGACAGGATTCTGGAGTAGGGGCCAACGAGCGGTCTGTTTTGTCAGAAATGTTGGTAGGAACATCACACCACACACTCAACAGTGGGGCGCAGTCCCATACCATGTGGTAAAATCCCACCTCATCGAACCCAGATCAGAGGCACCTGGAGGTAGAAGCAGGGAAGATAAGTTTAATGCATTGTGGGGATAAGTATGCCTGGTGGATCAAGTTAAACTGTCTTTAGCCTAATCTGGGATTACAAGACACCCTCCTCAATTGTTAGAGAGCTACAGTCCAAATTTTGGGTGTCAGTGGTTGTGGGAGAGCAGAATTCCAGAATTCCATCTAGTGAATGCCGCCTCTAGGTGTGTGGTAGCAGTCGCCGATAGGGCTCCGTAAATGAGTGATGTTGCATTCCTTGGGTCACTATCTGATAGTAATGTGTGAAGAGTGGGGTAATGGGATGGCTTCATGTCACTAGCACTCCAAGCTGCTCTGAGTAATCGATTAATAACATGGTACGTCAGGAAATGGCCCAGTCCCAGGGAGGTAAGCTCCATAATGGTATCATATGACATAAAGGTGCCATTATCAAAGTAGTCCTCCAGTGTCTCTATTCCCACCTCTATCCAAGGAGCGAGATCATGAGTCCTGGTCAAGTGGATATCATCTGCAGTTCATTAATGGGGATCGGGGGGAGTACAGAGGCTGGGTAAGACCTGCCCAAAACGTATCGCTGCAAGCAAACCTGGGCAGTCTTCATTAAGATGGTACCTTTGAACAGCGGTAGTGTGCGTTCTGAGAGCTAAACATATATGGGAGTTGTGCCTAATCTCGCACATATCTGTGCAGTTTTTGCATTAGCATGGGTACCCAAACATCAGAGGGGCTACTACAATTGTGCTACAGCATAGTAGAGTTCAAAGATTGGGGCTCCCAGACCACCCTCCAGGAGCGGGTGTTGTAGAATTGACAGTGCTACACGACGTCTGTCTTTGCCCCATAATAATGCCAATGGTAAACCATTCAATTCTTGAAAGAAACTCCTGTGAATAACTATGGGCAAGGCTGCAAAAAATACAGCAATCTGCGGAGGATCAACATTTTAGACACTGCCACTCTTCCCAATGGTGACAGAGGGAGGGAACTCCAGAAGTGGAGAGACCCCCACACGGACCGAAGCACACAGCCCAAGTTGCCATTCCTAAGAGCATCCACAGAGTGGTATACTTGGATATATGACCCCGCCTACTTCCATGGTGTTCGTGGCTTCCTTATCAGAGAATTCCTTTCCTGTCACTGATTGGGGTCTTCCCCCCTCTCACCCTCCCCCAGTTTCCCATACTCCAGACACCCCCCAACATGCATGCACCTTCATGCACCATCAAGCAAACGCATATACACAGTAATACCCACATTCATCGACGCATGCATACATCCTTTCACAGTTACATACATACATGCACACACGCATTCACACAACACAACATACATGCACTCACACATCCATACATGCCCACTCGCATACACCCCCACACAAACATACACATCCCCACACACACACAACACCCTCTACCCCCTCCCCTGTTGGAGCAACCGACTTACCTGATTTCAGGGGGTCCGCTGGCAGGAGATGTGACGGTGCGCCAGCAGAACACCGCCAGGCTGTATCATGTGTCATGATACGGTCTGCGACAGTCTACTGGCGTGACGCTGCTGCTGATAAAGGCACCACCTTACCGCCATCTGTCAGCATGGCTGCAGCTGTAATTCCACCATCCTTCTGGTGGAATTCCGGCTACGGTCATAATATGGTGGACCAGTGGTAGCTGCGGCGATGGTATTTTGGCAGCCGTTGCCACGGCGGTAGGCAGTTTTTACCGCCAATGTTATAATGAGGTCCTTAATGCCATAATGTCACTCCATTCATATCCAATGTTATCTTTAGTAAATGGTGTCATTTTGCCTCTCTTGGAGTTTGTACAGTTGTTACCCATGTTCCTGTATCACATACGTTTAAAATTGTCTTGGGGAATGTCCATGGACTTGGGCATCCATAAAAAGACAAAAGGTACTTTCTCATTTCTCTAAGCTTAACTCCCAAATTGCCTTTTTACCAGAAACTCATTGTAATGATGTAGAATCGGTCAGACTGAAATGACAATGGATTGCTCGGGTTTTCTTCGCCAGCTACTGATTGTAAACGTGGAGTTGCTATTCTCTGCCATAAAGCACTGAAAGTACAAGATATATCTACTGAATGTGATACTGATGGTCGATGGGTATTGATTGACCCCATTATTCATAATAAACACATTTCTTTAATTAATATATATGGACCAGTTAAACCTGATCCATATTTTTGGCATGATATTAAAGTAAAACTTGCTACCATTGGAAATCCCAACATCTTTATAGCAGGTGATTTTAATTAATGGTTGTATCCCTTTACACATAGGAAATCCAAATGCACATTTAACCCAGACAAATCCCATAATGCATTTCAATCAGCCATCATATTTCAGCCAAAATTTGATGTTTGGAAAACTTGCAATCCTGATAACATTGATTTTACTTTTTTTACTGTTGATCATACAATGTCTAGAATTGATTTTATTTTGATTACAAAATACTTACTCCCTCCTGTATAATCATCTGAATCAGATTAATTTTTATCTTGGACCATGCACCGATAATGTCCCCATTTGATCTCTCTCATACTGAATGGCTAGAGCTCAAAATCCACATTGCCATGGATGCAACCGACTGTAAAAACACACACCTACCTGTGTCATTAAGCTCAACAGCAGATTGATGCGCTGTCATCCACATAATATGGGGGTCCAAGTACACTTGTCATTGTGTCCCGGGTTGGATCAACATCACACCTACCAATTTAATTGGCACCCTCACATTGCTCACATGCCATGGACTGTCTTAGATTGAAAACATATATGTATGGATATGTCATGTTACACAAATACCCCTCCCATGAAACATCCCTGTAACAAACCTACACATATCACCCACATTGCAACACAATGGAAGGTCAATGGGGTGCAGAGCATTTTGTGAGCCAAATATCCAAAGCTCACAATCCACACAATAACTGCACAGTTGGGATGGGGGCATCAGGAGCACTCCTTGAAGGATGCTGCCCTGGAACACATTTCACTTGCACATGCCCTAAAACACTATTTCACAGGAACTGGCCCAAGATGTATCTCAGGGACTAACCATAGTAGAGCCAAGTGACATGCCAAATAGATCAAATGTGTAAGTCAAGTAAGCAAATACACCAGCAACATCATGGGTAATACAAGTAGATGAAGTAGCTGCAAGGTACACACATCAAAATGGACACATGCTCAGTTAAATGTAAATGAAGGTAGCACACTTGAACACCCTCCATGTGTGGACAAATAAAAGTCTAGCTCCCACACATGAGACAATTGTCCAATCCATATCAGGGGGACAAGTCGAACACCATACATGCTGACAGTGGCCAACCCAAGATGAAATGCTTACAATAGCAAACATAACTCAATGCAGTGAGATCGCAATTGGATTACCACCCACAGAAACATACAGTGAACACCTACACTTGTCTTGGGTGACATCAGCACTGCCCATGAAGTCAGTTTTTGCCAACCACAGCAAATGGATCAGCATTCAGGGTGAAACACACAACTGTAGGTATACAACACAAATTATTCAGGAACAACAAAAAGGTATAAAAGTAATGGCAGGACAAATGTTTACCCAACACAACAACAACTTGTGTTTATTAAATGCAAATGATTCAGATCAAATGCTGATCAGTATAGGGAAAGGTGCGGAACACATTGTGACGCGAAGGGTTAATTAGCTTGAGCAGTGTAGATGAGTGTGATGCCTGTTGAACCCCCCACCAAACAACGTGGAAAAGTTCATGATATTATTTTCAAGCTTGTTTGTGTAGAAGACTCCGTCTCAACCTTGAGAACGAGAGTACAGGGAGAAGATGGAATGAAAACAAAGGCTGGAGAAGGGCAGAGCAGCCAAGTACTGATAACATAGCTAGAAAATGCCAGAATGAGATAGAATCCAAGCTTTGGGTTATTTAAGCACTGAAGTGTGGGTGAGGGATTTGAAGCTCACAGATGGAGTTTTGAAAGCTGCCATGGCCCAGCGCTGCCTCCCTGTTTTGATGACCGTGATGCTTGAGGGGGAGAGAGGTCCAAGCAGGCGGTAGAGGGCTTCCCAGCATTTCGTGGACTAAGTTAAGTTCCACACAGGGATGAAAGGCCTTTGTTTCTCTGCTCTATTATTATGATTGATTATTTATGCTTGCACTGTGTTTATCACCTGAAGTATTCAGCTCTTTATATTTTGCTTTCTAAACATCGTAGTGTGAGCCTGCAGCAGTAACTGAAACATGCATTTTGGTGTGCAGTAAATCAAAGCTTATCTGAAGTATTCAGCTTGTTTATATTTTGCTTCCTGAACATCGTATTGTGATGCATTTTGGTATACAGTTAATCAAAACTTATATCTGTCAATTAACTTTTTGCTTATATGTATGCATAGATGCTCTTTGTAGTGAACTTATATATAAATAGTTGCTTTTCATTGCTATTCTTATTCTACTATTATTTATCTGCTAAATGCCTACATTTACCTGAAATTCTAGTAAAGCTAAATTGTATTTATAATTGGCGTGTGGTCCTTCATTGAGTGTCCTTATTGACTTATACCGAACAGGTGTCAACCAGCCACCTGGATAAGACAAATGCCATTGACCAGTCCATATTAGTCCATGCACAGTGCTGTACCCAAGCTTGACTCCAATCACTGCCAGGGAACCTCCATAGGAAAGGGCAGCAAGTGGGCATGCAGGCACCTCAGAGATCATGCTTGGGTGCTGTGGAGTCAGATTTGGGATCGGTGGGTTCGAGTATTGAGGGGGGAGCTGTTTCTTCCGAGGGGTGGGCTTCTTCTTTGGCTGGAAGGGTATTGGTGCTTGTAGGAGGGCAGGTGTGACCGGGAAGGACTTGGATGTGGAAGGGATGGGGAGAGAGGGAGCTGTTTCTTACAAGGTGTGGGCTTCTACTTTGGCTGGAGGGGTATTGGTGCTTGTAGGAAGGCAGTTGTGACAGGGGAGGACTTGGATGTGGAAGGGGTAGGTTGGGGTGTTGGTGGGGACCTCTTGGATTTGGGAAGGGGGATGGTGGTAACAGGGGAAAGGAGAAGGTCAAAAAAACTTTCTTTGGGAAAACAGGTAGGGTCATCAGGAGGGACTGGGGAGTTGAAGGTTGGGGTGTGGTGGTCTTGTCTGTGGGTGTTGATGCTACTGGTGTGTGCATGTGTGAAGTATGCTTGTGTTTGGGTGGTGTTTATTGTGTGTGAGAGTGTGTGGTGTTTGTGTGTTTTGGAGGGCTGTGAGGTGGAGGTACTGGGTGATTGATGTAGGAGTGGTGGCTGTGTGTGTGTCTGTAGGGGTGGTGGCTGTGGTGATGGTGGATATTGTGGATGTGTCTGTGTGTGTTGGGGTGGTGTCTGTGGGTATGGTGGATGTGGTGGATGTGGCTGTGTGTGTTAGGGTAGTGTCTGGAGGTATGGTTGATGTGTTGGATGTGTCTGTTGGTGTTGTGGTGGTGTCTGTGGGTATGGAGTCTGAGGTGAGTAGGGTTTGTGGATTGTGAGGTGTTATCTGGGTGTATGGTTGGTGTGGTGGATATGTCAATGGATGTTGTGGTGTCTGCGGGTATGGTGGTTGTAGTGTGTGTGTGTGTGTCGGTGGGAGTGGTGGGGCTGTCTATACATTTGTGGCTGTTGTGGTGTCTGTGGTTGACTGATGAGTGCTTGAGTGCCAGTATGTCTTGTGGTGCTTGTGTTTATTTTTGCTGATTGTGTATGTTGAGGTGGGTGTGTGCAGATGTGCCTGTGTGCTTGGACGGAGAATAAGGAATTTGGATTGGGAAGTGGGAGGTGGATTGTGGGGGATGAATGACTGCTGTCAGTGAGGAGGCCAGAGCCTGAAAAGATCTCTGTAGGCCAGACATGTCACTATGTGTGCCTTCCAGGTACGCATTTGTCTGCGGAATTTGGCTGGCCAAACCCTGAATGGCATTCACAATGGCAGTCTGCCCCACAGAAATATGCCTCAGGAGGTCAATAGCCTCCTCACTCAGGGCAGCAGGGGTAACAAGGGTTCAGGATAAGGTGCCTGGGGCAAAGGAGACACCCACCCTCTTGGGTGAGCAGGCACAGGCAACTGGGTGGGGAGCAACAGGGAGGGTGGTGATAGAACTGGGGGTGGGGGACAAGGATGGTACAGGAGCAGGTCTTGATGGGTCCGCCACCACTAAGAAGTGGCTAGTGGAGACAGAATCAGAAGAAGACGAGCACAATCCTGTGTCTTCCATGGCATTCCCCTCCCCCTGTGGGCCACTGGGTTACTCCGTTTCATTGGTGTCATGACTGGAGGTACCATGGCCAGATGCTTCTCCACTTGGCTCTGCCCTGTCTCTTTCGCTTGCCTCGGATGATGATGCAAATACAAAGAGAAATAGCATCACTACATGTTCCTGATCACACTTGAATAACAGCTGTGATTATCATGACATCAAGTAGGCCCCAATAATAAACTCCATCAAAGTGGCTCCAATATTTACCACACTATATGCATGAAAGCCACGTGAACTATCAATCATAACCATTGAACAAGTAGGAGACCTCATCACCTTTAATGGTTTGTCTCATGTAGCATTCCTCAGTTACCTGCTGTCATACAATAGTAGGCCAGTGCCAAGTTCATTCCCACAGATCCTTCACAAGGACATGCACACATCTATTTGTCACATACACAATACCACAATAATAAGAAATTATGGTCAAAGATCCTGGCATGTTGCTGACAGAGATACAGTAGCCTGAAGAAGATGACATGGAAATACCCATGTCACACTGGAACAAATCAACAGTGCTCACTTCATCATGTGTAAATTGTCCTAATGGAGTCATGGAGGTTGTACTAATGTTGCTCTGATATACTACACATCTAGCATGGAAATGTATACTGTAGACAAATTGACAGGCAGATATGACTCCAAAATTCACAATACAATGAATCAGCTAGCCCATCTGACTGCATCAGTAGAAGCCAATAGTCCTTTGAATATTGGAGAGGTCTATGGATTCTCAAGTACTTTTAGAAGGCCCTCAACGTGTTGCCCAATGGGAAACTACATCACTGTCTCCATTTTGGTCCTGCAAACCCAGATGTCAGTGGATGAATGGTTGTACCCAACCACATATGATTCCCACATAACTGTAAGACCCTCCATGATGCATGCCAACAGTCAGGTAATGAACCTTCCCCATTAGACATGTGCAGTGCACTTTTCTACATGATGCCACAGCAATGGCATGGAAATGCACATTTTGGGTAAAACCTGTAGTCCTACCTGTCACGTCCTTCATCGCTACTGCAGGTGTACATGCCAAATGACATGCAATGATGGGTGAGGGTATGTGTGAGCCACCAATCAATGGTGACATACTCCTGTCTTTGGCATCACATGAAATGTAGCATCATGACGTATGTCCAATTCCAAACACATGTTGGCATGCACATATATGTGAGGTAATACAGAAAACATCCCATGAACAAAGGTAGACCATGCATAAAACAGCAGTGAAAATAATGTGTCTAAAGTGAAAAGAACATATGCTAACATGTAGGCATATGGAATGTTGGCAACAGTGATGTCACACAATCTGTCAATGGGCATTCCCCACTTACCAAGGGAAAGTATTGATCTGTAGCTGTACCCAAAGAACAATGTATGCTCTCACATGTATGATGGACACCTTCACATGACAGAAAGTAGTGAGGCACCAGCACTCATGACACACTAAAGACAAGTGGCATCTGGGGAGCAGATGCCAATTTACTCACTTGAGCAGACACACGGCTGGGGACAGTGGTCCATCACTTCATTTTGTTTGGGCTGTAACACTGAGGAGTAGTGGACTGTTGTGTACAGTTTACACCCACAACATTACTTGTTTACACCGACACCATTACTTGAATGATCACAGTCGACAGCCATGTGTTAGCCCTGGAGAGCAAATTGTTTGTGGACTGTACTTGATTGTGTCCTAGGCCCCAGGGCTAATAGGCAAGGCACATCAGTTTGCACTAAATTCCATACTTACACAAACAATTACTCATCTTGTGTGTCAGGCATGGCCCATGCCCAATCGTCAGGGGGAGATGACCAAACATAACATATCAACTTGGCAATGTGCCAGACAGGAATATGCCTTGTACTCACCCCCCTTGTGGCTGTTGTGCTCCCATGAAAAGCCCATCATGCTCCAGCTAGGCCAACACCAGAATGTTGATCATTAGGGGGTAAGGCTCCAATGTGCACCCCACCCACATTGGGAGGGCAGCTGGACCTCAGCGATATTCTGGAACCAGTGTCTCAACTCCTCCCACCTCTTCCGACAGTGAGTGTTCCGTCGACTATGGACCCCCAGGGTTCACAGATTCAATCGATGGCTCTCCAAAACCCCTGCTTCTGATGGGCATTGACCTGTATGGATGCAAGAGACAAATCAAAAGGTTACAAACCGTTTGCAAACATGTGTGCAAAAAGTTTTTGCACACATGGTTGTGTCACACACAAGGTAGAAACACGAAGCACAAAATGTGCAATTTGTCAACACACCACAAGTATAAAGCGCACATGCTGATACAATGACTAAGCAAGCCTACTCACTTCAGGTAGACCAGCTCCAGCAACATGAACTGTGATGTTAGCCCCAATGAAACACTGCACACCTATGTGGCTTCTGAAGGGCAAAGTAGCTGAGCTGCATTACGTGAAACGGAGAGAGCAGAAATGCACTATATCTATTAGGATATGGCACACCTCTGCTTCACTCTTGCACTGGTGCACTGTGTGCTGCCTAGCGCCAACGCAGGCACCCTTGTGCCATGCTACAAGGGTACCAGTGTCACAAAAGGGATTGTTTTTGTGCAGGAACAAAAACCTCCCTGCACAAAAACAATCATTAATGCAATTTTCTTTTTTCTATGTGTGATTCAGAATGTAAAGTTTCTAAGTAGTCCTAAAAATTATTAATAGAGCAGGTCATCCCGCAAATTTCTTGGGTGGAAGATATGTCATCTATATGTCTGAAGTACGAAGTTATCATCTCTGCACCGCAATTACTGTGATAGACGTATCTTCTATCATATTCAGACAAATAGAGGATAGCCATTTTCAGAGTAAAGGGACAGCTCATTGCAATCTGTTTAACTTGTTAGTAGAAGTTGTTGTAAAATAAGAAAAAAATGCTCATGATTGCAATTTAGCAAGAGGTTAGAGGAACTTGGTGAGTATCTGATGGAGTCTTTCTCTTTTATCCAGGTAGAACTCTATAATTTCTAGGCTTCTTCCTCTGGGATATTTGTTTAGAAGAACACTACATCTAGTGTGGCCACAATTTGTTTCTCCATTTTGAATGGCATCCCTTCAATGTATCATGTTTTGAATTTAAGATTTTGTAGTTTTTTTGTAATGGCTTTAAGAGCTCTTGGTGTGTCAATCTTTTTTTGCCACCCAGCTCAATGGCCTCTACCTTCACATATTACATCTCTACCACCATCCAACAGTGCCCATCAACTCGCAACAGCCCTTCTCTCATATGCATTTCATTTGTTTTAAAGCTCTACTTATAGTAGTGTAGTGTGTCAGAGTGCTTTACATCACATACACTTTATAAAGAGACAATGAATTATACATGTGTAAATCAGTCTATATGAAATGTTACAGACAATGAGGACTACAAGCTGTACTAATCACGTCATGATATAAAATGTAAAACAGTGGCCCAGGTTGGCTTCACTAATAAGAATGTGTTTTTACCCAAACAAACCCATTTTATCAACATGAAGATAATAAAAGGCTGGGATAAAAAGAACATTCCAACTTATATCATGCAGTTTACATGCAGCTCTTTAATGACAGTTCCTATGACACTGTGCTGTATTTGGGTTGTAACTTATCAACTGTAACTAACAAAAGGATCTCTGTCATTAACGACAATTCACCAAAAGGGCAGGGGTAGCGGAAGTGATATTCCACGCCCATCATGCACCCTTTGTCCTTAAATTTCTCACACACACACATGCTTACACACACATACGCACACACTCTCTCACGTAAACACTCACCCACCTGCAAGCACGCACACAACATACATTCAAAAGCATTTTTTTAACATGAGCTGCCCCTGTGTTCCAGGCACTGACTTTGCCACCTCTGAGGCCAGGTGTCGCAAAGGCAGTGTAAGGGGTCACAAAGGTCAAGCCAGGGGTCGGCTAGCTCTAAATGATGTCCATGATCACTGTGAGAAAATCATGACCCACTGAGATATTCACTTAAAATACAGTTCTGTTATCTGCATGGCAAACGTGCTTTGCAGTAGTCATATTAAACCTCAACGCTACTTTATGATGAGTCAAAACTGCCACTCATCTCTCTCCAGGAGAAACATCAATTGCCTGTGTTATCCTGACAATTTTATTGATGTCTAAAATCTGCTGACCCACAAGGAACTGTGCAGTTGGTGGTTTTAACCCATAAGTTATTTCTATACACAGCACACGCAAGCTCAGTGCCAGGTGCGGCTGATCCAGTCGCACTGCTCTAAAACCGGCCCTGTTTATGGCTCCCCTCCCTCGACGTAGCCTTGTTTCAATTATGTTTGCACTACTCCTGTAAAAAAAAGTACCGCAGATTGTGAAACGTGGCTAACAGCACACTATTACGATTGAATGGAGGTGAAGTTGGTCTAAATGACAAAGTGGATAAAGCAACTGCATAGCTATATTCTTTTAGAGTATGTAATGCCATGAACTGAGTAATTTTGTTATTCCTCTTCCTCTGTCTGACCACCCTTGTTTATCATTAACGGATGTAGGCCCAGATTTAGGAGGGCCTAAAGCCATTCTAATGACACATTAGCATCATTTGTTTTACCCTAATGGGATGTTAGAGGGCCAAAAATGCTGTGCCATATTTACAAAGTGGCACAATGCATGCACTTAGCCAGACTGCACCGAGAGGACACCACTTCAACTCCCCCATTAGCTCTGTTCTCCCCATTCTTCTTGAGTATTTAGTTATTATTATTTTTTTAACTGCATGAAGAGACTTTGCTTTTTCCTGAACTTTGATGCTGAATTCCGATGCCTTGCTCATCGAACTGATGTTTAGTTGAAGAAGACTGTCACAGCTTGCTGAACCTTACTGAGGCCAGGTATAAGACAATGTTACTGATTGCTATCTCTATTTGCTTTTGTTCCTAGGTACCAACTGCTAATTCTGATTGAGCCATTGTTAGATGTTTTCCAAATTTGTGTTGACTTAATTGTTTTGCATGAAGACCAAACATGCTATTCTAATCTGGGATTAGTTAAGGTATTCACTAATAATGCACGCTACATGTAATAACAACTGATGTCTTTTCTTTGCTGAATCTAAATGTTTGTGCAGTTATTCACGCTATTGATTTGTACTGTAACTTTAGAATGTTTAGTGGCTCAAGCTTTGATTAGATTGCGATTCTTTAGGCACTTTAGTCAGCCAGTATTGTTTCCGTTTGCTTATCATTTAATTTTTAGACTAAGTTAAGTGACTTTAGCATTGTTAGAATAGGGAAATAAACATTCTAACTTTTACCCAAACGGTGTGGTTATTCATGGCCGCAAGGTCATGGTGTGCAGAAATTACTGACTCCTATTGATTATTGATGTATTGATTGTTGCTGCTATTGATTTGTATTGGCATGGGGTTACATGGTGGGTACTTCTCGAAGCGCAGTGAAAAGGTCCATCGACCTACAACGCATCCCCTTATAAGTTAACTTAATAAGGTCTGACACGCTAACAGAAATGGCAGCAGAGACTGATGGTTCGCCTCCTTAAGAGCCCATCATAAAGGCCCGGTATATGGTATGTCTCTCTAAGAGGCCATCAGAAGCATATTTGGCCCCAGAGATGGTAAGCAAGGAAAAGCAGGTGTCCCCAGAGATGGTAGTGGGGTAAGGTTTAATATCCTACAAAGAGCAAGGTAATTTGCAGATTTGGAGAAATTGGTGAAAGTTTGGATTCTTCAGATTTGATGATACAAAGTGAAGAGAAAATGTGCCCCCAAGTACTTAGAATGACGTTCCCAGAAACTTGGAGCTTGCCAATGATTGTTTGAGGATGTTCTCAGGGTTCTAGTGACAATGTGAATGAAGTAGGTTTTGCCCTTGCACAGCTTATGCAAATCACAGGTGAATTGTAATGCTTGTGAGGGTTTAGGGAGTTTGCGTACTCCAAATGAAGTTTTAGAAGGAGTGTGCGCACTCCAAAGTGTGAGAGTAGGGAAGTCGTCGAACTTCACATGTGTGTGGAACTTTGTGCTAAACAATTGTCCATATGGTTGTTGGTATACGGACCCTATGTGGTCTAAGACTCTGGAGTATATTGAAAAAGTGTACGAGACAATTGGTTTTTGTTTAATTTCTCTGGTTTAATAGGTCAATCGGGCGTGGTCGACAAGTCAGAGTGTAAGTCAAAGTGTGTGAAAGAATTTTCAACTTAGAATTGGCGAGTCCTATGTGCACCAAGACAGACCCACTGATTAGCTGAGAGTGAAATATGCGAGTCAATTTTTTTGGGCGAATCAGAGAAACTGAGAAAGAAGGAGTAGCTGTTAGAGCGAAACGGCATTAGTGAAAAATCCGTAAAGTTTCTGAAGCGATTGTGTTACCTTACGTGTAGTAAACGGACAAATTGGATTTTGATTTTGTTTAGTGCTTGCAATAATTTTGCATTAGTTTTGTGTGAATTTGAGTTTTGGAGGACAAGCCGCAAGACTTTGTCAGCCACTGCACGTGTGAGTGTGACGCCATTGGAGCTGCGTTGGGATAGGTTGGTTAGTGGGAAGGGTCGTGCATGGATTGGCAGACGACTGTAAAGCGCAATTGGTTGAGAAGGTTGGTGAAGAGGATTCTGGGATTAAAACTAACTCCCTGATTTAATTTAGAAAAACTTAAAATTCACAAAAATGAAATTTTTCAAAGCTTTAAAGAGTGCCTTAAGGCGAGATACATACATTACAATGAGTATAGGGGGTATTGCACCACCAAAACGTACACCAGCTTACATTGTAATCGAAGAGAAGGGTGCTGCACCATGTCTTTGGCTGAAACAGTGGTGCAAAGTGACAGAGAAAGATGGGAGTTTAACGTTTCCTGCCCAGGGAAAATTTTATTTGAGGAGCTTAGAGGATCTGAGGAGGGTGCTATATGATCTGAAACCCCCTCCGAGACCAGCACAGTTCAAGGCACTAGCAATCTGGGAATTAGTAGCTAGACAGCAGAGAGGAGGATGAGAAAGGCAGAGGAAACACTAGCGGAGGCTAGATGGGACAGTGACCAGAAGTTTTGGAGAACCAAGACTTTGCAGGGGATTAAGTTGTTTCCAGCGATTACACAGGACAGTTAGAGAGAAGGGAGAAAGCCACTAGGAAGACAAACAGAAGCCCTTCCGCAACTAGGGAGCGGAGATCAAAAGAGTCTAGAAGATCTTTTACACTTTTAAATATTTTTTTATTAACATTTTGCTGTTATACAAATACGGTATAATTTGTGACGGCAGCTGGTTCTCAATTCTGTATCTCAAGATGTTACATGATCTGAGAGGTTACCATATAATGTGTTATACCATTACATCAATTTCGAATACTATTTATCCAGTACTTTGGAGCCTCGTGCGTGTCCCTGAAAGCTGTATGAGAGCCATCCACCAGTCTGATTTCTATAATCCTAAAACAGTCTTTAACTAAAATTGAACAAACTAGCAATGCGATGGTGCCTGTATGGGCAGGTGGTTCCACTTTCCGGGGTTAACCTCTTTTCCTTTTCCCCCCAGAGCGGGGTCAGTTCCCTTCATGCTCCCCGTCGTTTTAATCCTAAAACGGTATCTCCTTCATGCAATGCCCGATTCCTTCTATCCTTATCCGGTCATTTCTGTGTCCTTAAACATTGTATCCCATGTCTACATCCGTTTCCCCTCTACTGTCCGTTAGGATCTAGACCCCGGGTTCGCCCTCCCTCGCCGTAGGTATTGCGTCACTGCTTTCCTCTATTTCTGTCCCTCGATCTGTTTTTATGTCAGTCCCTCTGTTGGCGTTTCCTCTCCGTTCAACATCTCCTCCCATTTCGTCAGTATCTCCTCCCACTCTGGGGCAATGGAGGTCTGGCGGAGTCCTTGCTCCTCCTCTCTCCTCAGTATCTGTAGTTCTGCTCTGGACCACTTCTCCACATCCTGTCTCTTTATTCCATCAGTGAGGGGCATCTGGGGGATTTCCTTCCCAATGTGATCAGTCTCCGGCATAAAACCAGAGCCAGGTCCAAAAAATGACCCCTGACCTTCCCACGTGGAAGACCCAGAAGGCACACAGTAGGGGATAAGGTCAGTTCCGTTTCGAGCAGTCCAGTCAGGTCTGCTAACACATTGCCTCAGTGCCGCTGTAGTTCAGGGCAGTTCCACACCATGTGGTCAAAATCTGCGTTCACATCATTGCACCTGGGACATGTCTTGGGATCCCCTCAGTACATTAAGGATAAGCGGTGTGGGGTGAGGTATGTCTTGTGGGTGTAATTATACTGGGTATATCTCAGTCTTGTATTTCTCTATACCTCCCTTGAATACGCTAGTACCCTACTCCACTCTGAGTCTGTTATCTCGCCTTCCAAGGATCTCTCCCCTCTCTCCCTTAGGGGTTGCATTGGGTCACGGGCCTCCTCCTGTTGGGCTCGGTACAATCTTGTGATACGGTGGGCATCATCCCCTAGAGTTAAGAGGAGGTGTAATATTTGGTGAGTGGTAGGCTCTGCATTCACTGTTTCCTAGTGTTCTCGTAGAATATGTGTTAACTTCTGGTATAGAAGAAATTGCCCCAGCGGAACTCCACCATTATTCACCAGGTCAGTGAAGGGCCTCAACACCCCGTCCCGGAATAGATCACCCATGTCTCTACTCCTGCTCTTTTCCAAATACCAAGTCCTGTACCCACCAAGCCTTCCTCCCCCAGATCTAGTATTATCACGGACAGAGGCAGAGCCGGAGAGTAGGGAGATCCCACCCACACCCGTCTTGTGCATCTCTTCCAGCATGATATGGCTACTCTCGTCACCATACTGTCCGCTTGGTGAGCCACCCTTTTATTAATCATCTGCGCTATGACCCGGTCCATGCCCTTATCGCCAGTAACAATCCATCTGTCCAGATATCCCTTCCCAGCGAACCAGTTGGCGACCCATTGCAGTTGGCATGACAGGTAATAGGTATCAATATCTGGGACCCCCAGACCTCCCGCTAGCGTTGGTCTACAGAGGGTCGGGAGTGCTGTACGTCTGCAGCCATCATCCCGGATATGTTCCATAAGTAGGGAATTCAATTCACGGAACCATGCCGAGGAGATCAGTAACGGTAGATTAGCAAAGTAATAGAGGAGGCGGGGCAACATGATCATTTTGGATAGGGACATTCTAGCCATTATGGATAATTTTTATGAGCGCGAGAACCCGACCAAGGCCCTCAAGGAGTGGAGTGCCTTACCAATGTTTCCGTCCCGCAAATCTCCGATCTTGTGGTATATTTGTATACCCAGATACTTAAAGGTGTGTGGAGCCCAAACCACGTCCTCTGGACAGGAGGAGGGCCGCTCACAATTCTGCATCAGGGGGAAAACGAATGTCTTACTCCTATTGAGGCATAATCCTGACAGTGTACCGAAATGGTCCAGCATCAGCATGGCCCAAGGTAGGCCCAACTCCCGGTCCCTGAGGTAGACGAGAATGTCGTCGGCATACAGCGATATGATATGTTCTGATTGACCCCATTCTATTACCTTACCAGCACCCCTGCTCCGCATCCCGGCCGCCAGCGGTTCAATGGCAAGGGCGAACATTAGTGGCGATAGCGGGCAACCTTGTTGCGTCCCTCGGCTAACGGGGTCATATACAGTAAGTCCACCCATTTTATCCAGCCCTCTCCCATACCCATCCACCGCATCACTGTTCTTAGGTAGTCCCATCTAATTGAATCAAAAGCTTTCTCGAAATCTACTGCAAGCAGCACTCCCGCCATGGGTCTCTCCTCTTCGGGCATATGCAAAATAGCGAATAGGCACCTCAAGTTTAGGGAAGTGCTGCGGCTCGGAACAAAGCCATTCTGATCCGCATGCACTAACCCAGTGATGTGGGGTAGCAGTCTATTGGCCAGGGTCTTGCTAAGAATTTTAAAATCTTTATTCAGTATCGATAAAGGCCGAAAGTCCGTTACCGAGGCTTCCCTTGACTTCGACTTGGGCAGGGGGACTACCAATGCTTCCCTGAGTGAATCTGGCAGCTCTCCACATTGCAGTGCTTCCGTTTACATCTCCACCAGCTGAGGGGCTAACAGTGCAGAATATCTTTTGTAAAAGTCCATTGGAAGCCCGTCTGTCCCTGGAGTCTTACCAGGGGCCAACTGCGCTATAGCCTCTTGTACCTCGTCCACCGTCAGAGGACCACCTAGACTATCTCGTTCCTCGGGTGTCAGCATGGTCAGAGGGAGTGGACGTAAGAAATTATCTAGGCCATCTGCCCTAAGCTCGCCCGTAGCCCAATAGAGGTAAGAGTAATAATCCTTGAAGGCGTCATTTATGGGTCCCGGCCTGCATAGGTGTTCCCCCCCTTTGCCATATACACTCGTAATGGGTTCACTGTCTCCTTCTGCCCTCACTAGCCATGCCAACATTATACCTGAGCGGCCTTCCTCCGCTTGAAGTGAGGCTAGATATTTCCGATGGTTGAGACAGCGGAGCTGTTCTTCCACTTCGGCATAGGACTTCCGTGCTTGGACATACTCTTCCTGATCCACATCCCTGTTCCCCCTTCTACGTTCCCCCTCATGCATTATCGTCTCCAGATTATTCAGTTTGCGTTCTAGGGTGCGCCTCACTCCGGCCGTCTGACCTAGGCAAAAACCTCTAGTTGCTACTTTGAGGGCCTCCCATTCCAAGGATCTGGAAGAGGCAGATCCTTTGTTAATTTTAATATGGTCAGATAAGTATAGGCGTAGGGATTCTCTATATGCTTGATTCTCTAGTGAGGCAGGGGTCAGTCTCCATGTCGGGACGGGGGGGTCTATCAATTGTCACCCTCCAAGTAACCAGTAGGGGGTTATGGTCTGATATTGTGTGAGCAAGGTATTCTGAGTGGGTCATACATCCCTTACGCCCCACGCATTCATCCATTCTCTTAGTTTTCTCGCCACCCTGTGTGTCGCTGCCCCTGTAATCGGTGGAGAAGAACGGTCCAAATCTACATCTAATACTCCGTTGAAATCTCCACCGATTAGCATTTCCCCAATTTGTTGACGTGTGAGGTGGCTCGATAGTTGCGTTATAAAGGGGACCTGATCTTGGTTGGGGGCGTAAACACTGCCCAGGACAATTGGGGTTCCATTAAGCCTCCCCTCCACTATCACAAACCTTCCTTCCCGGTCTATGTCCTTGGATATAATTTCAAAGGGAACCCCCGCCCGGATCCAGATCAGAGCGCCCCTCGCATACGCTGAATAACCAGTGGCATGCACTTGCCCTCTCCACCTGCGTCTTAGTTTCTCTACCTCTCCTGTGGTTAAATGGGTCTCTTGTAGCACCGCCACTTGTACACCCCTTCTTTTTAAAAAGGACAGTATTCTATCATGTTTGGCTAATAATATAAGCGTCTATATATTGCCGTTAAGTCAGCATATAAGCGTCGAACCTCAGCCACCGCCATATTTGCAGCCGCAGGACATGGTGTATATGTGGCCAATAAAGGCCAGGTCGGACCTTCATTACTTAGTGGACCTAACCTTACTCATAACATTGTATGGGTAGGGAGCCATCAAGGCAATTATTATGGTCTTGATAAGATAGAGGTATCTCTAAATATGCGTACGCCCTGTATTGTCCAGGCGCGATCACTACTGTATATGTATGGAATGTATTTGTGTTCCCATCAACTGCTGGAAATGTGACCCACGAGTAGAAAAGTTCTGTTCTATAGGCTGCGTGGGCGTCCACCACAAACGTGACTGGACCACCCTGGGCCGTAAGGCCGTGTGCTAGCAAATGTGCTGTGAGCGGTTGTCTCATGTTAAGAGCTATTTGTATAACCTGGGGATTCGTGATTAGTAAAGCACCAAGAATTCAGAGAAGGCACACCAAAAGGTTTTTTTTTTCTTTTAAGGTTCAAGCTTGAACAACCATCCGCTGTAGATAGGGTTACCCACACAGCTGTGGTGGAAGTCCTCAGTACCACGGACGTCTCCGTATACGGAACTGAGGGATCATTATATCATATTAGACCGAGATATACCGGTGGACCCGAAAATTAGAGCCTGACCAATCGTTGGCGGCGCCATGTCGTGTAGGCTCTCATTATCCTAATGAGACTGCTGGATTTTTGGGCGGCAAGATCGTTCGCAGTGTGGGGGACTAAGTCTGACCCACGGTGAAGGACCCTTGTCACCTGCATCGGTAGTACAAAATCAGGTGCGACAGTCGAATCCAGAGAATTTACCCTGATGTAGCCATTGTGGAAACAGCCACAAACTAAATAGTGCTACAGGAAAAGTTTTCCCGAAACCGACATTGGTTCAGACAGAGCCAACTCCACTTTTACTGCCCCAAGTGCAGTCACAAGCAATGCCAAGGTACACTCCGATAACAGGGACACAGTCAGATATGTCCGTACTGATGATCCAGAATACGGGAATTATGCACCCACAGAACTTAAATGTCAGATCAAGCCCAGATGCTGTATCTGTACCTGTCACCATTGGTCCAATTGTACCTTTCTTTGCACAAGAGAATAACAGCGCAAAAGGACAGGGAGTCCTGAGTCAGAATTCAATGAGGGGAGGACTCAAAGAGAATACCCGGGTAAACTCTCCTATGGGACAGACTTTTGACAGATCAAGGTCATTGCTAGACCTTAGCCCATTCAGAGTTCCGGATACTGTAATAGGGTCGAACGTTAGTCACAGCCTGAAATTGCTGACGCTGAAGTCTCCAGATGTAGTTGTGCAACCAATGCCACATGTCCAGGTCAACAATATTTGACTGCCCAACAATTGACTGAATGGCTAGACAAGCTGAATATCCCGCAGAGTGCTTCTAGGGGAGAGGAGTACTTGAACTATACAAGGCTAGGAATGGAAGCGGGTGAGCTCATTGAAGGAACTATGGGCATGAACAGGCATGAATCTTACACAGAAGCAGAACTGAAATACCTGTGCCTGACAATTATGAGGGAACTGAGCAATGTACATCAAAGGCTAGCAGATTTGGCAGAGAAGTATCATAGAAATAGAGAAAACAATTCATTTGAAAAGGAGTTACAGGTTAGATTTTGACACTTTGAATACATGAGATCTGCAGGAATGAAGGCACACCTTAGGGAGTTACTTCAAAGTGACCACACATGGGGAGCATTAGACAAGTGGGAAGGCAGATGGGTAAAGAAAAGAGATAAAAGAACAAGCATTTGCAATCCAACAGGTCTTGCATTTCTCTTAGTTGGAGCTTTTAGCAGTTGTAAACTCCCAACCGGACTTATCTTGCCACATTAAATGGAAAAAAAGAGCGCGATCGTGCTGTTACTGTTCACTCATAGTGAAACCTATCTGCAAAAGTGTAATGAACTATGTAACAGGGTCGATGTCATGGAAAGTGCTTGACTTCTGCCAAGCGAGATCACGCTGCGAAAAAAGATAAAAAGTAGTCCACAGACCGGACGGAAAACAGCAAGCCTTGCATGTTTTCAGTACTTGGTCGCTGTGCTCGAGGAGGGCTAACCACTGGAAAAGGCATGAAGTATGCATGCCTTCCACTAATGAAAGCCAGCAGATTTTAACAGGCAAGCCCACAAACCAATGAAAGACACTGACGTGACATGGACGGGGCTCTGAGCCCTTTTCTAACTACTAAAGCGTCTCCCAAGCGAAACACATGCGCAAGCGTATGAGACGCAAGCTCAACCCTAAAAATGTGCTGATCACTGGTCACGAATGGTGAAAAGAAAGAACTGTTTCAATTCTTCTTCCACCAAGATGTAATCAGGCCTTGGCCTCCCTGTGAGTATGGTGTACCATCTACTTTCAATATACTCAAAAAATGTTTCACAAGGTTGTCCACATTCATCTCAGAAGTAGCTGTTGCAGTAAAATATTTAGCTCTGGTCAGTAAATGCTGTGGCCAGCTCAAATCTAAATATCAGAATTCCAGCAGGTCCCGCAAATATAAAGTTTTTTAACACACCTTGTTTTATTTATTTGTTTTGAAAGGATTTTAACAAACCAAAAAGAATTGTGATCTGAAGCATTCTCTAGAACCCAGTCCAAGATTGTATTGATTTTTAGATTTTGAAAGGATTTGAAAGGACTTTTGAATCTGAATGTTATGACTCATTTAATCCCCTAAACCCAGTATAGGATGTAATTAACGCAATCAGTAAGTACACTAGCAGCAGGGCTTTGGCATTCATCGGGTGCGGTACATTAAGGCCCTCATTACCACCCTGGCGGACGGTGTTGAAGCGGCATTTATACCGCCAACAGGCCGACTGTAAAAAAAATGGGATCACGGCGGAAACCTCCAACACAGCCAGGCACTTTAACACTCCGACCGCCACAGTGGTAGCAACAAACACCGTGGCGGTAACCGCCAACAGACAGACGGAAGACAATGTACCGCCCACCACATTATAAGCCACCAATCCGCCAGCTTTTCCGGGGCGGTACCAACGCCATTAAAAGCACAGTGGAAACAGTGTTTGGAAGGGGAAATCACTCACCTCTCGACACTCAACGAAGGACCAGGACGCCATGGAGCCCGAGCTGCAGGTCCTGCCGATGCTGGTCTACCTCCTCATCTACCAGGAACACCAAAGACGGCGGTGATGACGACGGTGAGTACTGCACATAGTACACAGGGGAGAGGGGGAGGAAAAAGAGAGTGACACACACATGCAACACCCCCACCTTCACCTACAACACCATACACACAAACAGATCCAACAACATTACATATACACCCCGTAACCCCCTGAAAGAACGTAAGGACAAAAGGAATTGAGTCAAACCAGTGATATTTTTGAAATTGGTAGATGCACTATAGATTTTGAAAAACAGTATTTACAAAAATATACAATATGTACAGAAGGCCGTAAATTGTCCTTCACAAATGGTCGTGGGCCACTAGGCCACAAATCATGGGCCAAGCCCACACTTGACTCCGGCCTCAATACAGAGAGAACACTGCAGGGGCATCAGGTCGAAAACACACAGGCACCTCAGGGGGATGGGGGGGCACCTCAGCCGGAAGATGGTATAACGCCACTGCTCCTCGCGGGGGCTCCATGTCCACTGATTGGTCCTGGTGAGTGCAAAGCCACAGCCTCTCAAGTGGGTGGTTTTCTCACTCTTTGGTCCTGGGGAGTGCAAAGCCACAGTCTCTCAAGTGGGTGGTTTGCCCTCTGCTTGGTCCTGGGGAGTGCAAAGCCACAGTCTCTCAAGTGGGTGGCTTCGCCACTGGTTCTGGAGAGGGCTTTGTGCTCAGTGTGCTTCATCCTGCCAAGGATAGGGGGAGTGGATGCCCTTCTCCACTGGTTCTGGAGGGGGCCTTGTGCCCAGAGTGCTTCATCCTGCCAAGGATAGGAGGAGTGGATGCCTTTCTCCACTGGTTCTGGAGGGGGCCTTGTGCCCAGAGTGCTTCATCCTGCCAAGGATAGGGGAAGAGGATGCCTTTCTCCACTGGTCCTGGAGGGGGCTTTGTGCTCAGTGATGCAGTACTTGGGGTTGGCCAGTTCACATTCCCTCACCTGGGTGTCTGAGGCATGAGATTTGCAGGGAACAGGTAGCATGATAGTTCAAGGAGGCAGTGCTAGACTCCATCCTGCGGCGGCTAAGACTGCTAAGTGGTGGTAGTGCTGGTGCTGGTGGGGGTGCTGCCAGTGCTTGTGGTAGGCTCCAGCCCGTCTCCTGCAGCCTCGAACGGCTGCCCACTGGAGCTGCTGGTACTGGTAGTGTTCCTACTGTCAGCGGTGCAGGTGGTGGTGCTTGCGGCGGTGCTTGCGGTGGTGCTGCTGTCGGTGCTGGCCGTGGAGCAGGTGCCGGTGCTGCCAGTGGTGGAGGGAGACTCCAGCCCTTCTCCTGCAGCCTCGGACGGCTGCCCACTTGGGATGGTGCTGCTGACAGTAGTGGTGGCAGCGGCGGTGCAGGTGGCGGTACAGGTGGCGGTGCTTGCAGTGGAGCTGCTGGTGGTGCTGCACGTGGTGCAGGTGGTGGGGATGACGGTTGAGCAGGTGGGCACCGGAGCTTCAACTGCATTGCGTCAGCTGAAGTGCCTTGCCTTCGGTTTTCTGCCCCTTCCTCACCTTGGCAGATGCTGTTGTCCCCTTGGCTCTGTCAGGTGGAGCTTTGGGGGAGGCCCTGCTGGGTGGGTTGTGCTCCTTGTCCATGCTGCATGCTGTCCCCTTCTTTACTTTGGCAGGTGGCGGAATGGTTTGGTCCTTTGCAGGGATTGGTGCCACACTGGCTGTCCTGATGGGTACCCCCTTTGAGCCTCTGGGAGTTGCAGGTTCCACACTGGACGGTGACTTGGTGGCTAAGGTGCTGGCCTGGGTTCTGGACACCCTGGCCCGAGGGGAATGAGAGGGCGGGGAGGGGTAGGAAACAGGTCAAAGTTTGCCAGGAAAGGTTTTTTAGACACACTGGGGCAGGAAGAGGGAGAGGGTTTGGAAGTGGAGGAAGAGGGAGTGGTTGTAGGAGGTGTATGTCTGCTGAGTTTGGGTGAAGGTGCATGGGCTGGATGCTGTTGTGAGGCCAAAGCCATTCTGATCCGCATGCACTAACCCAGTGATGTGGGGTAGCAGTCTATTGGCCAGGGTCTTGCTAAGAATTTTAAAATCTTTATTCAGTATCGATAAAGGCCGAAAGTCCGTTACCGAGGCTTCCCTTGACTTCGACTTGGGCAGGGGGACTACCAATGCTTCCCTGAGTGAATCTGGCAGCTCTCCACATTGCAGTGCTTCCGTTTACATCTCCACCAGCTGAGGGGCTAACAGTGCAGAATATCTTTTGTAAAAGTCCATTGGAAGCCCGTCTGTCCCTGGAGTCTTACCGGGGGCCAACTGCGCTATAGCTTCTTGTACCTCGTCCACCGTCAGAGGACCACCTAGACTATCTCGTTCCTCGGGTGTCAGCATGGTCAGAGGGAGTGGACGTAAGAAATTATCTAGGTCATCTGCCCTAAGCTCGCCCGTAGCCCTATAGAGGTAAGAGTAATAATCCTTGAAGACGTCATTTATGGGTCCCGGCCTGCATAGGTGTTCCCCCCCTTTGCCATATACACTCGTAATGGGTTCACTGTCTCCTTCTGCCCTCACTAGCCATGCCAACATTCTACCTGAGCGGCCTTCCTCCGCTTGAAGTGAGGCTAGATATTTCCGATGGTTGTGACAGCGGAGCTGTTCTTCCACTTGGGCATAGGACTTCCGTGCTTGGACATACTCTTCCTGATCCACATCCCTGTTCCCCCTTCTACGTTCCCCCTCATGCATTATCGTCTCCAGATTATTCAGTTTGCGTTCTAGGGTGCGCCTCACTCCGGCCGTCTGACCTAGGCAAAAACCTCTAGTTGCTACTTTGAGGGCCTCCCATTCCAAGGATCTGGAAGAGGCAGATCCTTTGTTAATTTTAATATGGTCAGATAAGTATATGCGTAGGGATTCTCTATATGCTTGATTCTCTAGTGAGGCAGGGGTCAGTCTCCACGTCGGGACGGGGGGTCTATCAATTGTCACCCTCCAAGTAACCAGTAGGGCAGTGGTTCCCAAACTGTGCGCCGCCGCACCCCGGTGCGCCATTGGAAGCTGCCAGGGGCGCCACGTGCATTTTGGAAACATGATAGGAACAATTGAAAAGATTTGTGCACAGTTTATAAATTACCTCTTACGATGAGGTAAAAAGTATTTTGCGGCGAGTAACTCATTTGGCATTTCATGTGGGGGAGTTACATAGGCCCCACCTGTCAACGTCTTGCCTCTGGAGCATGGGTTCACCCAGCGTGATTACGTTATCAGAGCCTTCGCTTCTTAGGCACGCAGCAGTTCAAAAGACAGCAGTGTTTGGCAGACCATGCTCATTAAAGTGCGCACATCTAATGGCGCGCACATCCGACGTGTTAGCCTGAAGTTCCTTTTCGAATTTAGGAAAATCAGGCAAGTATTATTATAATTTGGAGAATTAAGGGATACTCGCACATGTGTGTAGATAGCCACCCACCACCCAGTACCGTTTTATCCGAGATTGTTTTGTGTGTAAATGAAAAAATGAAATATAACAATTACATTCTCATCTAATCGGAAAAAACACGCACCAAGTAAAAATTTGGAAGAACATTACATAAGATGTGTCAGTTGAATTGATGACATTTCGGAAGGCCTGCGCTGTAACATTTGTTTATTTCCATTGAACAAATAATTCTTAAATCCAAGACTTGTGTGCGACGCCTTGTACAGAACAGAACGCAGAGGCTGCAGGCAGCTGATTATCTCAGGGGTGTGAGTGTTTATTCATTCACTCTTGATGCTGTCAATCGGAGATTGTGCAAATGGTCATTTGAATACATTCTACTCAGTAACAAATCAGGGTCCATTTCCAAAAGAATTATCCCGTACTGATGTTTTACCGAACACATAATTTGTTTTGTCAGCTATGGCCAAAGATTATCCCCCAGAGTGGCTTTGCTTGGGGGTACTTTAATCAGCGTTTCACCAAACTAAACTGTGATTTAGATGGAAATAAGTTAAATCTCTGCTAATAATATTTTGGCTGTTGCAGTTTATTTTCCATGGAGCTTGGTTTTCAGTGAATTGTAGTGCCGCAGCTGACGTTAATTTGATAATTATGAAAAATTGAATCATACGTTCTTCACAGAAGTTCCAGAGTAGTGCTTTTCTAGAACATGGCATTTTTACTGGTATATTTGCTCCATAGTCATAGTTATGTATTTCATATGATTCACATACTTACAAGCTCATACACTCTGCTGTTTACACTGCATCGCTGGCATCCTTGGCAGGGAATAGATGGTGTTAGCGCTGTTCATACACAAGAAAGCACCACCATGCCATGGAGCACCTACCCCAAAAAAAAGTGACATAATGGGGAGCCGCGGGCAATGGCCAATATAGGTGAAGGGAGCCGCGGGTCGAAAATTTTTGGGAACCACTGCAGTAGGGGGTTATGGTCTGATATTGTGTGAGCAAGGTATTCTGAGTGGGTCAAACATCCCTTACGCCCCACTCATTCATCCATTCTCTTAGTTTTCTCGCCACCCTGTGTGTTGCTGCCCCTTTAATCGGTGGAGAAGAACGGTCCAAATCCACATCTAATACTCCGTTGAAATCTCCACCGATTAGCATTTCCCCGATTTGTTGACGTGTGAGGTGGCTCGATAGTTGCGTTATAAAGGGGACCTGATCTTGGTTGGGGGCGTAAACACTGCCCAGGACAATTGGAGTTCCATTAAGCCTCCCCTCAGCTATCACAAACCTTCCTTCCCGGTCTATGTCCTTGGATATAATTTCAAAGGGAACCCCCGCCCGGATCCAGATCAGAGCGCCCCTCGCATACGCTGAATAACCAGTGGCATGCACTTGCCCTCTCCACCTGCGTCTTAGTTTCTCTACTTCTCCTGTGGTTAAATGGGTCTCTTGTAGCACCGCCACTTGTACACCCCTTCTTTTTAAAAAGGACAGTATTCTATCACGTTTGGCTAATAATATAAGCGTCTATATATTGCCGTTAAGTCAGCATATAAGCGTCGAACCTCAGCCACCGCCATATTTGCAGCCGCAGGACATGGTGTATATGCGGCCAATAAAGGCCAGGTCGGACCTTCATTACTTAGTGGACCTAACATTACTCGTAACATTGTATGGGGTAGGGCGCCATCAAGGCAATTATTATGGTCTTGATAAGATAGAGGTATCTCTAAATATGCGTACGCCCTGTATTGTCCAGGCGCGATCACTACTGTATATGTATGGAATGTATTTGTGTTCCCATCAACTGCTGGAAATGTGACCCACGAGTAGAAAAGTTCTGTTCTATAGGCTGCGTGGGCGTCCACCACAAACGTGACTGGACCACCCTGGGCCGTAAGGCTGTGTGCTAGCAAATGTGCTGTGAGCGGTTGTCTCATGTTAAGAGCTATTTGTATAACCTGGGGATTCGTCATTAGTAAAGCACCAAGAATTCAGAGAAGGCACACCAAAAGGTTTTCTTTTTCTTTTAAGGTTCAAGCTTGAACAACCATCCGCTGTAGATAGGGTTACCCACACAGCTGTGGTGGAAGTCCTCAGTACCACGGACGTCTCCGTATACGGAACTGAGGGATCATTATATCATATGAGACCGAGATATACCGGTGGACCCGAAAATTAGAGCCTGACCAATCGTTGGCGGCGCCATGTCGTGTAGGCTCTCATTATCCTAATGAGACTGCTGGATTTTTGGGCGGCAAGATCGTTCGCAGTGTGGGGGACTAAGTCTGACCCACGGTGAAGGACCCTTGTCACCTGCATCGGTAGTACAAAATCAGGTGCAACAGTCGAATCCAGAGAATTTACCCTGATGTAGCCATTGTGGAAACAGCCACAAACTAAATAGTGCTACAGGAAAAGTTTTCCCGAAACCGACATTGGTTCAGACAGAGCCAACTCCACTTTTACTGCCCCAAGTGCAGTCACAAGCAATGCCAAGGTACACTCCGATAACAGGGACACAGTCAGATATGTCCGTACTGATGATCCAGAATACGGGAATTATGCACCCACAGAACTTAAATGTCAGATCAAGCCCAGATGCTGTATCTGTACCTGTCACCATTGGTCCAATTGTACCTTTCTTTGCACAAGAGAATAACAGCGCAAAAGGACAGGGAGTCCTGAGTCAGGATTCAATGAGGGGAGGACTCAAAGAGAATACCCGGGTAAACTCTCCTATGGGACAGACTTTTGACAGATCAAGGTCATTGCTAGACCTTAGCCCATTCAGAGTTCCGGATACTGTAATAGGGTCGAACGTTAGTCACAGCCTGAAATTGCTGACGCTGAAGTCTCCAGATGTAGTTGTGCAACCAATGCCACATGTCCAGGTTAACAATATTTGACTGCCCAACAATTGACTGAATTGCTAGACAAGCTGAATATCCCGCAGAGTGCTTCTAGGGGAGAGGAGTACTTGAACTATACAAGGCTAGGAATGGAAGCGGGTGAGCTCATTGATGGAACTATGGGCATGAACAGGCATGAATCTTACACAGAAGCAGAACTGAAATACCTGTGCCTGACAATTATGAGGGAACTGAGCAATGTACATCAAAGGCTAGCATATTTGGCGGAGAAGTATCATAGAAATAGAGAAAACAATTCATTTGAAAAGGAGTTACAGGTTAGATTTTGACACTTTGAATACATGAGATCTGCAGGAATGAAGGCACACCTTAGGGAGTTACTTCAAAGTGACCACACATGGGGAGCATTAGACAAGTGGGAAGGCAGATGGGTAAAGAAAAGAGATAAAAGAACAAGCATTTGCAATGCACCAGGTCTTGCATTTCTCTGAGTTGGAGCTATTAGCAGTTGTAAACTCCCAACCAGACTTATCTTGCCACATTAAATGGAGAAAAAAAGAGCGCGATCGCGCTGTTACTGTTCACTCATAGTGAAACCTATCTGCAAAAGTGTAATGAACTATGTAACAGGGTCGATGTCATGGAAAGTGCTTGACTTCTGCCAAGCGAGATCACGCTGCGAAAAAAGATAAAAAGTAGTCCACAGACCGGACGGAAAACAGCAAGCCTTGCATGTTTTCAGTACTTGGTCGCTGTGCTCGAGGAGGGCTAACCACTGGAAAAGGCATGAAGTATGCATGCCTTCCACTAATGAAAGCCAGCAGATTTTAACAGGCAAGCCCACAAACCAATGAAAGACACTGACGTGACATGGACGGGGCTCTGAGCCCTTTTCTAACTACTAAAGCGTCTCCCAAGTGAAACACATGCGCAAGCGTATGAGACGCAAGCTCAACCCTAAAAATGTGCTGATCACTGGTCACGAACGGTGAAAAGAAAGAACTGTTTCAATTCTTCTTCCACCAAGATGTAATCAGGCCTTGGCCTCCCTGTGAGTATGGTGTACCATCTACTTTCAATATACTCAAAAAATGTTTCACAAGGTTGTCCACATTCACCTCAGAAGTAGCTGTTGCAGCAAAATATTTAGCTCTGGTCAGTAAATGCTGTGGCCAGCTCAAATCTAAATATCAGAATTCCAGCAGGTCCCGCAAATATAAAGTTTTTTAACACACCTTGTTTTATTTATTTGTTTTGAAAGGATTTTAACAAACCAAAAAGAATTGTGATCTGAAGCATTCTCTAGAACCCAGTCCAAGATTGTATTGATTTTTAGATTTTGAAAGGATTTGAAAGGACTTTTGAATCTGAATGTTATGACTCATTTAATCCCCTAAACCCAGTATAGGATGTAATTAACGCAATCAGTAAGTACACTAGCAGCAGGGCTTTGGCATTCATCGGGTGCGGTACATTAAGGCCCTCATTACCACCCTGGCGGACGGTGTTGAAGCGGCATTTATACCGCCAACAGGCCGACTGTAAAAAAAATGGGATCACGGCGGAAACCTCCAACACAGCCAGGCATTTTAACACTCCGAACGACACAGTGGTAGCAACAAACACCGTGGCGGTAACGGCCAACAGACAGACGGAAGACAATGTACCGCCCACCACATTATAACCCACCAATCCGCCAGCTTTTCCGGGGCGGTACCAACGCCATTAAAAGCACAGTGGAAACAGTGTTTGGAAGGGGAAATCACTCACCTCTCGACACTCAACGAAGGACCAGGACGCCATGGAGCCCGAGCTGCAGGTCCTGCCGATGCTGGTCTACCTCCTCATCTACCAGGAACACCAAAGACGGCGGTGATGACGACGGTGAGTACTGCACATAGTACACAGGGGAGAGGGGGAGGAAAAAGAGAGTGACACACACATGCAACACCCCCACCTTCACCCACAACACCATACACACAAACAGATCCAACAACATTACATATACACCCCGTAACCCCCTGAAAGAACGTAAGGACAAAAGGAATTGAGTCAAACCAGTGATATTTTAGGATAGGAGGAGTGGATGCCTTTCTCCACTGGTTCTGGAGGGGGCCTTGTGCCCAGAGTGCTTCATCCTGCCAAGGATAGGGGAAGAGGATGCCTTTCTCCACTGGTCCTGGAGGGGGCTTTGTGCTCAGTGATGCAGTACTTGGGGTTGGCCAGTTCACATTCCCTCACCTGGGTGTCTGAGGCATGAGATTTGCAGGGAACAGGTAGCATGATAGTTCAAGGAGGCAGTGCTAGACTCCATCCTGCGGCGGCTAAGACTGCTAAGTGGTGGTAGTGCTGGTGCTGGTGGGGGTGCTGCCAGTGCTTGTGGTAGGCTCCAGCCCGTCTCCTGCAGCCTCGAACGGCTGCCCACTGGGGCTGCTGGTACTGGTAGTGTTCCTACTGTCAGCGGTGCAGGTGGTGGTGCTTGCGGCGGTGCTTGCGGTGGTGCTGCTGTCGGTGCTGGCCGTGGTGCAGGTGCCGGTGCTGCCAGTGGTTGAGGGAGACTCCAGCCCTTCTCCTGCAGCCTCGGACGGCTGCCCACTTGGGATGGTGCTGCTGACAGTAGTGGTGGCAGCGGCGGTGCAGGTGGCGGTACAGGTGGCGGTGCTTGCAGTGGAGCTGCTGGTGGTGCTGCACGTGGTGCAGGTGGTGGGGATGACGGTTGAGCAGGTGGGCACCGGAGCTTCAACTGCATTGCGTCAGCTGAAGTGCCTTGCCTTCGGTTTTCTGCCCCTTCCTCACCTTGGCAGATGCTGTTGTCCCCTTGGCTCTGTCAGGTGGAGCTTTGGGGGAGGCCTTGCTGGGTGGGTTGTGCTCCTTGCCCATGCTGCATGCTGTCCCCTTCTTTACCTTGGCAGGTGGCGGAATGGTTTGGTCCTTTGCAGGGGTTGGTGCCACACTGGCTGTCCTGATGGGTACCCCCTTTGAGCCTCTGGGAGTTGCAGGTTCCACACTGGACGGTGACTTGGTGGCTAAGGTGCTGGCCTGGGTTCTGGACACCCTGGCCAGAGGGGAATGAGAGGGCGGGGAGGGGTAGGAAACAGGTCAAAGTTTGCCAGGAAAGGTTTTTTAGACACACTGGGGCAGGAAGAGGGAGAGGGTTTGGAAGTGGAGGAAGAGGGAGTGGTTGTAGGAGGTGTATGTCTGCTGAGTTTGGGTGAAGGTGCATGGGCTGGATGCTGTTGTGAGGTGGATGGCTGTTGGGTGGGTGGGTGCTTGCGTTTGGGTACTTTGGGAGGAGGGGTCACAGACACACTGGGAGAGGACACAGAGGACGTGTGCATGGTGTAAGGGTGGTGACTGCCAGTGAGGGGTGAGTAGTGATGGGCATGCTGGTGATGGAGGTAGTGGATGAGGATGTAGTGCCTGCAGGTATGAGTGGAGATGCTACTGGGAGGGAGTTGGAGGACGAGGAGGAGGGGTCACAGTTGAGGCAGTGGGTGTTGGTGTGCCTGCATGGGGTGGTGCTTGTGTGAGTGCCTGTGGGATGATGTGTGGTGCTTGTGTTTGTCTGAGCCACTTCTGTGTTTTGATTTGGGTGCATGCTGGTCTGAAGGTGTGCTTGGGATAGGCTGGGGTGAGGGGATTGGGACTGGGTAGAGGAAGTTGGAGGGGGGGAGGCTAGACACAGGGACAATGGCTGCCATCTGTGCTGAGGCCAGAGCCTGAAATGCTCTCCTTTGGGCCACCACACCAGAGTGAATGCCCTCCAGGTATGCATTTGTTTGTTGCAAATGTCTGTCGACACCCTAGATGGCATTCAGAATGGTTGACTGCCCAACAGTGAGGAATCTCAGGAGGTCAATAGCCTCCTCACTGAGGGCAGCAGGGCTGACTGGGGCAGGGCCTGAGGTGCCTGGGGCGATGGTGGTGCCCACCCTCCTGGGTGAGCGGGCACGGGAAACACACTAAGGGGCTGCTGGGAGGGCAGTGCTGGTAAGGGGGTGGTGGCTGTACCTGTTGATGGGGTGGGCACAGAGGTGTCTGCCACTGCCAGGGAGCTTCCCTCTGAGGAGGAGTGGCTGCCTGTGGTCTCCCCTCCTGTCCCCGTCGTGGTGCTCCCCTCACCCTCCGTCCCACTGGTGCCCTCACCATCTGTGGATTCGGCCTCCAGGCCCATGTGGGACGCAGATCCCTCCATCACAGGTGCCTCTGCTCCTACGCCAGATGATGCTAATGCACGTAATGACAGGGTGACAAAACAAAAAGGCGGGGAAGAGACAGAGGATACACTTGGTCAATGCCAGCAACACCACTTCTGTTGGCATACACAACACACAGGGAGCAGTCCTATGCACTAGGCCATGCCCAACCAGTTACTAAGATAGCCAACAGCCCATGGGGTACAATGTCTAACGCCATCAGCTGCACCCCAGAAACCCACAGGACCCTGCCCAGTAGTAGATGCCCACTAACACTATTGGGGTAGGTGTGCTTCATAGCCCGCCCAACAAGGGACCTACCCTGCCATCTTTGCCCTGGCCTAGTGGCACCCATAGCCCTCACCCGCACCCAGGTAACTCTTAACGCGTGCACAGCAGGAGTCAGATTCTGTACTCACCCCCTTGTGGCTACTGTGATGCCTTCAAGCGCCCATCCAACTCCAGATAGGCCACCGCCAGGATGCGTAACATCAGGGTGGGTCATGGTGCGATGGGCACCCCTTCCTTGTTGGGAGGCCAGCCACAGCTGGGCCTCCGCCATCTTCCTTGCCCAGTGGCACAGGTCCTCCTACCTTTTGCGGCAGTGGGTGCTCTGCTTGTGAAAGACCCCCAGGGTCCGCATCTCCTTGGCTATAGCACACCAAGTACCCTTTTTCTGGTGGGTGCTGACTTGCAGGGAAAAGACAGCAGAAAAAGGAATTAGTCAACCGTCCGGACCATCACACTCATGGCCCACAAGATCCCTCCCATCCCCTGACGCACATACATTGACCACCTTACATGCTGCACTCAGACCCGGATGCCTGTGCCCCCCCTACATGTGTCTTACATACACAGAACTCCCTACATTAATGGCTCATGCATCATTCTCACAGTGTACTCACCTGTTTGTCTGGAGGACCGTAGAGTAACGTGTACTGGGGTAGGACCCCATCCACCAGTTTCTCCAAATCCTCCTCAGTGAAGGCAGGGGCCCTTTCCCCAGACACATGAGCCATTGTCGCTTCCAGACACAGGTCACAGCAGCACTTGCAGTGTAGGTCCTCTCCTGTTCAAGGCCAAGTAGCAAGTGAGTGGACAGGTAGTAAATGGCGGTGATGTCCGACGCAGTGCGTACCGTCACCGCCGGCGTACATCGCCATTGGCTCCTGGAACCCATAGGGCCCAATAATAACCATTGCGAAGTTGCGCACCTCATCGACGGCATATCACGATGGCGAACAACTCCAGCGCAATTACCTCATTTCCACTTGTCCCTCCTCACAGGCCAGGCATCCGTTTTAGGGGGCCACAGGGCCTGGCACCTAACTGCGTCACAGCAGACATTGACACAGCAACTGATTTTCGGATTCACATTTTGTTTCTGTGAAGTAAATTAATCAGCATTAGTGCAATAGATGTGGGATTAAGACCCTCTGCTCACTATTCTCTTCTATTGGCTTCTACCGCTGAGGCTGAATGTGAGATGGCAGCATCCGCCAGTGTACAGACCCCTGGTGGACCTTGCAACAATGGAGGACAGATACATTATCATTACCTACAGACTTGATCGTGCCACAATCCAGGAACTGTGTGCCCAATTGGAGCCAGGCCTGATGTCAGCTATCCGGCACCCCACAGGTATCCCCCCTCTAGTGCAAGTCCTGTCAGTACTCCATTTCCCGGCAAGTGGTTCGTTCCAAACAACAGTGGCCATGGCACCAGGGATGTCTCAGCCAATGTTCTCTAAAGTGTTGACAAGTGTGTTGGCAGCCCTGCTGAAACACATGCGAAGCTACATCGTGTTCCCCCAGGTGGAGGATTTGGCTACAGTTAAAGCTGACTTTTATGCCCTGGGTCATATCCCCAACATCATTGGTGCCATTGATGGTGCACATGTGGCATTTGTCCCCCCCTGGAGTAATGAGCAAGCTTTCAGGAATAGAAAAAGCTATTACTCCATGAATGTGCAGATGGTGTGTTTGGCGGACCAGTACATCTCCCATGTGAATGCCAAATATCCTGACTCTGTGCATGATGCCTTTATCTTGAGGAATAGCAGCAGCCCAAATGTGGTGGCTCAACTCCAGAGGCACCGGGTGTGGCTAATAGGTGAGACCAAGGTCCCCACACTGTATACTGTATATTGGTGTCTGGGTATGGGGTTGTCCCTAAGAGTGAGTGTGTGGCTAACAGGTAGCCCTTGATATTTGCAGGTGACTCTGGTTATCCCAACCTCTAATGGCTACTGATCCCAGTGAGGAATCCCAGGACAAGGGCAGAGGAACATCACAGTGAGGCACATGGGTGTACAAGGAGGATTACAGAACAGACCTTTGGCCTCCTGAAGGTCAGGTTCAGGTGCCTCCATCTGACAGGTGCATCCCTGTACTACTCACCCAAGAAGGTGTCCAGATCATCGTTGCATGTTGCACAACCTGGCCTTGAGACGGCACATGCCTTTTCTGCAGGAGGATGTGCCTGGAGATGGCCTTGTGGCAGCAGTGGAGCCTGTGGACAGTGAGGAAGAGGAGGGAGAGGAAGAAGATGTTGACAACAGGAGCAACATAATTCAGCAATACTTCCAGTGACACACTGGTAAGACATTGTACGTTCACTTTACATTTCAGTTATCTGTTGGACATTGTACTAGGCAGCCTCTTACCCTAAGTCTATGGCCACTGACTGTACCCTTTGGCATCTCTATTTTCAGATCCCTGTGCCCCACTGTGGCTCCTGCCAAGTACACTGCTGCCCATCCAAAGGTCATTCCAAAGTATATTTCACTGTACTTTTGAGTTGGAATGCTTTGATTTGGTTTTACTAATACATTTTTGAATCATTTGACAGACTTCAGATTTGTATTTGTTCCAAGGCTGTTTATTTAAGTGCTCATAAGTATAGGGGGATGTGTAATGGGCTGGGGTGATGGTGGACGAAAGTCCAGGGTAGAGTCCAGTCTCTTGGTATCACAGGTGCATTGTCCAAGGGGCCATAGGAAGGGCAGCAATGGCAGTTCAAGGTGGACAGGGTGACAGAGTGGGACAGAAGGGTGACAATCAGGAGAGTCTTATTTCCTGGCGGGGTCTTGGCAATGTTCTCTAGCTTCTGCCTGGATCGCAGGGACCGTTTGCGGGTGGTTTTCCTGCTGCAGGGGGTGGGGTGCTGGTGGCCTGTTGTTCCTGTGGTGGTGCCTCCTGTCCACTAGCGCTGGCGGAGGTGGAAGGATGTTCATCGGTTTGGCTAGTGTCAGGGGCCCGCTGTTGTGCCACTGCCTCCCTCATGGTCTTGGCCATGTCAGCCAGCACCCCAGAAATGGTGATCAGGATGGTGTCGATGTTTGTTAGGCCATCCCTGATTCCCAGGTACTGTCCCTCCTGCAGCCGCTGCAACTTGGCCAGTATCTGGCCCATCGTCTCCTGGGAATGGTGGTATGCTCCCAGGATATTGAAGAGTGCCTTGTGGAGAGTGGGTTCCCTGGGCCTGTCCTCCCCCTGTCGCACAGCAGTCCTCCCAGTTTCCCTGTTGTCCTGTGCCTCTGTCCCCTGAACTGTGTGCCCACTGCCACTGACCCCAGGTCCCTGATCGTCCTGTGCTTCTGGGGTTGCCTGGAGTCCCTGTAGTGGTGGACACACTGCTGATTGACGTGTCCTGGGGACAGAGGCATGGGCCCACTGGGTGGGTGCTGTGCTGGTGTTTCCTGAGGGGGGAGGCTCTGTGGTGGTTGGGACTGTGGCAGGGGAACCGACTGTCCAGAGTTTCCTGATGGGCCAGGTCGGTCATCCTGAACCAGGCGTGCAGAGCTGCTGTTGTCACTGTGGGCACCTTGGGGGGGGACTGGATGTAGCTGGCACCTCCTCTCCAGTGAGGTTGAGTATGGGTCCTGTGGGGATGCAAATGCAGTGTTAATGTATCTGCGTGTGTCATCTTGTGCATGGGTGTGTTTCCCTGTGTGGTTGTGATTTCCCTGTCAGCTTGGTCTTGTGTGAGTGGTGATTTTGTGGGATGGGTGAGTCTCTGTAATGGGCATGCTGTGGTGATGGGTGTCCATGCAAGTCTGCGTTGGGGGTCTATGCATTGGTGTTACATGCAGGGCTTGGTATTGGGATGGGTGGGTTGTGATGGTGGGGTATATGTGAGGTGGTGGAGTGGTGGGGGTGAGGGTAGGGGTTTGTGATGGCATGCAGGTAGGGTGAGGGATATAATAGTAAAGATTTGACTTACCAGAGTCCAGTCCTCCTGCTACTCCTGCGAGGCCCTCAGGATGCATGATCCCCAAGACTTGCTCCTCCCATGTTGTTAATTGTGGGGGAGGATGTGGGGGTCCACCGCCAGTCGTCTGTACAGCTACCTGGTGTCTTGCAGCCACGGAACGCACCTTCCCCCGTAGGTCGTTCCACCTCTTCCTGATGTCATCCCTTGTTCTTGGGTGCTGTCCCACGGCGTTGACCCTGCCCACGATTCTCTGCCATAGCTCCATCTTCCTAGCTATGGACGTCGGCTGCACCTATAATCCGAATAGCTGTGGCTCTATCCGGATGATTTCCTACACCATGACCCTTAGCTCTCCTCTGAAAACCATGGGTGTCTTTGGGGTGCCATGGTTGTAGTGTGAGTGTATGTGTGAGGGTGTGTGGGGTGATGTGTTGGGGTGTGTGGTGTGAGGTGTGAGGTGCGTGGATGGTCTATGGGTGATGGTGTTCAGTACCTCTGATTGAGTGGGTGCTCCTGCCTTGTGTCTTTCTCAGTTAGCAATATTTTTGTTTTTATGGAAGGGGTTGTGGGTGTGTCTTTTATATTGGTGGGGGGGGTGGGGGTGGTGTGTAAATGTGTGTCAGGTGTGTGTAGTTTGAATTGTCCAATGTGGTGTAGTTTTATAAGTGTGTGTGCATTTTGAGCGCAGCAGTGTGTACCACCAGTGGTTTACCGCGGTTGAAAGACTGCTGCGGTGATTCGTGGGTCGTTATACTGTGGGTGTATTCCTGTTGGCATAACGGTGTGGGTTATACTCCCGCCAGTTTATCACTGACCTTTGGGCTGGCTGACTTGTGTGGGTGTCTGTACAGTGGCGGATTTGTCAGTGTGGGTCATAATACCTGTGGCAGAATACCACCGTGGTCACGGTATGTTGGCGGCCGTCAGCACGGCGGTAGGCGGCATTTACCGCCAGGGTTGTAATGAGGGCCTAAGTCTCCTATTTAGGACACACTCGCTGTACTACAGGTGAAATGTGTAAGAGGCTGGTGGTAGGAAGACTGCAGTAGCTTTTCATGTCTAGAGATGATCGCCATTGAGATAAAGCACGGAAGTGGCGGCTAATGGGATGCCTGCATTGCTGTTATGAGGGATATCAGTTAACGTTGGTGTCAATTTAGAATCTTCTATTAGTGTTAGAAATGTAACATTAAAAACAGGGACACAATTATCCCACTATAGGTTAACACTCAAAATCACCACACTCCTCGCTCAGAATTCTCATAGTTTTTCGGAAAGTAAGTCAGGAAATCATTTTAATGTTCAAAACTTATTCGAAACACACACAACAGACTGTTATTGATCCCTCCCCACAAAGTTTGTTTTTAAATTTATTGAATCGTAAGCAGCAGGGTCGATGTCATGGAAAGCATTTGACTTTTGCCAAGCGAGATCATACTGCGAACAAAAGATAAAAAGTAGGCCACAAACCTGATGGGAAACAGCGAGCCTCGCATGTTTTCAGTACTTGGTCGCTGTGCCCGAGGAGGGCTAACCACCAGAAAAGGCATGAAGAATGTGTGCCTTCCACTAATGAAAGCAAGCAGATTTTAACAGGCAAGGCTCTGAGCCCTTTTCTAACTCAGAAAGCGTCTCGCAAGTGAAACACATGGCAAGCGCAGGCGAAGCAAGTTCAACCCTAAAATGGGATTCAGTGGATCTGACTGCCAATGTGCAGCAGGGTAAGGATCCAGTGAACATTTTACCAATGAGGTAGATTCCAGGAGGGAATTTTCTCCATGTCTCTTAGAGCAGAAGTGTCTTTTACAAATGGCTATTCTAAGTTGAGAGAGAAACCAGTAGAATGGTACCAGCAGACAGACAGGTTCTTGAAACTTGCAAAATGCCTGTGGGAGGACTTGAACACTCTATTAGAGGTAGTAGTTCCAGCTGAGTTATGGATGGAGTGCAAGAGGAGTATAGATTGGCCGACAAAAGAACCAGAGAGAGATCCGGCTACAGGTGCACCATCTCCTGAGGTAATGAAATAATATTGCAAAGTGATTGAATTTTTTAAAATGAGAATTTCACCCCAAAATATTGACTGGCAGAGAATAGACAGGACAGCTCAGGAAGCAAAAGTCGATACATGCATATTGTGAGAGACTGTTGCAGGCGTTTAAGAATTAGAGTGGTACAGAAATGATCGAGCTGAAAGACAAGATTAATTTTGTGTTTAGATTTGTGGAGGGATTGAGACCTGAAATTAGCCAGATGATTAAGAGCCATTTGATTTGCTGGCAAGCAAAGTCGATTGATGAGGTTTTGCAGTATGCAAAGTACTGTGGTGAAGAGATTGAATTAAAGCAGAGAAAGGTGAAGGAAAAGGCGATGGTGATGCAGATTAAAGAGGCACAAACATGGTTGCAGGGAACTTTTCCGCAACAACAGCAAAAGCAGCAGCAGGAAAATATGTTTTTCAAAATCAGATGAGAGGTAGAGGTTGCGGAGGAATTGGTAATGGAAACCTTAGTCCTGATTTGGGTACTGTAGTTGTTAAGAATGATGTGCAGGGAAAGAAAAGATTGTTCAAATGGTTCCTAGATAACAAATTCAAATCCCTCAAGCCCCAATAGAACAGCAGCAGGTGATGTTTCCTCAACACGTCACAGGTCAGAAGTTTAACCACAGAAATAACGCAGTACACCAATTCCTGTTACACAGTACAAATGGAATAAACGATGACTGGGTGAGCGAGAGTTCAGATGAAAAGGAATGTGTGCTTGCAGCTTCCTTCAAAGTAGATCAAAAGGGTACATATGTGAAGGGAAAGATGATGGGTCACAAGGTTTCATTCTTGGTTGACACGGGAGCTACACGCTCTATAGTGAGAACTGCAGAAGTTCCAAGCTTGCCCCTTTGAGGAAAGACAGTCCAGATTGTAGGAGTAGAAAATCAGTCTTTGACAAATCTAATCACAGAACCAGTCCAGGTTGAAGTTGGCAACATTAAAGGATTGCACAAATTCGTAGTCTGTGACTCAAGTCCGGTATCCCTACTTGGGAGAGACTTGCCGTGTAAAACCAGGTGCTCGATTACTTGTTCAAACAATGGAATCAAGATACAGATGAACAGTGATGATGAGGATGACCGAGCTCCATAGACAGAGTGGGTGTCAATAAATGAGGAGGACACCCTGATTAGTTTCTTTTCAGTATTCACAGTAAAGGAGCTTCCTCCTGATGTGCAAAGAACAGTTAAGGAGAGAGTGTGGGATTTGACAGGGAAAGAGACTTACCTGGTAAAAGGAGTTGAGCCAGTTAAAGTTCTTGTAAAGCTGAATGCAATTTCTCCCTAGATTCTCCAGTATCACAGGCCACAGGACATCCTTGTGAAAGTTTCTCACATAATTGTGAACCAAAGGGTCTTGAAAGAAGTGTTGAACAGCCCCTGTAATTCAACGATAATGGGATTGAAAAAGCCCTTTGGGAAAGTTCAAATTGTCCAGGATTTGAGAAAAATAAATTACATTGTGATCAAATGTTGCCCCTTGGTGCCAATCCAGCCATGATTTTGTTTCAGATTCAATGTGAGGCTGAATGGTTCACCCTCATAGACTTGTCACAAGCCTTCTTTTCTGTGCCTCTTCATGAGGATAGTCAATTTCTCATTTGTTTCACATTTTTTAATTGAGTTTACTGTTGGTGTAGAATTCCTCAAGGGTTTTTAGAATCACCTTCCATATTCAATCAGATCTTGAAAAAGAATCTGGAGTCATTGGAATTGCCTTTCCAATTGACATTGGTACAGTACATTGATGACTTGTTGATTGCATCCAAAACGAAGGAAGAGTGCAAGTATAACACAATAGCTTTGCTGAACCATTTGGGAAAGAATGGTCATAAAGTGTCCCCACTTAAATTACAATACTGTCAGAAGGAAGTGAAATATTTGGGTCACCAGACCGAGAAGGGAACAAGAAAATTATCCAGAGAAAGGGTCACAGCCATATTGCAGATTAATCCCCCAGCCACACAGAGAGATGTCAGGATGTTCCTAGGGATGGTAGGCTAATGTTGCCAATGGATTCCCAATTTTTCAGTCATTTCCAAGCCATTGCAGAAGCTGACTCACAAAGAAGTCACGGATCCACTAGTGTTGGATCAAGCTTGTATGAAAGCATTTTGTGAATTGCGTGTGAGTCTGTGCAAAGCTCAGGATTTAGGAATGCCTGACTACACCAAGTCCTTTATGTTGTTTTGTCATGAGTGTGATGCATGTTCTTTGTCTGTCTTGACACAGGTCCATGGAGGTATAAACCACTTAGTAGCATATTTTTCAGCTACTTTGGACCCACTCGCAGCAGCTTTACCAGTTGCAGCGGTTGGGCAGAGCAGGATATGCTGTGTGCACAATTACAGGTACCTTGGAAGCTTCTTAGATTCGAGGAGTATATTCTGAAAAAGTAGCAGAACTGGTAGCCCTTACTAGAGAGTGCCATGTTTCTGCTCAGCTTAAAGTTACCATCTAAACGGGTAGGCAGTATGGATTTGGAATAGTCCATGACATTGGTCAGTTGTGGTCACAGAGGGGTTTCATGATCTCTTCTGGTTTGCCAGTGAGAAACAGTGAGAGAATTTGAGTTGTTGCAAGCTATCCAACTGCCTGAAAAGATTGCTGTGGTGAAATGCTGTGCACATCTGAAATCGCAATATTTTGTGTCAATGGGAAATAGATATGCAGATCAAGTCGCAAGTTTTTGCGCATTCAAAGATAAGTGGGAATTGTTACCTGAAGAAGATGAAGCATGTCCAAGTTATGCCTTGCATTAATAGATACATTGGAAGAATTGAGAACACTGCAGAATTATGTTGACAGGGAGGAAAAACGATCATAGAGCAAAATGAAATGTGTACAGTGACAGGATGAATTGTGGGTTTCAGAAGAGGGTCAATGGGTTTTGCCCAAAAGTTTGTTGACTCAAATGAATAGGTATTATCATGGTCAGGCACATGTTGGGAAGGATGCCATGATTCGCCTCTTTAAACAAAATTGGTTCAATCCGAAATTTAGACAAGTTGCTGAAGCAATTTGCTATTGTTGCTCATATTATCAACAAATGAGCACGGGAATAGGAGCAGTGGTCAATTTGAGCCACACTGGAAGAGCAGGAGGTCCATTCAGCAAAATGCAAATGGATTTTATTAAGATGCCTGTGTGTGGAGGATTGAGATATGTGTTGGTGATTGTCTGCATCTTTAGTCATTGGATTGAAGCGTACCCTACACGAAGAAATGACAGCCTCACAGTAACGAAACTACTGCTTAGGGAACTAATACCACTTTTTGGGTTTCTGATCTCTTTAGAATCAGATAGGGGAGGTCACTTCAACAATCAAGTAGTCAAGTTACTATGAGCAGCCTTGGATATTGAGCAGAAGTTGCATTGTAGTTACCGCCCTGAAGCATCAGTACTAGTGGAACAGATGAATGGTATCTTGAAATCAAGAATGGCCAAAATGTGTGCGTCCACGAATCTGAAATGGCCTGACGCACTACTGTTAGTTTTGTTGACAATGAGAAACACACACACGACAGGAAGACAGGATTGTCACCGCATGACATCCTCATGGGCAGAGCAAGGAGGTTGCCAGCGGTTCCTGCAAATGCTCTTGTGAACATAACAGATTGTATGGTGTTAGACTACTGCAAAGGTCTGACTGATTTGGTTTGTTTGTTCTCTCAGCAGGTGGAATCCACCACACTGCAATCGTCCCAAGATCAAGGAAACAACCAGAAAGCTGGTGACTGGGTTGTGGCCCGAAAACACGTGAGGAAGATGTGTTTGGACCCACGCAAGCCACACAAGAAAAGTGGCATGTCCTTTGGACAATGAAGAGGAGTTGTTGAGAGTACCAACATTTACCAGACAAGCCTCAGAGCCGGAAAAAGAAGAAATAGGAACTGAGACAGGATCTGAGCAGATTGAGAACAGTTCAGTCATTCCTGTGAGAAATGAAGGAGAAGACCTCCAGGAGAGTGACAGTGAGCCAATTTCAACTGAGGCAGCAGTAGGGTCTAGTCCGTGGAGGGCTCTCCCATAAGTAGACAAAGTTAAGAGACAAACAGAGCATACGCCAGACCCTGAGGGGGAAGGAGTTGAGGCCAATTTGGTCTGACTCCCCCTGAACCAGTCGCAGGTCCGTCAAGAGAAAATCATGCAGAGCAAGAAGAAGTTTCAAGTTCAATAATGAAAAGAGCATTGACCAACGGTCCACTAAAAGGAGGTAAGTGGCCGTAGTCACAAGAAAAAAGAAAGGAAGCAATTGTAGTGACAACAACTGAGGAAATAGTAAATGCAACAAGGAAAGAAGATTTGAGTGAAGGAGAATTGAATGGAGATAGAAAGTTGAAAAGAAAAAGAATAGCATGTCAAAGGTACGCTGGCCCTAAATGGGCATATGAAACAACAAGTGACTGGCAAAGAGAATTTTTATCTTTTTGTTTTGATCGAGACATTCCAGGTCTATATTTTGGTACTTCAAGGAAATCAATGAACTGAACTGTTGATGTTACAAGCTGAGAGAAGTACAAAAGAGAAAAAGAGACTGTTGAAAGTAACTGGAAAAAGACTGTTGAAAAGCTCCTAAACAGATTTTTGACAATCTCACCGATTTCGACAAAGGATCCTGGAAATGAGACTGAAAGCTGTAAATAACTGGTGAAAGAAGATTGAAGATTTTGTTTTTGATTTTTGCTGCATAGTTACTAAATGTTTATCTTCTACTGTCTGATTCTTTACAGATCATGAGTAATGTTAGCCAGCAGGGTCGGAAGAACAGGTGCTGAAAATACATGAGTATTGGTTTGGCAAATTGTGTGTGTGATATTGTGCTTGATATTGATTGTGGGGATAACTGTTCTTGACAAGAGTAGAGCCAACGATACTCCAGCTTTAGAGACAACTACTGCATTCACAGAGTTAGAGAAGTTTAGGTTAGATGAGAAATATCTGCACATTGACAATGCACAAGGGGAACTTTCTTCTAATGTTTTCTATTGCTTATTGAGTGAGTATTTTGAGACAACGGATGCAAGGAATTGCTATATGTGCACGCAGATTCCTTCATCAGTCGAAGAAGGAGATACCTATCATAGCTTGCCCCCCACTTATGGGATGAGTTGTAGTATGTTACTAACAAGATTCTATGACCAGGAGTACATCCAGTACTTCTACTCTAACCACAATGTTGTGTTTCCGTTTGTCCCCATAATTAGATATCTGAGTAGAGTAGCTAAGGACAATGACATAGTATTAGTGAGAAGTTTCTTTGAGCCTACATTTACTTTTGGCATGGCCCACGCACATAAGAATAATCTGACATGCTTGCTTACACCATTAGAAAAGAACTTCTAGATCAGACAGATAACAGGAGAAAGGCATTAAAGGAGAAATTAGAAAAGGGCTTAGAGAAAAGGACTTTCAGGAATGATTATGCTTTCAGTGAAATAAAAACCCAAGGGAAATTAGCTTTAGATGAGCAACACGTAGGAAAGCTTTGTGTATATAGGCCAAAATCTAGTACTTACACTTTGTTTGTGAGAATGAGTGAATGTAAACATGTGTTGTTGTTTCAGAGTAAATGGACATTTATGTTGAATGGGGCAGGATCCAGCGATTCCTGGCATATATTACATCTGTGGACCTAATGCTTATTACTGTCTTACAGGAGGATGGTATAGCACATGTTACTTGGGGATAGTCTTCCCAAAGATATTCCAACTTGATGACTTGAAAAGATTACTGAAAATGACTGAATTACATCACAGTAAACAAAAGAGAGAGTCTCCTCCTGGTATAGTGGGAGATATGTTTGGAGCAATGATTCCTTCGGTAGGAGTTGTTCTGAATTCTATAAAGATTCGAAAGTTGCCTACTATTGTGGATAACATGTGGACCCATTTTTCAGGGGCCATGATCCTAATGGATACAGAAATGGCTTCGGTAAGATCTATGACTCTTCAGAACCGCTTTGTGTTACACATTCTTTTAGCAAAGGATGGTGGAGTTTGCAAAATGCTTAATTTGAGGCGTTGCTGTTTGTATATTCCTGATAATAGCAGAAAAATTAGAATCTTACTTACTAATCTAACTTATGAAAGTGCTGATTTGAAAGAGTTGAAAGAACCAGGTGTTTGGGAGAAGGCTGGCAAAGGATTTGCTTCAGTGGGAAATTGTCTCAGCAACATTGGGAAAGGGATAATAATGAAAATAATACAAGGGATATTCATTATTGTGATTTGCATAGTTGGAGCATGGGGAATATGTAAATTGTGTAGAGTGATCAAATTAAAGAAAATGAAAAATGATCAGAGGAGAGAAGAAACGAAAAGGGAAAATGTGTTTAGGGAAAATTCGAAGAGGGAACGAAGATTAAAAGGAATATAAATGACAGAATTTTAGCTGAAGCAGAAAATTTGTGTGGGAAGACACATTTAGTCATCAGAGGAGGGATTTTTAATGCTGAATTTTACTAATAATTATTAATGTATTCTGAGTGTTGAATTTGCATAGAAAATGAATTTGTGATTGCAGCTACCTGAGCGGCGGCCAATGTTCACAAAATGTACTTACTAATGGCTTATTAATGTAAAATGTTGAGCTTATGTTTGGATTAAAGTTGTAGTATGTCATATTAAGGGTTATGCATTCTGTACAGTATTAGCTTTAATAATCGTAGGCCTTAACTTTAGCGAGTTCTTGGGCCTAGTTGCACTGCCTCATGTCAAGCTGCATTTCTTAGGCGACTTATAAAATAGCTGCTTAGAGAATTAAATTTTTATTTTCCACCTTACTAACCAAAACCTTGTAGCTGAAATGTATTCTCATGAGAACTGCTTGCTAGAATATAATGCACTGGCTAGGGATTCAATGTATAACGTAGTATGGGTAGGAATGACCTTCCCAGGAGAAGACAATGGATGTACTGACTGGAGTATAAGGCGCTACAATATTGACACCTACAAGCCCAACAACGGGAATAGGAGAAGAGGGCAATTCATCGACATGTGAACCGTGTACTAGTAAATTCTCAGATTTGGGGTTTTATTTTCATTTGACTAAATGCAATCATGTGATTCTTTAACCAATAGGGACGTGGGAAGTAGTTTTAGTAAATCTAACTTAGCTGCACTGCACCGAGAGGAGGACACCACTTCTACTTCGCCATTAGCTCTGTCCTTTCTGTCTAAGGAGGTCATAATCCCCATTCTTTTTAAGTGTTTAGTTATTATTCTTTTTGAACTGCATGAAGAGACTTTGCTTTTTCCTGAACTTTAATACTGAATTCCGATGCCTTGCTGACCGAACTAATGTCCAATTGACAAAGACTGTCACAGCTTGCTGAACCATACTGAGGCCAGGTATATGACGATGTTACTGATTGTTGTGTCTTTTTGCTTTTGTTCCTTGTTACTAACCACTAATTTTGATAGAGCTATAGTTAGATGTTTTCCAAATTTGTGTTGACTAAGCTGTTTTGCATGTTATTCTAATGTGGGGTTAGTTAAGGTATTCACTGTTGATGCTTGCTAAATGTAATAACAACTGATGTATTTTCTTTGCTGAATTTAAATGTATATCATTTCATTTGTGCAGTTATTCACGCTATTGATTTGTACTGTAACCTTAGAATGTGTAGTGGCTCAAGCTTTGATTAGAATGCGATTCTTTAGGTGCTTTGGTCAGCCAGTATTGTTTCTATATGCTTATCATTTGATTTTGAGACTAAGTTATGTGCCTTTAGCATTGGTAATATAGGGAAATAAACATTCTAACTTTTACCCAAACGGTTAGTTATTCATGACCGTGAGGTAATGGTGTGTGGAAATTACTGACTCCTATTTATTATTGATGTCATTGATTGTTGCTGCTATTGATTTGTATTGGTACGGGGTTACATAGTGAAACCTACTCAAAGCACAGTCAAAAGGATCAATGCGTCCCCTTATAAGTCTACTTAATAAGGTCTGATGCGCTAACAGCTTAAAATGACACCATGGCTTAGGCTAAACTGCTGTTAGTCATACCAGGTTTGCTATGTGATTACATTTAATTCCTTTACATGCCACTGCCATGTAAATTATGACATGAAAGCATGCTGTGGTACCATGGAGAACTGTATTCTTGGTGGGACAGATTGGCATCCCCGCATTCTTATCTCAACACACCAAAACTACCAGCAGATGCCAGTTAAGTTACATTTGCTGCATGTTTCTAGGTTAATCAATCCCCATTAACAACTGCAATAAAAAGGATTTCATGGAAAGTATTTTTTGAAGCCGGTATCAAATTATGAAGCTTTTTCAAACCTGAAATTACTATAACCAGCTCAAGAGAAAATCGCAGAATGTGAAATTGTGAGCAGTTGCGATTTTTCTTAAATACATATCCTCTAGCCACAGCATCAAAGTGCCTTCTCTCAGTGACGCGCCGGTAGTTTATTTCACATATATGCTCTCGGGTGACTGCCAGTTTGCCTCACAAGTACAGGACGTCCTTGCAGTGGGAGGAGCTGCATACAGTCGCACGTCTGTCAGATTCTAGTTAGGTGATGCTCGTGTGCAAATGTTATGACTAATTCACACATGGGTGAGAGAGCGATGAGCAGGGATATGCAACTGATTTGCATGACAAACCTCGGACCCTGAGGGGTCCGGGTACTAATTTGCATTAGTATCACCTGTGATGCGTGGTACTTGGCAGACCGGATTAAGGATTGGCACACTATTATAATGAATGCATTACTGTTGGCAGAAGGAGGGAGAATGCACATAGTTGGTTCATTACTTTTGACACTGCTTTCAATGAGTGCCTCGTGACTGGATGAAAGCAGGGAGCACTGACGTTTATGAATCCTACTGAAGACTCCCTTCGTGTGAATATGATTCCTGTTTCGCAACATTTAAATGCGGCCTCTATAACCGGTGCCTTTTCCGAAAACTGCTTCAAGAAGCATTCCTATAAGAAAGGAGGAACACTATTGCATAGTGTCAGACAGTATAGCTCTTCTTTAAACAATAAACATAAGCAATTATAATAATAACACATTAAACGTTGCTTACCTTAAAAGTTAACAATGTTATTCTGTGCCCATTATTGCCAAATTGTAAAATTCTATCTGTGGAACGAAGAACTAAGAATGCACACGACCCACGGTCGGTGCACTCCCCTGCATTGAGAATGAGATGTGTTCAATATAAACCTTGGATGTGGAGTTCAGAGGCATTTTTAGCTTTTCATGGGAAATTGAGTTTCTCCGGCAGCCCTCCTTTCTTACCTTCTTGCTCCCTTGAGACAACAAACATGTCACCTCCCTTGTAGATCAGCGTTCATATGAAATGGCACAGTGGTACGTCAGGATGGTCAATTAGAGAGCAAAAGGCCACTTTCATAGGACAGGTCCAGAACTAGATCTCACACATTACATTTTATGTCCTAAAGCAGCAAGGAAACTGAACTTAAATCCTAGAAACCCTAACAAAGCCACCATACTAGCCATAGGCTAATGCTTGAGAGAAACAAAATAAGAGAGTGGGTAAGCCCCACACTCAAAGGATAACTCGACCTCCTCCCCAGACCAACAACTGAATGAGCTAATCCCAAAACTAAGAGCCACTTACCACCAACAATTGGGGAGGGAAGGGAAAGCAGTGAACAGCATTAGCCCTCCAACAGGAACACCGCCACACCATGGAAAAGGACTATTCACCCTTGACCCCTGCCTAGCTGTCTACCCAGGACCCACCCACCAGTCACATTGATTCGTCCCTGCCTGACGTCCCTTTGACTGCTCCTGATGAAGCAGAAATGAAGGTTTTACATTTATTAGCGCATAAACGTAGTGTGAAATAATCATGTGTGACTTTAACCGAACTAATAAAGATTGTACGGGGACAAAATGTGCCCTCAGAGTAGTTTGCCAACATTTATAAGCGTGCTTTATATAACGTGGTGTATTAGAATTGCACTAATCCGACATAATCGTAAACGTATGCTATGATTTGCTTGTTTGAAATGCTTTAACTTAGCATAACTTTAGTGCAGGCTTCGGCCTAGTTGCCTGGTCTCACGGTTTAGATGCTCGTATTTTTCCAATGTGCTATTAAACGTGTATTCTTGCTTGAAGCTGTACTTTTCCACTAAGATCGTTCACATGCTTATCTTAAGGTTTCGTGCCAGCCTGGCATATTTTCTCTTTACTCCAAGGTCGATCTGCAGGTGCGGACGATGGAAGCTCTGAAAGTGAGTTAATTGGTATAAAATGTTGCAACTTGCGTACCCGTCTCCAAGGATAATGTATGCTTAAGTAAAAGCTTGAGAACTGTTGTTTTTGATTGGACAATTTGAAGCTAACCTATGAACCCTCCAATGGAAGACCCTACTGGATTTGAACTGTTGTCTATTTAAACCAGGTGCACGAGAAGAAGGTAGCCATTGCAGCTATTATCAGCCATTAGCCATTCGCCATTTTGCAGGACATTGCAGCTATTATGGCCCACTTTGCTGCGACGCCATTTTGAGAGACTTTGATGCTTTCTCTAATCGAGAGAAAGAGACTTTAAATGATTCTTACCCTAGAGACTTTAACTTTAATCCCTTTACATGAAGTAGTAGTTTTACCTTGCCGCCGTGAGGCAATTGCCCCGTCCACCCCTGCCCCTTTGCCCCGTCCCATGCTGATCGAGAAACGGTACCTGTGAGACGAAGACTTCCTTGAATGCTGATCGTAATTGGTAAATATGAAAGGAAATTGTACAATTGCATTGTGTTTCTTTTAGGTAACCAACTGCTGATTTTGATAAGATCCCTAGTTAGGAGTTTTCTAAATTAATGTTGCCAAATTGTTTTTGCATGAAGTCCCACATGCCGATGCTAATTTGAGGTTAGACGAGGATTCCTTATGTCGCACGATGCAATTTGAGATCTTGTTATGCTGACTAAATGTATGCAATTAGTTCGTTACAGATTATAGTTTTAGTGATTTGCATTGCTATTATCGAATGCCTTGTTATTCAAATGCTACATAGACTGCACTTGTTTCGCCGTTATGGACAGCTATTAATGTTCATATATGTTTATCATTTGGTGTTGAGACACATCTATATTGTGCTAGCTTTGTTAATATAGGGAAATAAAATTCACTAACTTTGAATAAACTGGTGTGGTTATTCCTGGCTGAAAGGTCAGGGTTCGCCGAAATGTATTCTGGATTAATTGTTAAGTGTTATGTCGATCAAGGTATTGCTTATGTTCGTTATTGATTACTGATTTGATTAAAATTAACCGATATAGAGTACGGAGAGTCCCACTTAGTCAAAAGATTCATCGGCCTAAAGAGCGTCCGAATACAGGTAAATTATTAGTACGGACCGCTCTATCAGTAGATGGTAGCAGAGGAAGGTTTCGTCTTTTGGGACCCCGTACTCTTAAAGTACATGGTGTTGAATTAACGGTTACGCCCTTTGAGACCCCATTCGAGGAGTTGAATTAGATTTTTCTTGGATAAAACAGATTGACAGAATGATGATGGGCTAGGTCCACCGCGACTTTCCCGGGATCTCGGAGCTTGCGAATGGAGAGAATGGAGGTGTGGAATCGGCGTTGGCGGTACTAGTGATGGTATGAGAGAAGTTAGGGTTTTGCGCTTGCACAGCTTATTGCCGCAGGGTGTGTGAAAAGGTTGCGAGGATTTTTCTTTTTTTAGAGGATAGCGGAGGTGCGACTCCGAGGGTAGAAGTAGAGAAGTCGTCGAACTTCATAGAAATAGCGGAGGTGCGACTCCGAGTGTGAGAGTAGGGAAGTCGTCGAACTTCATGTGCGTGTGGCGCTTCGTGCATAAAAAGGTCCACGTGGTTGTTGTTGTTGAGACGGGCCCTGCGAGGTCAAGAGACTCCGGAGTATGTTGTTTTATGTTGTGGTCTGGGCGGTTTAGTAGGTTGATCGGGCGTGGTCAACGAGTTGGTACGTGTGTTAGGGAGTGAAAGAAACTTCGACTTCGGGCTTTGACAATTCGTCAATTCTTGTCTCATTCTTGGTTGACACGGGAGCCACACGTTCAACTGTTAAGAGCAGTGAAGTACCAAATTTGCCACTCTCAGGAAGTACAGTTCAAGTGGTGGGAGTAGCAAACAGGCACCTGACAAACCCGATTACAGATCCGGTACCAGTCAGCATTGGTAACTATCAATGGTTACACAAATTTGTGGTATGTGACTCAAGCCCGATAGCACTGTTAGGGAGAGACCTATTGTGTAAATTGGGTTGTTCGATTATGTGTTCGAACGAGGGAATCAAAATTCAGACGAGCAGTGATGGGGAAGAAGAGGACAGTGTAGAGGGGGATGAGATGGAAACTGTCGATGAAGATTACCCCCTGATTTGTCTGTTCCCAATGATAACTGAAGAAGATATCCCAGCTGAATTACGGGAAACAGTCGGATGGGAAGTGTGGGATATGACAGGGAAAGAGGTGGGATTGATGAAAGGAGTGGAACCAGTGAAAGTGACTGTAAAGCCCAATGCAATCTTTCCCCAGACCCCACAATACCACATGGCACAAGACACCCTCATGAAAGTTGCCCAACTCATTGACGAATTTGTAAAACAGGGAGTACTGAAAGAAGTGTTAAGCAGTCCATGTGATTCACCAATAATGGGACTAATAAAGCAAAGTGGAAAGGTCCGACTCGTGCAGGACTTGAGGAAAATAAATGACATCATAGTCAAATGCTGCCCAGTAGTACCGAATCCAGCCGTGATAATGTTCCAGGTCCCTTGCGATGCCGAGTGGTTCTCAGTCATCGATTTGTCACAGGCGTTCTTCTCGGTGCCTCTTCATGAGGACAGCCAATTTCTCTTTTGTTTCAAATTCTTAGACAGAGTATACAGTTGGTGTCGAATTCCTCAAGGGTTTTCTGAGTCACCGTCAATATTTAATCAGATTCTAAAGAAAGACTTGGAAGCATTAGAATTGCCATTCGAGTCAACCCTAGTACAGTACATTGATGACTTACTGGTTGCATCAAAGACAGAAAGTGGCTGCACAGCCGATACCATTGCTCTGTTGAACCATTTGGGAAGGAATGGACATAAGGTGTCTCCTTCCAAATTACAGTTCTGTCAGAAGAAAGTGAAATACTTGGGTCACCAGATAGAGAAAGGGTCACGGAGAATAAAGAAGGAAAGAATAACGAGTGTACTTCAAATGAGTCCACCAAAGACAAGGAGGGAGGTGAGGAAGTTTTTGGGAATGGTGGGTTATTGTCGTCAGTGGATTCCCAACTTCTCAACTCTAGCAAAGCCTTTACTGAAGTTGACCCAGAAGGATGCCTTGGATCAAATTGAGCTGAAAGGAGACGAGATGGATGCTTTTGTTGAATTGAAGGAATGCATGTGCAGGGCTCCAGCTTTAGGTATGCCTGATTACACAAAGCCTTTCACATTGTTTTGTCATGAACGTGATGCATGTTCTTTGTCTGTCTTGACCCAAGCCCATGGTGGCATAAACAGACCAGTAGCGTATTTTTCAGCTACTTTGGATCCGGTCGCAGCAGCACCTCCAGGGTGTTTGCGCGCCGTAGCAGCAGTTGGTATCAGCCTCACTCAGAGTGAAGGAATAGTGATGGGACACCCAGTAACAGTCATGGTCCCTCACTCAGTCGAGATACTTTTGACCCGCTCCCGAACGCAGCACATGACTGGAGCAAGACTCACAAGGTATGAAACGATAATTCTGGGCTCACCGAATGTGCAGCTGAAAAGGTGCACTACGTTGAATCCAGCAACTTTGCTTCCTGGAGAAAATGCTGAAATTGAGAACGCTGAAGACGTCGAGCATGACTGCCTTCAGGTGACTGAATTTTGCACAAAACCTCGACCTGACATTAAGGATACTAAGCTTGATGAAAATGACCAAATTGTTTTCGTTGATGGTTCATGTCTAAGAGATGGGATGGGAATTTTGAAAGCAGGATATGCTGTATGTACTGTAACAGGTGTCTTGGAAGCGGGATGGCTTCAAGGAGTCTATTCTGCACAAGTAGCAGAACTTGTAGCCCTCACAAGAGCATGTCAACTGTCTGCAGTGATGAAAGTCACCATTTACACTGATAGTCAGTACGGGTTTGGGATTGTGCATGACTTTGGACAACTATGGTCACAGAGAGGTTTCCTGACTTCTTCAGGATCCCCAGTGAAAAATGGGGAAAGGATAAGGGAATTGTTACACGCCATTCAAATGCCAGCCGAAGTTGCAGTGGTAAAGTGTATTGCTCATACGAAAGGACAAGACTATGTTTCTCTGGGAAATGCATATGCGGATCAAGTCGCAAGATTTTGTGCCTTGAATTGTATATTACTCAGAGATGAATGGAATTCGATAAGTGAACCAGATCTCGAACCAGCTGAAGCATTTGCCTTGAAGGTTGTAGATACAATAGATGAACTAAAAGCATTGCAGAATAACGTCAGGGAGGATGAAAGAGATTCCTGGATTAAATCACAATGTATAAAAAGACCAGATGAGTTATGGGTTTCAAATGAGGGAAAATTTGTCTTGCCAAATGGTCTCTTATCACAGCTTGCGCGGTTCTATCATGGGCAAGCTCACCTAGGGAGAGATGCCATGATAAGATTGTTCAAAACTGATTGGTTTAACCCCAGATTTCGTCAAGCTGCAGAAGCAGTTTGCCATCGATGTGTCCTTTGCCAGCAGATGAACCCAGGAAAGGGAACAGTTGTGAACGCGAGCCACATTGGCAGGGCCAGTGGACCATTTAGTCAAATGCAGATGGACTTCATTGAGATGTCTGTGCATGGAGGTCTGAAGTATGTGTTGGTGATTGTGTGCATTTTTAGTCACTGGATTGAGGCATACCCCATACGTAGAAATGACAGTCTTACAGTTGCAAAGCTATTGTTGAGAGAGTTAATACCACGTTTCGGATTCCCGATCTCTTTAGAATCAGATAGGGGAAGTCACTTCAATAACGAGGTGATAAAGTTACTTTGCGAAGCGCTGAACATTGAGCAAAAACTGCATTGTAGCTATCGCCCTGAAGCATCAGGATTGGTGGAGCAGATGAATGGTACACTGAAATCAAGAATGGCGAAAATATATGCATCGACAAATTTGAAATGGCCTGACGCATTGCCCTTGGCGCTAATGTCAATGAGAAACACCCCTGATAGAAAGACTGGATTGTCTCCGCACGAAATTCTCATGGGCAGGGCTATGAGACTTCCTGCAGTTCCCGCAAACGCGCTCTTGAATATCACAGATGATATGGTGTTAGACTACTGCAAGGGTCTGGCTGACGTGGTTCGCTCTTTCTCTCACCAGGTGGAAGCGACCACCTTGCCACCGATTCAAGGTCCAGGACACGCACTGAAAGCAGGTGACTGGGTCGTGGTAAAGAAGCACGTGAGGAAGTCGTGTCTGGAACCCCGTTGGAAAGGCCCTTTCCAAGTGATCCTGACGACAACTACCGCTGTGAAGTGTGCGGGGGTTCCCAACTGGATTCACGCCAGTCACACAAAGAAGGTGTTGTGTCCCACAGATGAGGAAGTTGAAGCGCTGAAATTACCAGTGCCTGACAAAACAGTGTTGAGTGCTGAGACAGAGCAAAACCGAACTGAAAGCGAACAGGCAGAAACGGGAGAGAGAGAGATATTCTCTGAGGACGAAGAGACCAACTCGCTTGGGGGAGACCAAGGAGAAAGTTCAGACAGGGACGAAGCAGCTGAAGGTGACAAAGAACCTGAAGCAGCTGAGGGTAGCAAAGAGCCTGAAGCAGCTGAAGGTGACAAAGAACCTGAAGCAGCTGAAAGTGATAAAGGCGAAAAAGAAGGAGAGCCTGATCAGAGGAGGGCTTTCCCAGAAGCAGACGATACAGAAAAAGAAAAAGAGAACGTGATTGATTCCCCAGAAGGAGGGGACAAGGCAGAACAGAACGAAAAAGTTCAAGCCTCCACAGAAAAGATCGCAGGTCCATCAAATGGACACGGTGCAAAGAGGAGACTAAGTATATCACCAATAAAAGAAAGGACTAAAGAAAGTTTGAACGACGGAGAAAGGCCAAAAGTGAAAGAGAAAAGAAAGGAAGTGACTGTTGTGGAACAATCCTCAAGGGAAGGAAAAGACTTGGCCAAAGAGGAAAGTACCAGCGAGGCAGAATCGAAAAGAGAGGCAAAATTGAAAAGGAAAAGGATACCGAACAGAAGGTATTCCGGTCCAGAATGGGCATATGTAGTCAATGACGATTGGACTGACGAATTTGTATCTGTCAGCCTCGAGAACGAAGAAGAAGAGATACCAATAGAAAAGAAAAGTTTTATGGACTCTGTTGATTGAAAGGGTGATAAATGACATTGATTGCTACAATCTAACGTGATACAAACAACCAGCTGAGACATTGCTAAACCGGATGAGACTTTTGCTGAACTGATAAAAGACTGAGTTATTGCCGAATTGAGACAAATGCTGCTAACCGATAAGTGACTGGCCTCTTGAAGAAGACGGTGTGAACATTGCGCTCGCTCAGCTTTGTAACTGAATTGCTAAATAGTTTCTTTTATAGGTGCTTCCAGCTCTCTGATTCTATACAGATCATGACTGGGTACGCTACACAAAACAGTAGAAAGAAATATTGTAAATATGTGTGTATAGGCTTGGTAACTGCATGTGTACTAATAATAATGGCAATTGTGCTTGGAATGCATAGAAAGGGTGAGAATGAGAAAATTGATGCTTCTACTTTTGCTCCTGTTACTGTCACTGAACTAACCGCATTAAAAAGATTAGAATTAGATGAGAGGCTCTTGCATGATAAGAAAGAGCTTTCGTATAATGTTTTCTATCGCTTGCTAACAGAATATGTTGAGACTATGGATGCGAAGGATTGTTATGTGTGTACACAGATACCGACATCAGTAAAGGAAGGGGTGACTTATCACCACATGCCTCTTACATACGGGATTACATGTAGTATAGTAATGTCTAGGTTTTATGGTCAGACTAACATACAGTATTTTTACTCAAATGATGATGTTACCTTTGCATATGTTCCTATAATAGCGCAGCTAAGCCAGATTGCTAAAGATTGGGATGCTAAAATAATGAGGGAATTTTTCGAGCCAATGCAACCTTTTGAAACGGCTCACGCTCATAGGGAAAACCTTACCTGCTCGCTCTCTGCAATAGAAATAAGCTTTTTAGATCGCACAGATGATAGAAGAGCACAAATGAATGCGAAATTAGAAAAAGAGCTACATAAGAGGACTTCAGTAGATAATTATGATTTTGCTGCAATAAAGACACAAGGGAGAATAGCTTTAGATGCTTGGCATGTAGGGAAGTTTTGTATATATCAAGGTGAATCCTATTATGACAATATTTTTGTAGGAGCGAGTGAGTGTAAACATACGTTTATCTTTAAGGCCAAATGGACATTCATGATGAACGGACTTGACCCTGTCATTCCAGGTGTATATTACATTTGTGGGTTTAATGCCTATTATCGTCTTCCAAAGGGATGGTGGGGAAGATGTTATTTGGGTATAGTGTTCCCAAAGGTTTATCAGCTGGATGACCTATCGATGATTCAAAAGACACCTGGATCCCATCGTATCCAGAAAAGAGAGACCGCAGCTGCTGTGGTAGGAGATATATTTGGAGCCATGATTCCTTCGTTGGGAGTCGTGTTGAATTCCATCAAAATAAGAAAGTTGTCTACTATAGTGGATAACATGTTGACAAAGTTTTCAGGTGCTATAATCCTGATAGATGCTGAACTTGCAGCGGAAAGAGCTATGACTCTTCAAAACAGGCTTGCTTTAGACATTCTTTTAGCAAAGGATGGCGGCGTTTGCAAAATGCTTGGTGCACGACACTGTTGTACGTATATTCCCGACAATAGTGTGAAGATTAAAACTATGCTTGCTAATCTAACAAAAGAGAGTGCAGATTTGAAGGAACTGAAAGAACCAGGAGTGTGGGAGAAGGTTGGAAAAGGACTTGCTTCAGTGGGACATTGGATTGGGGGAATTTGGAATGGAATATTACTGAAAATAATAGAAGGAATATTAATAGTAATAATTTGCATATTTGGAATTTGGGGAATAAAAAGGGGAATAATAATGATTATGGAAAGAATTAGAAGAAGGAAGGAAGAGAAAATAATGAAGAGAATGGCAGAAGAATACAAAGCGAAAACTAGGGGAACTAAAAGGAAAAGAGAACTGACAGAATTTTAATGGAATAAAATTTGTTGGCATGATTTGGTGTGATGACAAGTAGTCATCAGAGGAGGGATTGATGAAGCAGAAATGAAGGTTTTACATTTATTAGCGCATAAACGTAGTGTGAAATAATCATGTGTGACTTTAACCGAACTAATAAAGATTGTACGGGGACAAAATGTGCCCTCAGCGTAGTTTGCCAACATTTATAAGCGTGCTTTATATAACGTGGTGTATTAGAATTGCACTAATCCGACATAATCGTAAACGTATGCTACGATTTGCTTGTTTGAAATGCTTTAGCTTAGCATAACTTTAGTGCAGGCTTCGGCCTAGTTGCCTGGTCTCACGGTTTAGATGCTCGTATTTTTCCAATGTGCTATTAAACGTGTATTCTTGCTTGAAGCTGTACTTTTCCACTAAGATCGTTCACATGCTTATCTTAAGGTTTCGTGCCAGCCTGGCATATTTTCTCTTTACTTCAAGGTCGATCTGCAGGTGCGGACAATGGAAGCTCTGAAAGTGAGTTAATTGGTATAAAATGTTGCAACTTGCGTACCCGTCTCCAAGGATAATGTATGCTTAAGTAAAAGCTTGAGAACTGTTGTTTTTGATTGGACAATTTGAAGCTAACCTATGAACCCTCCAATGGAAGACCCTACTGGATTTGAACTGTTGTCTATTTAAACCAGGTGCACGAGAAGAAGGTAGCCATTGCAGCTATTATCAGCCATTAGCCATTCGCCATTTTGCAGGACATTGCAGCTATTATGGCCCACTTTGCTGCGACGCCATTTTGAGAGACTTTGATGCTTTCTCTAATCGAGAGAAAGAGCCTTTAAATGATTCTTACCCTAGAGACTTTAACTTTAATCCCTTTACATGAAGTAGTAGTTTTACCTTGCCGCCGTGAGGCAATTGCCCCGTCCACCCCTGCCCCTTTGCCCCGTCCCATGCTGATCGAGAAACGGTACCTGTGAGACGAAGACTTCCTTGAATGCTGATCGTAATTGGTAAATATGAAAGGAAATTGTACAATTGCATTGTGTTTCTTTTAGGTAACCAACTGCTGATTTTGATAAGATCCCTAGTTAGGAGTTTTCTAAATTAATGTTGCCAAATTGTTTTTGCATGAAGTCCCACATGCCGATGCTAATTTGAGGTTAGACGAGGATTCCTTATGTCGCACGATGCAATTTGAGATCTTGTTATGCTGACTAAATGTATGCAATTAGTTCGTTACAGATTATAGTTTTAGTGATTTGCATTGCTATTATCGAATGCCTTGTTATTCAAATGCTACATAGACTGCACTTGTTTCGCCGTTATGGACAGCTATTAATGTTCATATATGTTTATCATTTGGTGTTGAGACACATCTATATTGTGCTAGCTTTGTTAATATAGGGAAATAAAATTCACTAACTTTGAATAAACTGGTGTGGTTATTCCTGGCTGAAAGGTCAGGGTTCGCCGAAATGTATTCTGGATTAATTGTTAAGTGTTATGTCGATCAAGGTATTGCTTATGTTCGTTATTGATTACTGATTTGATTAAAATTAACCGATATAGAGTACGGAGAGTCCCACTTAGTCAAAAGATTCATCGGCCTAAAGAGCGTCCGAATACAGGTAAATTATTAGTACGGACCGCTCTATCACTCCACTCACCCGAAGCACCTCAGGGAAGATGTCACATGGACTTCTCTTCTCCTAGGCATCCCATTGGATGAGATGAAGCCCGCAATAAGTATGGACAACTAAAAGGAGAGCAAAAGGGCGCTTCATTTGGACTGATACAAAACGAGATCTCATTCATTACATTTTAATCAATCCCCGTGATACTAACACACTGAATTGTATGTATCCCACCATCTTAAGCCTCCTATTTGTGAAATCTACCAGCAAATCAACCACACCCATTAGACCAATCATGCCTCCGCCTCCTCAACCCCATACTTTTAAACGTAATTAGAGAACTGCTTTTCATGCATCAGTCCCTTTGCCATAAATATTTGACAGTGCCCTCCCTTTTTAATGACCGTACCTGGACTGAGCATCTTTCTACTCCACGTCTCCCTCCCATTGGTCACCACAATCTGACAGACAGCCAAGTGGCTATAAACTCGTGAATACAACTCTTTTTAAAAAACAGAAAGGTGCACATCATCAGGTCTAAATAAATAAAAGTCCTCCTACACTATGCTATGCTAGCGCAGGTGTTTTAATAAAAATTACTAATGAGTGTTTATATATTCTGAATAATAAGTGTATAGAAAATATAATAATGTAGAAAAATAATGCATGCATTTGAAAACGTGATTACAAAGAATGGCCACCAATGTTAACAAAATGTACTAATCAATGATATAATAATATGAAATATTGAGCATCTGTATGATTAATGTAGTCATATGTCATATTAATGGGTTATGCAGTAAGCTTTAGCTTTATTAATTGTAGGCCTTAACTTAGCGAGTGTCATGGCCTAGTTTGCCAGGCCTCATGTAAAAGCTGTATTTCTTAGCATTTAATAAAATGGGCGTCTTAGAGAGTTAAGCTGTGATTTCTATTGTATTGTTTAAATGAGCTCATAAGGAAGCTTTCGCAAGAGAACCGTCTGCTAGAAAATGATGTTCCTGTGAATGAAACATTTTATGTGTAGTGTGTGTGAGACTGACTTTATGAGGAGAAGCACAATGGAGATACTGACTAGAGTGGAAGCTGCAACAATATTGTTACCTGACAAGCCGGATGATGAGGACATTGCAAGACAAACCAATCAACAACATGTGAATGGAGAAATATTAGAATTCATAGATTTGGAGTTTTCTTTTTATTGGACAAAATGTGAACATGCTATTAACTGACAAATAGGGATTTGGGAGGTAGTTTTAGCAGTTTTGACTTAACAGGACTACAATGAGAAGAAAGCAGCATTTTTAGCCAGACATTCTGCTCCTGCATTTTGCCTTAAGCATATTGCATTTTGCCATAGGTCCATTGCCCATTTTCTTGCTGACCGAAAGGCCAATATTGCTTGTGGGTCTTGACAAAAGGCGTGCTTAACTTTAATGCTTAGAGAGTGTGTTTTCTGAACTTTGATGCTGAATCCTGATGTCTTGCTGATCGACTGATGTCCTGAGGACGAAGACTGGCTCTGCTTGCTGATCCACACTGAGGATAGGTATTATGATCCAGACTGTTGACTTATTTGCATTTGCTTTTTCTTTCTAGGTACCAACTGCACTGTTTTGATAGAGCCCTAGTTAGATGTTATTCCAAATTTGTGTTACTAAATTGTTTTGCATGAGGCCCAACATGCCTATGCTTATCTAATGTTAGTTAAGGATCCTTACTAATGAAATCATGATAACAGGGATAAATGCATGATGAATTTCTCTGCTAAATTTAATTTATATAATCACATTGATGCTGTTGACTTTGTTACTGATTTGCACCATGTGACGGGATTCTGTTTGGGGTATTCAAGGAAGACATACACAACTTTTTTAACAATCTCTATTAGAGTTTTATTTTCCGTATTGGATATATCAGTCAGTAGTCTTATCCGTTCCTGTCTTTTATTTTATTTCTTTTAAGCGGTCGTCTCTGACGTCCTTTTTTTTCTTTTCTCTTCCCTTAGGTCTGTTGCCTCTTCTCACGTTCCCTCCGACGTTCGCAGGACCATGTGAAAGAAAACAGAATTGGGAAAAACAGGTAAGTGTCTCCTGTCTCCCTCTTTCCTTGTAGATACACGTAAAGTGCTGGGAAGGGAGGTGCGGGTGAGTAAGGTGAGTAGTGATTCCAGGAAGAATTCATTATTTGTGTGGTACAGTGCACCCCGTGGCGCGTATGCGCATCATATTCACACACATGTAATAATTTTGTCGTGAACACCCAGGTAAATAGGGATTTTATTCCCCCTTTTATCAGTGTCCGTTTTGGTTTGTCCGAGTGCCCTTCCCACTTCCCCAGTCCCACCAGTGCCCTGTGGGGTTCTGGAAACGTGCACACACCTGTATGAGCCACGTCCCTCCAGGGACATGGCTGGAGTTCTCGTCCTGACCCGCGTCTCTGTCACGCTCTCTTGTCTCTTTTGGCTCCCCTGTGCCTTTTGGCTCTGTCTCGGGCCTTAATCCTCTGGTGTCCTTCTCCTGGTGCTTCTCGCTGTTGTTCTCTTCCTCGTGCTCCTCGCTGGCGTTCTCCTCCTCGCGCTCCTCACTGGAGTTCTCCTCCCCACGCTCCTCACTGGCGTTCTCCTCCTCGTGCTCCTCACTGGCGTTCTCCTCCTCGTGCTCCTCACTAGCATTCTCCTCCTCGCGCATCTCACTGGTGTTCTCCTCGCACTGGATATCCGGGGCATGGGCAGAAGTCCAGCCCTCTGTTCTTTCGTTGGGACACCCGGGGTACAGCAACAGCGGCCCCGTTCTCTTATTTTGTAACTGGGTTACCACAACACTGTTACACATACTCCCCCTTGGAAAGGGTTGATGGAGACCTTGTTCCATAGGATGTCTGGAGAGATAGTCTGCAGTAGGTAACTGGCTACCTGAAAGGTGATGTACCTAGAATATAAATGGTTTGAGATCCATAAACCATTTTAGTATTCTGGGATTTGTATCTTTGTGTCGAGCTAACCATGTGAGGGGAGTATGATCAGTATGCAAAACAAAGGGATGTCCCAACAAGTAATATTGGCAGCTTTCTATCGCCCACTGAATGGCTAGGCATTCTCTTATGGGATAGCGTTGTTCTCGGGGTAGTAGCTTCCTACTGATGAAAACGATGGGGCAGTTGGCCTCCTGCTCATTCTCTTTGGAATAAGATGGCACCTATGCCAACATCGGAGCCATCAGTCTAGATAGAACATTTTTGTGTAGTTGGGACATTGTAAAACTGGTTCGGTGGTTAGACATCTTTTGAGTGTTTCATAGCCATGGAGCTATTGTGGAGTTAATTCCCTGATCTTTGTGGGTTTATCTTTTTTTAAAAGATCAGTCAAAGGGGCTGTAGTCGTTGAATAGTTTGGGATAAACCGGTGGTAATATCTCACCATTCCAAGAAAGGATTGTATATCTTTTTGTGTGGTTGGTGGAGGTACGTTGAGGATCGCTGCAACCTTGTTCAATTGGGGTCTTATCTGTCCCTTTCCTACGTGATATCCCAAGTATGCAATGTCGCCCGTGCCCTGATTGCATTTCTCAGGATTAGCAGTTAATCTTGCTTTGAGTAGTGTTTGGAATACCTCATTGAGGTGCTGTAGGTGGTCATTCCAGGTGTCACTATATATGACGATGTCATCAAGATATGCCGACGCCTACCCTGTATGAGAGCGTAAAAGCCTGTCCATTAATCTTTGAAAGGTCGCAGGGGCAACATGTAAACCGAAAGGTAATACTGTCAATTGTTATTAACCAGATGGGGTGGAGAAAGCTGTTTTTTCCTTATCTGGGGGGTGTAGAGGAATTTGCCAGTAACCTTTAGTAAGGTCTAACATTGACATATTGTGCTTTGCCTAATTGCTCCAACAATTCATCCGCCCTAGGTATAGGGTAGGTATCAAATTGGGATATATTACTCAATTGTCTAAAGTCGATACAAAATTGGATAGAGCCATTCGGTTTGGGTACTAGTACTACTGGCGAACACCAAGGACTACTTGAAGGTTCTATGATACCTAACTGCAGCATCTATTGGACTTCTTGTTCTAAGACTGTCACAGTGCCCTTTCCTCGGAATCTGCACGCCGCCGAGCAAATGGCCCACCTCCCGGCGTCACCAACTCAGAAAGTTATTAGAACACTGAGTATTGATGAAGCCAAGCGGGGGGAAGGGAAATTAGGATAGGGAACTGCAGGGAGAGAAATCTGAAAAGGAAAATGGTTAAAACAGATATATTACTTATTTATAACAGCATTAATGTGTAATTATACTCTTAGACAAAGGCATCTCTGTGGTTGTGAGTCGAGACCCTTAAGAACTGGGCGTGGCCCTTCTTTGAATAGTAAAGCAAGAACATTAGCTCACAATTACACCTATGGACAAAGGCGTCGCTGCAATAGCAAGTTGAGACCCTTATGGATAGGGCGTGGCCCTTCTTTGAATCATAAAGCAAGAACATTAACTCACCAATATACCTATGGACAAAGGCGTCTCTGCAATACCAAGTTGAGACCCTTATGGATAGGGCGTGGCCCTTCTTTAAATCATGAGGCAAGAACATGAACTCACAATATACCTATGGACAAAGGCGTCTCTGCAATAGCAAGTTGAGACCATTATGGATAGGGCGTGGCCCTTCTTTGAATCATGGAACAAGAACAATTGGTAAAATCATGATACCTCAGGGTGGCATGAGCTTTAGGCAGAACTGGGCGTGGCCCTTCTCTGAATCATAGAACAAGAACAATGATCGAGCAACAGTTATACTTTTCACCCCAAGAACATCAAGCCTCTGCATTGGGGTTTCAGCAAGGCTTAAACATGTATTTCACATATCGCACTTTCAAAATAAATGAACTACAGCCTGCTTTCTATTTGTGAATAAAGCGCCTTCATTTTGGTAACTGAAAACGCTTTTCACTTCAAGACCTTAAGCGCTTTCCTCCTCGTGTTTGAAACACTTTCTCTAATCCCAGAAATGCTTTGACATTCATGCTTTGAAGCGCTTTGCTTTCCGTGTTTGAAACGTTCTCTCTTAATGCCTAAAATGCTTTGGCCTTCGTGCTATGAAGTGCTTTGATTTCCGTATTTGAAACGCTCTCTCTTAATGTCTGAAATGCTTTGGCCTTCATGTTTTGAAGCGCTTTGCTTTCCGTGTTTGAAACGCTTTCTCTTAATGTCTGAAATACTTTGGCCTTCGTGCTTTGAAGCGCTTTGCTTTCTGTCTGTGAAATGCTATCTCTTAATGCCTGAAATGCTTTGGCCTTCGTGCTTTGAAGCGCTTTCCTTTCCGTGTCTGAAACACTTTCTCTTAATGTCTGAAATGCTTTGGCCTTCGTGCTTTGAAGTGCTTTGCTTGTTGTGCTATGAAGGCGCTTTACTCATGTGGCTTGAAGCGCTTTGATTGTCATGCCAAGGTTGCTTTACTCATGTGGACTGAAGCGATTTGATTGCTGTGCCAAGGGCACTTTACATGTGTGGCCGAAAGCGATTTGCTTGTTGTGCTAAGGGGCGCTTTACTTCTGTGCTCCGAAGTGCTTTGATCGTTGCACCAAGGCTGCTTTACTCTTAAAACTGAAAACTCTTTGCTCATTGTGCCAAGGGGCACTTTACCTTTGGAAGTAACAGCTCCCTTCAAGATTGGACTCATCAAGACCTTACCACTACAAGTTCGACCTACTCGTATCTGAATTCACCATGGAAACAAGGATACTCCGATTTGCTGTCAATCTGCCATGCAGGAAATCTGTTCTTCTTCAGAGGAACCCCCACGAGGTCTGACTGCATCGAAGTCTTCAAAATAGTGAGCAATGTGCTTGGGTGTGGCTGGGCTTTATAGGCCTGCCACCCCCCAAGATGGCTGCTGCCTCTAAAACATGGGAATTGTAGTCCCCTCATAGAATGGCACTCATAAGTGCATCTTGTCCACCAATGTCCTAACCCTGCAGCTACAAGAGCGTAACCACAGGGCAGGTGAGGCTGATGACCACTTCTAGAACAAGAGGGGATGACAAGAGGTGCGCATGAAGCGCCGCAAATACGTGCAGCGGAGTTTCAGGCGGGACCTGGACGCGCACAGCCTTATTCCTGACAAAGACCCTTTTTCTGGCCCCTGGAATCCTGTAAGGATGGAGACGTATAATTTTTCCATCCTGGGTCTTAATAACGTGCCGTATTAATGGAATCTTCCCCGGGGTTAGGATTGAAAGAAGAAAATCAGATTTTCTTTGGCTGGGGACATAAATCAATGTCCAGGGGTTTTACATGGTTGATTAAGAACCTGGTTTTTGTTAATGGAGAAGGGTTATCTATTTCCTCCCATTTTTTTAGGAGGTTCACATGATGAATCTGTGTTCTCTTGGGATTCTTGGATAGTTCTAGTTTGTATGTGACAGGGTTCACTGGTTCCAACACCTTATAGGGACCTTGCCACTTGGCTAATAGTTTTTTTTTCAGAACTGGGGAGTAACACCAAAACCTTATCTCCAGTCCTGAATTGTCTGAGGACGGTGTTTTTGTCGTTGGAGTGTTTTTGTCTCTCCTGTGCTCCCTCTAAATGTTTTCGTACATCTTCCCAAACACTGTGGACATGGTCTTTTAATTGTTGTGTGTATTCTAGAATATCTTTACCTTCACTTTCGTCTTCCTCCCACTGTTCTGCAGCCATATCTAGTAGGGTTCGGGGTTGTCACCTGAACACTAATTCAAATGGACTATGGCCAGTGGATGACTGAACATGGGTTAGCATGGAGTAAAAGACTAGGGGTAGCTTTGTGTCCCAATCTCTACCTGATTCTGCTATGGTTTTTCTCAATACCGTTTTGAGGGTGCGGTTATACCTCTCAACTAGTTCATCGGTTTGGGGGTGATAGATCGATGTTCGAATTTGTTTGATCCCTAATATTTGACATATTTGTGACATCAATTTAGACATGAATGGAGTACCCTGATCTGTGAGTAACTCCTTCAGGAAGCCCACCTGAGAGAAGAGCCTGTGCCACGGTTTTGGTGGTCACGCTATTTAAAGGTATGGCTTCTGGGTATCTCGTTGTGTAGTCTACCAAGATGAGGATATATGTGTACCCCCTTGAAGAGGGAGTTAGGTGGCCAACTAAATCCATATCTACCCTTGTATAATCGGTAACAGGAAGAGGGGAGCTTAATGCTGAAACTCAGGGTTGATAAGCTGGCATTTTGGACATTGTTGGCAAAACCGACAAATTTCAGAGTACACCCCTGGCCAATAAAACCATCGTAATAGGTATTCCTCCGTCTTTTCTCTGCCAAAATGTCTACACCCCATATGGTTTTGTGCCAGATGTAATGTCTGGATACGATATGGGAGAGGTTATACTAACTGTGTTTTCTCTTGATTGTTATGTTGAGTTACTCGGTATAATAGACCTTTCTGGACAAGGAAATAGGGACCCACCTTTCCTGTTTTTTCAGCTACTGCGGTTTGCCAGGCATGTTGTAGGGTAGGGTCATCTCTTTGGCTTATCTGAAACGGGGGTGACTCATAGGGATCGAGTTACCAGATGTTATACCCGTTTTGTATTATTTTTTATTTCTCTTTTCTGCTTTCTACTTAATTTGAGTCTCTTTTTTTCGGGAGTAATAGAGACTTGGGAAAAAGGAGCTTCATCCCACCATTTATCTAATTCCTGTTTGTCCTGTTCACTGTCCAGTAGTTGCGTGAAATGGTTGTAGTCGGTACCTATTATCACCTCTTCTACCAAGTTGTGGATTACTCCCATGTTAAGGATTTATTTTTGACTGGTACTAAGGGGTATCGCTTTGTATCTCCGTGAATGCAACAAATGGAAACTTTTTCATCATCTTCCGATACCGACTCAGGGATTAAACTCTCACAGATTACTGACTGGCTACATCCTGAATCAATTAATATTCTAGTAAATTGTCTATTGATAATCATGTTCTTGACATAACGAGAAACATCTTTGCCTGTATAAAGAACTCTGCTTCTGGTGACCCCAATTTCCATGGGTTCTGTTCTGTCTAGCTTGTGGGGATAATTTCGTGCTATATGTCCCCACTCAGCACAATTGTAACACTGGGGTAACTGATTAGGATTCTTGTCGGGTATCCTGGGTGTGAAAGACTCTTCAGGTCTTTCAACTGGTTTGTTACGGAAGGAGGGACTGATTAGACGGTTCCCTATCGGTTGTCCCTTTTGGGTCCCCATCTTAAACTCAGGAGCCTGATGGAAAGAACAAGCTAATTCTATTGCCGTACTCGCATCTACATTGGGATGTTGCTTAATCCAATTACGAGTTTGAGGGGGTAGCGCCTCTAAAAATTGTTCAAGTAGAATAATTTGGATCACCTCCTCTCTATCTGTCCCTATGGGACTTAACCATTTTAGTCCTAGATTCTATAATAAAGGGCGTGAGGATTTTCTATGGGACTCCATTTTGTTTTCCTGACTCTGATACGATAGTATTCCGTGTCGAACCCTACCCATTCTAGGATTCCCTTCTTAATTTCAGGATAAGGGGTGGTACCTCCAGGTTTCACAGCCTGATAAGCAGCCTGTAAGGTTCCAGTCAAAAGGGGGGCTATATACTGTCCCCACCTATCCTTCGGCCATGTAGCTAAAGCAGCTACTCATTCGAAATTGGTAAAAAATGCATCTGGCTCTTCCCCCTTCCTGGAATTTTTGTAGAACTGAGCTTGGGATGTTGGGATGAACGCGGCTGGAAGCAATGGTCTCTGTGAGTTTTTGTAGTGCTGTCTCATGTACTAGCTGGTTATCAGCTATTATTGTGGCTTTTCAAGGCCTTTTGGAGGGTTCCACGATCATTCCGTGCCTCTCTCTGTTGCTCCTCCAATACCACTTGCAGATGTCTTGGACCTTCTGCCAATCTCTGGATCATGTCCTCTAAGGTCGGTTTGTTTTCCATGGTCCTGTGTGCTCGTATGTCTTGCACCCCAATCCCAATTCAGACACCACTGTGACAGGATTCTGTTTGGGGTATTCAAGGAAGACATACACAACTGTTTTAACAATCTCTATTAGAGTTTTATTTTCTGTATTGGATATATCAGTCAGTAGTCTTATCCATTCCTGTCTTTTATTTTCTTTCTTTTAAGCAGTCGTCTCTGATGTCCTTTTTGTTTCTTTTCTCTTCCCTTAGGTCTGTTGTCTCTTCTCACATCCCCTCAGACATTCTTGGGACCATGTGAAAGAAAACAGAATCGGGAAAAACAGGTAAGTGTCTCCTGTCTCTCTCTTTCCTTGTAGATACACATAAAGTGCTGGGAAAGGAGGTGCGGGTGAGTAAGATGAGTAGTGATTCCGGGTGGAATTTATTATTTGTGTGGTACAGTGCACCCCGTGGTGCGTATGCGCATCATATTCTCACACAATGTAATAATTTTGTTGTGAACACCCAGGTGAACAAGGATTTTATTTCCCAATTTAGCAGTGTAAGTTTTGGTTTGCCCGAGAGCCCTTCCCGCTTCCCTAGTCCCACCAGTGCCCTGTGGGGTTCTGGAAACGTGCATACACCTGCATGAGCCATGTCCCTCCAGGGACGTGGCTGGAGTTCTCGTCCTGTCCCGCGTCTCTATCACGTTCTCTCGTCTATTTTGGCTCCACGGTGCCCCTCGGCTCCGTCTCTGGCCTTAATCCTCCGGTGTCCTTCTCCTGGTGCTTCTCGCTGGCATTCTCCTCCTCGCTCTCTTCTCTGGTGTTCTCCTCCTTGCACTCCTCACTGGCGTTCTCCTCCTCGCACGCCTCACTGGTATTCTCCTTGCGCTCCTCACTGGCATTCTCCTCCTCACGCTCCTCACTGGTGTTCTCCTCCTCGCGCTCCTCACTGGCGTTCTCCTCCTCACAATGGATATCGGGGTTGTGTGCGGAAGTTCAGCCCTCTTTTCTTTCATTGGGACCCCTGGGGTACTGCAACTACGGCCCATTCTCTTATTTTGTAACTTGGTTACTGCAACCCTGTTACACACCATAACCAGAGAATGTGTTGGAGTTTAAGCTTTGATTAGATTAGGTTTCTTGCACCGCTTTGGACAGCCAGTATTGTTTTTGTACGTGTTTCATTTGATATTGAGATTAATCTACATGACCTTAGCATTGTTAATATAGGGAAATAAATATTCTAACTCTTACTAAAAGGTGTGGTTCTTCATGACTGAAAGGTCATAGTGGGTGACAAGTACTGACTCAATTGATTATTGATGTTATTGATTATTTGTTGATTATTGATATTGCATATTGATTATTGATTATGTACTGGAGCTATGTTAAGAACATCTTAATTGCAAGTCAAAAGGTTCATCGACCTATTTGCATCCCCTTGTAAGTTTACTTATTAAGGTCAGACGCGCTAATAGCTACAAAGCTGGATTACACTTCTCATTTCATTTGAGGACTTTCCTTCTCAACTGTTTCATGTTTAATTGCTCTCTGCACACACTCCTTTGCACCAGTTCCATCTATGTGACATACATTCCTGAGCACAATTGTCTTATTCTATCCATGTCAAACATCCTTGCTTTCAAAAATGCCAAACCAGAACGCTGCACCAGGTCATTATCCCTTAGGTGAATTAGAAATAAATCTGGGCACACTTTACCTGGCACCATGTCCTCTACCCAGGGCATCATCTGGCCCCATCTAATTTCACCTCCTCCCCCCTCACCTGAAAACCATTCATGAGTAAACCCAAAGACTTATAGAAGGGATGCTTTTCTGCCTGTGTTAGACCCGACATCCTTGACGTGGTCTCCCTTGTATTTATGACTCTGCCTCCTGTATTTTTGACTGTTTGCTGGATTTTGTTTGTCGCTGGTTTTGGTACTCTGGGCACTTTACCACTGATGATCATTGCGAAAGTGCAAGTGCTCCATGTGTAAATTGTGATTATGATTGGTTGTCCATGATTGGCATATTTGATTTACTAGTAAGTCTCTAGTATAGTGCAACATGTGTACCCAGGGACTGTACATCAAATGCAACTAGTGAGCCTGCAGCACTGATTACGCCACCCACATGAGTAACCCTGTAGACATGTCCCAGACTTGCCATTGTACTGTGAGTACAGTTTTAAACTGTCATGTCAACCTGGCAAGTGGACCCACTGGCCAGGTCCAAACCTTCCCTCTTAGTACATATAAGGCACCCGTAAGGTGGGCTCAAAGTAGCCTAATTGGCAGGGTGGAATGTGTTTAAAAGGTGGGACATGTACCGTGTGTTTTACATGTCCTGCTAGTGAAATACTGCCCAGTTCGGTTTTCAGTATTGCAAGGCCTATCTCTTCTATAGATTGTCATGGGGATTGCCTTGAAATATCGCATTACCATAGTTTCTCATAGGTAGCAGATAGAGATATGGAGTTTGGGGTTTCTGAACTCACAATTTAAAAATACGCCTTTTAGTGAAGGTGGTTTTTAACTTGTGTGTTTGAAAATGCCACTTTTAGAAAGTGGGCTGTTGGACCTGGCCCTTTGGCAGGTTCATCCCCTGACTTTTTGTCTCCTTCCTCCTATTTTTCTGACCTCTCGCTGTTGGCTTTAAGACTCTGAGCACTTTATCACTGTTGATCAGTGTTAAAGTGCAGGTGCTCTCCCTTCTAAAGTTGCTATAATTGGCTTACACCTAATGGGCATATTTAATTTACCTGTAAGTCCCTTGTACAGTGGTATCCCTCTCCCCAGGGCCTGTAAATGAAATGCTACCAGTGGGTCTGCAGCGCTGCTTGCGCCACCCACTGAAGTACCCTTTCAAACCTGTCCCAAGGCTGCTAGTGCTGGGCCTGCGTGCGCAGTTTTCTGCCACAGGAACCTGGCATCTAAATTTACTTGCCAGGCCCAGAACTCCCCTTTAACTACATGTAAATCACCCCTCAGGTAGGCCCTAACTAGCCACATGGTCAGGGTGCTATGTATGTAGAAGACAGGACATGTGCCTAGTAGCCTTGAGGTACTGGGTTTTTCAGAACCAGTACTGATCCGGTAACCCAGCGGTTCCAGGGTACACCCAAAGACCTCGGGTACTTTCCTGATTCAGACCACAGAAACTCAGAGTCTTCTAGGTGAAGTCAAAGATCGAATTTATTGGCTGCAACCAAGTGACAAGCGTCCTAGAAGTACAACAGCACGGTTTGTATGTTCTCAGGAGACTGTGTTTCAATGCAAAGTCAGGTTTCCTTATATACAGTTTTTTAAGCTTCAGGCAAACATTCTTGACATTTTGGTTGGTCATTCACATGTTTTCACTACAAAGGAAAAAACAGTGTCATGATGAAACCTCATATTTCATGTCATCCAACCCATAATAAATTACCCGGCAAGGCCTAGTATTTTACATCAGATAAGTGTGGACCCCCAATAAAAATAGGCACCTCCCCCTCGTAAAGTAAGAAGAAGAAAAGAGCAGGTGCAGGTGTGAGCAAGATTAGGCAGGGTGTGTGAGCGATAATAAGGGTTTTATGGCATGGTGTGCCTTGATGCTATCTGATTCGCCACTGGGAGAGGGACTGACCAAACAGGTTTGGCCTGAGGCAATGGTTCCAGCTTGCCCAGGTCAGAGAAAAGTCAATCAAGGTGTACGTGTCCTTGGAATCAAATCTGACTGTATTATAAGCCTATGTGAGGGCAACTTTTAAAAATGGCTGCCGTGTATAAAATGGGAGCCACGAGTGCAGGACGAAAATGGCGATTTCGAGGTGAAAACGCTGCTGGAATTGAGCGAAAATGCTCATGCTTAGTGTACTAGTCATTATCGGTCTTTTGATACTAAAATCGTTCTGCTGTGGCAAAGTAAATTACATGGGTCCAGAATTTTTAGAACCACAAACCCTCCTTTTGCCCTTACATAGGCAATAAACCTATTCTCATGCTAATCTGAGTCCAGGTCTATGTTTATAAGGCCATGGAGATGTTGCTGGAGCAAAATTCTAGTACTTGGTAACACTCTCTGGACAGGTCTCCTCGAAAATGAAGTAGCACAAAAGGCCACATATGGCAGGACAAAATAAGGAATACCTCTATCTGCAGTAGGTGGCATAAGATCACACACCCAACAATTAGTGATGTTCACTACTAACTAGTGTTGATGCAGAAGCTGTACAAAAGAATTGCTTACGAATTCTGATCTTCTAACCTGCTCATGTTCAGGAAAAGGGTGAAAAGAGTGCAAAGAAACAATAGTAGGAAAAGACATAGGTTGGAAAGTGGGTGCAGAAGTCAATTGAGTAGAGAAAAACAATCCCACCCATAAATGACAACGTCATGTTTAAAAGACACTAGAAAACACGTTATTAAGAACATATAGACAACGGGAGAAAGTAGTGACCACTATTACAAATGAAATAATAATTTTTCACAACCCTAACCAAAAAGCAAATCCTAAAATTATCTAGTAACATTTTTAGGGCTCCTCTGCATTTCAGTAATTTTTGTATGTTCAGTTGGAACAGTGGTGACTCTCATCAATGCTCTAAGGTGAAAAGGGGGTACTCTTTCCACAGAAAATGGACTTTATTCTGCTTTTACTAAACAGAAAAGTACTTTAAAACAATGCCAGCAAAACAATCAGTCTCCTAACACCTAGTCTACTGTATACAATCACACGGAAACCTCTTGTGAAACCAACTATGCCCAGAGTCCGTTCAAAAAGCCTCTCTGGCAGGCTTCTATTGTCCATCAAATTTTCTTTTGTTGTTTTCATTCGCATGGGCCTCTCAATTCAGGCCTCTTCGTGAGAAAAGTACTGCTTAGTTGGAGTGCCCTCCTGGCAAACACCCACAGCTCACTCGAAAGTCTCAATGTCTTAAAGCAATGCACCAGTGTCTCTCCTCTGTGGCAGACACTACAAACAATGTGCTCTTCATTGATCAAGGGCACAAATCATCTCGTGCAGACCCAAGCACCATTAATTGGGAAATAGCTCAAGCTCAGCAGCACTTTCAGACACCAACACTCATTATTTAGTGTCAGAGGACGCTCAAGCTGCTCTTTCATGGGCACCACAATATAGTGCCTTTTTTCAAACTTGAAATCTCCGGTGCACTGCCCTTCTTCAGTTGGAGCAAAGAAAAGGGTGTGTGTGGCCAAAACTCAGGCCAAGGGGCTCAAGGGATTGCACACTGTCAGAGGTTACCAGCACATGACAGGTAGAGAAATGAAACCTCAAAACAGCTCTGCCATCAACAACAGGAATCCTTCTCTTTAGCTCCTTTACACTGAAACTTTGGTTTTGTGATGTCCAACGCCGTCTGATGGAGCAAGTACGATACCATGCGCTGGCGATCGCTGTCCAGCTTTGCTACTTTCTGGGTGCTGAGACTGTAGGGCCAAGACGTCCGTCTTTCATCTGTAGCTGTCACTGATGGGAATTAGGCTTAAATCAATGTCCTGCAGGTTATTATGACTTGATACCCGCAGAATCTAGTGACGTAGGAAATGTGCCACAGTTGTTAGTTTCCTTCAATTTAGTACAAAAACAGTTCATGGTTTTTAACAAGGGGACTGCAAGCAGGTGGTCTGCAATCTTCAAAGGAGTAGCAATACACCATGGGCATAAAATACAAAGGCAAAGGCAGAAGGGCAAAACAGGGTCTCTAGCATCTTTAATTGGGTTCTCTCCATTATTCTCTGCCATCTATAGCTACATGAGAATTCTATCTGAATGGATTTCCTCACACAGTGGCATTGTCTAATGGGGTAAACACATATTTTCCTCAATGATTAAGTCTAGGTGGTCCTCCTTATCTTAGAACATCTCAATAGAGAAATCACATGATACCGATTATCAGGGACATGTAGAAACCTTCCTTTAAAAACTGTGCATCAGGTGCACTATGCAATACACAGGCTAATAGTCAAATGTGCAAACAAAAAGACAAGAACTAGAGGGTCCTGATATTTGCATGATTAGAACACATCTGATCCCACCAAAAATTAAAGTAGCAGGAACAGAAGGGAACCGAAAACCAAATTAAAATAGACATTGAAAATTCGTCATGTTCAAAAAGGTAAACATACGATATCTCCTATTGAGATGGAAAACTTGTCTTACTATAATATTGAGTCAGTTAACCAGTCTATCGCTATCCTGACAGTCAGGCTGGAAAACATTGAAGCAGGCCTAAGGCAAATTCTTGAAAACCAGTCTGGTCATACCAAAGGGAATTATACATAACATGGGGGTCCCTGGTACATTACTGCAGTCTGGAAATGTGAACCTGAACAATACATCAATAATAATAAAAGGTCTGATTGGTGAAAGGAATTTGAAAAAGAGAAATGGGACTAGGACATAGCTAAAATCTCAATAACTAAGCATGATGCGACATTGGTCAGGGGAAGTAACAAAAGAAAAAATCTATAGGAAGAACAAAAAAAATTATTTGGGTGATAGTCAGGCATGTGACACAACACCGAGAGTACGGGTGATACACAAAGGCCAAAGTTACACAAATTTTATCTCTACCGTTGGTGACTACACCATATACGGTACTCCTAGCTAATGTTTCAGTTCCTTCTTCAGGAAAAAATAAAATCCTGGTTTTCTTTTAAGGAACAAAAGCCATATGCTACTTAGGAAACAGAACATCATTAACTAATGTAATATAGAAATTAGGCCACCTTGAGTCACAGATCTATAATTTCATCCTTAGGTCCAATCAAGGCTACATAAATGTAGGGCTGCCTGTTCCTTTAAGGGAAGGGGCAGTAACGTGACTAACTGCAGGTGACACACTTTGATCCTGTATATCTCTTTTTATTTTCCTTCAATACCATTATAGCCAAATAGACATGCACTGGTGAAGTGTTGTCTTTTATGTTCACAGCATGAAATATCATTATCTTGTGGAATTTAGTAACCAGAACAAGTTCAACCAACTGTTGCGTAGCGATGGGCATCGTCATGACCATCCCCTCACAACACAGGGGAGCTTGTAATAGTATCAAAAGCAGCAACAAACATGCAAAAAACAAATAAAAAATAATAAAAACGCACAAAACGTCAAGCTATCAGATATACTTGCTGTGCATCAAACACAAAAAGCATAGACAAAACAATAGCATGTGTGAATAAGCGGTGACACACAACACCATGTCATGTACTTTATGCACTGTAAACCTGCAGCCCAAAACCCAATATTTGGGCCTGTTTAATTTGTCAGGTTTAAAATCCTTACCCTCCTTTTGACAGTAGATCACCAGGCAATGGAAATCTGCTGTCAAATATAACTTTACTGTTTCTCTTCTAACATACAGGACCAGCAAGAACAATTCATGATAGGACCAAATACATGAAAATAAATTTCCATTACTTAACTGTTACCCTCTTGTCAGTTACTTCGCAACATCAAGCCACCTTAGTTTTACCTTTCTAAAAGTAAAAATTGTTACACTGACACTCCATATTAATTTGGCACCTACAATTTCCACTGTGAAAATTAAGTCTTAATTGGCAAATCGTTCTCATTAAGGCATGTAGCCTTCAAAATTTTAGAAAAGGGCTGCATCTTATTTTCTGTCTAAGACTTAATGCAACACTTCGTTTTCTGTCAAATAAAAGCAACTAGCAGGCATCATTTTATTTTTTTAGAGTGGAGACACAAATGTATCAGTTCTGCAGAGCATTTAACATGATGTTGGGACTTTTGAAGAAACCCCTTTTTTTAATATTTTCCCTTTGGAATTAAGTTCTTTAATTGTATTGATGTTCTTCTGGAGAAACCAGAAATCCCACTTTTAGAGGCCCGTAGGGTCATTCTGCATTTCACAGAGACAAGGCCCTAATTTAAAAGGTCACAAGTGTCAACATGACAGCCTCCTCCATTGTTTATGGGAAAACTAAAGATAGCATCTCAGCAGCGTGACTTGAGCCAGCCTCTAGCTCTCCTAGCTTCCGCCACTCTGAATCTGTCAAAGACAGTAGGCCTTCCTGTTTTCCTTCTAACCTGCAATAATTCACTCTATTTAAAAAAAAAAAAAAAAAAAATCCTCTTTAGGTGCTAAAAATAATTATCTCTATTTCCAGATTATTAAATTACATTTACTGTGAATAATGCACAAACCTTAATAACACACATACCAGTTGTTAGAATAAATGCTTGTTGCAATCCCATGCAATGGTACATATTTCATCAACCTCGAATGAATGAACGTCTCAGTAGGCCCAGCTGAAGTTAGAACCTTCAACCTCGATATTAAAACAAGCCTTTGTACTGGCACATTGACTCATTGAATCATAAGAAGGCACAACCTGCAAATATATATCTAACCTAAATGTATGCATTTACTGAAGCCTGAGACACTTTAAAAAGTACTCTGAATGAAAGAAAATGCAGTTTAAACAGTGCTTTTGCCCAAAATCGACTTTGATATTTTAGGCATTAAAAATCAATATCCTACAATTTTCTTGCATAATATGCATTACCAGAATGTCTATTACACAATCCATGAGTCAGCCATTGAAAACATTAACTTATACTTTATAGAAATGAGCTTGTTTGCTCCTGCGCCAAGGGAAAATTGCACATACAAATGTCATTTTAGCGGTGCAACATAACTTAAATTAAATTTTAATGCTAGGAGGTCATAGTATAGGTATTAAGCTTTATAAATATTAAAAAACGATTTTGAAAGGCACTTATTTTTTAAATAATTTTTCCATAATTAATAATTTTCTTTAAAAAAAAAAAAAAAACCCAATTATTCTTTTTTTTGTGATAATTCCACATATAAAAGCAAGCTGCATCCCTTACCTTTTATTTGGGATGCATTAACTCACAAGCCTAAGCGCATAAGCCTAACTTGAAATGCGTCACATTTTTGCGCCACTTTCATTTAAAAGGAAGGTTATGCAAAATTCCACCCATGTTTAACTGGGAAAGTGCTGGCTGAATTGAACATTCCTATCAAATATACTGCAGCTGAAAAGTTTGCCTGTGAACATCTAATACAATGCATCTAAGAAAAATGCTGTAATTTTTTTTTTTTTTTTGCAAAAATAGATAATTTCGGTTTTTTTTTTGGGGCCCTATTTATATCTATTGAATGTGTTTTCTAATTTATTAAGCATTTAACGGCAGTTTTGTATATGTGCACAATTGCTCATTCTATAAATTAAAGAGCAACATATAGCTATGTTAGCACATCACATGGTTCATTTCTGGATTTTTTCTAAGTTTCTACTTAATATTAATTAAACAACATTTTACTTAACAAACTGTAAACATCAAGAAGACCCACAAACACACATTGAGCTCATTTCAGATATAAACAGAAAACACTTAGTACACACAATACAGCGCGCTTTAGCCATTTTTCATAGATAGCGCCGTCGCAATTTACTTACAGAACCATTTGCAGATCCTAGTTGTAAGTCATATTTACAAGAGAAAAGACAACTTTTCTCAATAGTGTTCCAAAAAACTGCAAAAACAGCCTCACAGACATTTATTTCCAAGAATAGCGGACCCATACTTTATTAAACGTGATGGGGCCCACTCCGTGCTTCACATATAGTTCATAGGTTGGAGTTCCAATCGGAGGAACCGGACATGAGTCCTCCAACCGGGAGTCCCTTTTACAACCAAGACGAAACAAATTTCCAAGTCTGCTAAGACCAGGCATCTTCGCTCACTAGTCTAGCTTCAAACTTCAAAGGATTATCGTTTACGATAGTCTCGTGAATACACAAGTCCTTCGGCTTTGGTACGTGCAAGTTCCAAATCAAAGTGATCCCGAAGGGATACCAAACCAAATGTCCAACTAAGGACCAAACCAAGTGTCCAACTAAGGACTGGGAGACGCTCCACTTATACTTAACTGAAAATATCGATGACGTCACCAGAAGACTCGTCTTATCGTTTCGTTCTACCAAACATCAAGGGTCCAAATCAGGGCGATAGCCAGGGCAGCAGTCCTTCGTAGCCGTCGGGAAGCGGGGAACCTCGCAGCAAAGACTTTCGGACCACGTCGACATGCAGGGGTCGATGAAGTGGCGGCCTTCCTCCTGAATTTTCACACAAAGCTCCCACGGACCTCAGGCTTGGACCGGTACCGCTGGTATCGCCCCACGTTTGGGCGCCAACTGAGGTACTGGGTTTTTCAGAACCGGTACTGATCCGGTAACCCAGCGGTGGCAGGGTACACCCAAAGACCTCGGGTACTTTCCTGATTCAGACCACAGAAACTCAGAGTCTTCTAGGTGAAGTCAAAGATCGAATTTATTGGCTGCAACCAAGTGACAAGCGTCCTAGAAGTACAACAGCACGGTTTGTATGTTCTCAGGAGACTGTGTTTCAATGCAAAGTCAGGTTTCCTTATATACAGTTTTTTAAGCTTCAGGCAAACATTCTTGACATTTTGGTTGGTCATTCACATGTTTTCACTACAAAGGAAAAAACAGTGTCATGATGAAACCTCATATTTCATGTCATCCAACCCATAATAAATTACCCGGCAAGGCCTAGTATTTTACATCAGATAAGTGTGGACCCCCAATAAAAACGGGCACCTCCCCCTCGTAAAGTAAGAAGAAGAAAAGAGCAGGTGCAGGTGTGAGCAAGATTAGGCAGGGTGTGTGAGCGATAATAAGGGTTTTATGGCATGGTGTGCCTTGATGCTATCTGATTCGGCCACTGGGAGAGGGACTGACCAAACAGGTTTGGCCTGAGGCAATGGTTCCAGCTTGCCCAGGTCAGAGAAAAGTCAATCAAGGTGTACGTGTCCTTGGAATCAAATCTGACTGTATTATAAGCCTATGTGAGGGCAACTTTTAAAAATGGCTGCCGTGTATAAAATGGGAGCCACAAGTGCAGGACGAAAATGGCGATTTCGAGGTGAAAACGCTGCTGGAATTGAGCGAAAATGCTCATGCTTAGTGTACTAGTCATTATCGGTCTTTTGATACTAAAATCGTACTGCTGTGGCAAAGTAAATTACATGGGTCCAGAATTTTTAGAACCACAGCCTGGCCTGGCCTGTCCTGGTAGTGACAAACAGCCTATTTGGTTTCTCATTGCTGTGAGTGATGCCTTCTCATAGGATTGCATTGAAAATGCCCTGCCTTATGGGTAGGGGTATTGTCAGATTTATGAGGGGTAGAGTAGGCATGTTTGGTATGGTTGTAATGGTAGTGAGAAATGCTGCTTACTGGTATAGGTGGGTTATTTATTACTATTACAGAAATGCTACTTCTAGAAAGTGAGAATTTCTCTGTGCGTATGACTCTGGTGTTTTGCAGCTTGACACCTATCCATGCCTGGGCAGAGTTACAGTTGGGCTTTGTGCATACTTTTCAGACAGCCTGTACACAGGGAGGGTGTAGGTGTCACAGAGGTGCATCTGCATACTGAATAGTCTTCCTGGGCTCAGTGAAAGTAGAGATGGGTCACACCTGCATTTGTAAAGGCTGTGCCCTGGCCTCACATAGAAGGGTCTTTTACCCCCAACTGATGTTTGGAGCCTGTACTGGAGGAGAGACGGGCACTCCCAGAACCAGTTATAACTGATTGGAACCTCCTCTCCCATTCTTTGTGAAACACACTGTAAAACTGAGTATGAGTACAGGGGAGTTTTACTCACAATTTGGTGACACTTTGAACTGTACAAAAGAATGCTGGAAGGGACTCACCAGGAACCGCTTTGGACTGCTGCTGCTGTGCTGACCAGTGACCTGTTGGGTCACTAGGCGAGACTGTCAACTGACTGCAACCCTTTGTGCTGGCTTGATGCTGGGCTCTTCCGCCCTGTGATCCAGCTGCTTTGTCCCCCAGGGGCAGGGTGCTGTGGCCCATGACCCCTGCAACTGCCTAGAAACCGAAGAGCATTTTGTTGTCAGCATACAGCTCCTAGAATGGTGCTTCCCTCTGATCTTTCAGTGCTTGGGGAAGCACTGTCGCTGCATGCATTCTGGTGCCTGGAGAACGCCTTCGTTTTAATCCTTAAGTGCCTGGATGGGGTGTTGCCGGGAAAGAATCACCGCCATGGCCTGGACATTCTGGATTTAACATTGCGCGAGTGACACATTGTCCCTGGGACCCCTGGGACACCATTGATTGAGGAAAAAGAGCGAGCACGCTCCTACCTTGCCCCAGGGCGAAGCGTGCTCGGAGGAGCACCCCTGGGGCACAAGCAGGCATACACTCTGGTGCCTGCTGTCTGCTACAGCCTGCATTTGGAAGCCAGGCAGGAGAAGGAAGCCTTATCGGAGGCTCCCTGCCCCACCGGAGGCCCCAATCATCTTGTCAGACCGCCGGCGGGGCTGAAGCCTTGCCGGAGGCCCCCCGCACCACCAGGGCTCCCCGGTCAGGCCCCTGCGAGAGTCAGGTGAGGCCCTACCTGATTTTGGAGCCCTTGTTGTTTGATGGCTTTGGCCCCCCCTCTGGAGGGCCAGTAGAGAGGCCCGGAGGGGCCCCAGAGACCGCGGGCCCATTATAAAAACCAGAGGGGGTGCATGCCACCCTCCTTCCCCCAAATCATCGCGAGGCACATGTTTTCATGCACTGGGGGCCCTCTTATGGTTCTCCTGGGCACTGGAAGTGCCTTTTATTATAAAAACAGGTACTTTATAAAAGACATACATATTTCTTATGTTTCTGGTATGGACATTAATGATTTATATGTTAACCTGCCTATTTTTATGATGTGGTACATATATGTGTACTGATGTTCCTTTTATGGGCATGACATGCTGATGTATTCTTATGACTTGCCATAAGGTTTATAATGTTCCTGATATGGGCATTTATGATATTTCTATGACTAGTACATTTATTTAGTAATGTGATTCCTGAATACTGCTTATGTTGCAGAATAATAAGTAACCTGTGTGTTATGTGTGATTACTGCTGGTTCTGCAGAGTAACTATTGTATAATGTTTTGACAACTGCTTGGGTAGCAGGATATTACTGACGTGTTGTGTTTGGTCTAATAATTATGTTGTCTACAATACAGTTTATTTTTATATAACTTGGTGTTGTGTTTCCTGTGGTGGGGATAGTGCGTCATGTATGTTGTGTGTGTGTTGTGCAAACGCTTTACACATCGCCTGTGGGATAGGCCTGACTGCTCATGCCAAACTATCAAGGTGGTGAGCAAGGGTTATCTTGGATGTGTAACTCCCTTGCCCTGACTAGAGTGGGTGGGCTCTACCTGGTTTAGGTGCATAGCCTAGCCAACCAGAAACCCCATTTCTAACATGGACATTTTCTTGCTTAATCATTCTGTGCCTCTGCCTGGCTGTGGAGTACACGTCTGGGTCAGGATGACAGTTGGGCTGGTTGTGAATTCACTCGAGACAGTCACACAAAGGGAGCTGAGGTGTGCCCTGTATATCCTGTTTGGTCTTCCTGGGCTACCAGTGGTGGGAGGAGCACCGGACACTTGCACCTGAATAGGGTTGTCCCTGTCCTTACACAATATAGGGGGTCATTCCGACCCCGGCGGTCAAGGACCGCCGGGGTCGGCGGGAGCACCGCCAACAGGCTGGCAGGGCTCCCCAGGGTATTCTGACCGCGGTGGTTCAGCCGCGGCCAGAAAGGGAAAACCGGCGGTGTCCCGCCGGTTTTCCGCTGCCCTGTAGAATCCTCCATGGCGGCGCAGCTTGCTGCGCCACCATGGGGATTCTGACCCCCGAAGCCGCCAGGAACAGGATGGCGGTATGGGGTGTCGTGGGGCCCCCGTAAGAGGGCCCCACCCTGAATTTCAGTGTCTGCTTAGCAGACACTGAAATTCGCGACGGGTGCTACTGCACCCGTCGCACATCCTCCACTCCGCCGGCTCCATTCGGAGCCGGCATCCTCATGGAGGGGTGTTTCCCACTGGGCTGGCGGGCGGCCTTTTGGCGGTCGCCCCGCCAGCCTAGTGGGAAACCCAGAATACCCGTGGTGGTCTTTTGACCGCGCAGCGGTATTCTGGCGGTTCCCTCCAGGTGGGCGGCTCCCGCCGCCCGCCGGGGTCAGAATGACCCCCATAGTCTCCAACCCCCTATAGTGTGTCTGGTACCAGGACAGGAAAGGTGGGGTCTTGTGCACTAAAAAGATTTTCCTTTGAAGTTTGCATACTTCAAAGGCAGAAATGAGTATAAATATTGGACCCAAAACCCCAGACTTTTTAGAACACTTCTGGATCAAGAAGAGACTCTGCCAAGGAGAAGAGCCAAAGAGCTGTGAAGAGGAGTACTGCTCCTTTGCTGTGTGTCTTTTCTGGGCTGGCCTGCAGTTGCTGCTCCTGCTTTGGAGAGGACAAAGACTGGACTTTGCTGTATATCCTGCTTGTGAAGTTTCTCCAAGGGCTTGGACTGAGCTTGCCTCCTGTTACGAAGTCTCAAGGGGCTCAAAGACTTCACCTGTTAGCCCCTGTGTTCTCGTGCTGAGGACCCTGACTTGCCAAAAGGTGCCCACTCCAGTTCCCGGGCCTTTGGGAGTGAAGTCTTGCATAAAAGAAGAAGAACCAGGCACACCAACTCCGGACAGCTCCAGAACTGGCACCGCTGCCCGATGCTGCACTGCTGCATGCACACAAAGCCGTGGTACCTGCTGAAGTGCGATGGCCATGACTGACACCACAGGCCTGGCACCACAGCAGCACCCCTGAAGTCCCACAACATTGTGAGTCCCGGGTGTTGTGTCACTGACGTCCGTGACCCCTGACTCCGCTGCAGCACCTGTGGCCTTGTGGCGTGACCTCGACCCTGTGAGGTAGCTGCATTCCGTCATGATCCGCTGGACTCATCGACCCTTGCGGATCGTAAGGAACCAACGGCTAGTCGCTGCCTCACCTCCCCTGCATAGCAGTAAGGAACGGACGCCTCACCTTATGTGCAGCAGTACGGCACTGACGCCACACCAGCTCCAGCGAGGCCTCACCTCCCTGACTCCGTGCCATGTCTCTGACTGATGGAGCTCTGGTGGAGGATCGTGGACAGGGTCAATGCCATGCGACAGTATCCCAGAACAAGGGATGACATCAGGAAGAGGTGGAACTACCTACTGGGGAAGGTACGTTCCATTGCAGCAAGACACCAACTCGCTGTACAGTGGACTGGCAGTGGACCCCCAGCTCCTCCCCCACAACTAACAACACGGGAGGAGCTAGTCTTGGCAATCATGCATCCTGAGGGCCTGGCAGGAGTAGCAGGACTCTTGTAAGTCAACTCTTTATTACTATCATCCCCCTACCTGCATGCCATCACATACCCCAACCCTCACCGTCAGTCCCAACACTCCAGCACTTCCCACACACCCCAACATCACATCTCACTCATCCCAATGCAAAGCCCTGCATGCTCTACCAATGCATGGACACCACTCACAGACCTGCATGGACACTCATCACTAAAGCATGCACACTGTAGAGAACTAATCATCCCACCATACGCCAACGTACACAAGTGAAAGCTGCCAGGGCAAAAACAACCATAGAGGGCAACCCACCCATGCACAATATCACAAACAGAAACGATAACACTGTATTTACATCCCCACAGGTGTCCCAGCCAATGTCACGGGAGAAGAGGTGCCAGCAAAATCCAGTCCCTCCACATAAGAGGCCCACAGTGATGACAGCAACTCTGCTCGCCTGGATCTGGATATCCAACCTGGCCCATCAGGGACCTCCGGACAGTCAGTTACCCTGCCACAGTCACACAGCACCACAGAGCCTCCCCCCTCAGGAAACACCACCACAGCACCCACCCAGTGTGCCCATGCCTCTGTCCCCAGGACACGTCAATCAGCAGTGTGTCCACCACTACAGGGACCCCAGGGCACACCACAAACCCAAGACAATCATGGACCTGGGTTCAGTGGCAGTGGGCACACGGTTCAGGGGACAGAGGCACAAGACAACAGGGAAGCTGGGAGGACTGTTGTGTACCAGGGGGAGGACAGGCCCAGGGAACCGACTCTCCAGGTGGAACTCACTGAGATCTTGGGAGCATACCAACATTCCCAGGATATGCTGGGCCAGATCCTGGACAACGTGCAGGAGAACAGGCGGCTGCAGGGGGACAGTACCAATGGATCAGGGAGGACTTGAAGGCCATTAACACCACCCTGGTCACCATTGCAGGGGTGCTTGCAGACATGGCCAATATAATGAGGGAGGCAGTGTCACACCACTGGGCCCCTGCCACTAGCCAGATTACTGAACAGCCCTCCACCTCCGCTGCTGCTAGTGGACAGGAGGCCCCGCCACAGGACCAACAGGCCACCAGCACCCCTCCTCCTGCAGAAGGAGAACCACCCCGTAAATGGTCCCTGCATTCCAGGCATAAGCCAGAGACTATTGCCAAGATCCCCACCAGGAAATAAGGCTCTCCTGATTGTCACCCTTGGGTCCCACTCTGTCACCCTGTCCACCTTGAACTGCCATTGTTCCCCTTCCTATGACCCTTGGACAATGCACCTGTGCTGCAAATAGACTCAAATTATACCCTGGACTTTCCTCCATCATCACCCCAGCCCATTGCACTTCTCCCTTTTCTTCATAGCACTGCAAGAAACACACTTTGGAAAAATACAAGTATGGAGTATGTCAAATGATTGAAGTTTGCATTCATTTAACAAGGTTTAAACATTGCAATTCAACTGTACAGTAATGTTAACATAGGAAAGACCTGTACTTGGCTGCAGTGACAACACCAGGAGCGGTAGTGGGGCACCAACATCTGTAAAAAGAGTTGCCAAAGGGTACAGTGAGTGGCCATATACGTGGGAAATCAGAGCCTGCCAGTGACAATGTGAAACAAAAAACTGACAATGAAATGTGAAGTAACACTGTCTTACCTGTGTGTAATTGGATGTATTGTCTAATCACTGCAGATCTGTTGTCCTCATCCTCATCCTCTGCCTCCTCATCTTCACTATCCACACGGTCCACTGCTGCCACATCGCCATCTACAGCCTCCTCCTCCTACAGAAAAGGCACATGGCGTCTCAAGGCAAGGTTGTGCAACATGCAGCATGCCACGATTATCTGGCAGACTTCTTGGGTGAGTAGCACAGGGATCCACCAGTCAGATGGAGGCACCGAAACCTGGCCTTCAGGAGGCCAAATGTACGTTCAATGATCCTTCTTGTTCGCCCATGTGCCTCATTGTAACGTTCCTCAGCCCTTGTCCTGGGATTCCTCACAGGGGTCAGTAGCCATGATAGGTTGGGGTAACCTGAGTCACCTGCAAATATTGTTGGACAAATGTTAGCCACACACTATCTCTTATGGCCCACACCATACCTATATACCAACATGCACTGGGTGGGAACGAGGGCTGACCTATGAGCCACACACGGTGCCGCTATAGTTCGGCCATCACATTTGGGATGCTGCTGTTCCTCAGGATAAAGGCATCATGCACCGACCCAGGATACTTAGCATTGACATGGGAGATGTACTGGTCCGCCGAACACACCATCTGCATATTCATTGAGTGAAAATGTTTTTGATTTCTGAAGACCTGTTCATTTTGCGGGAAGGGGGACAAATGCAATATGTGTTTCATCAATCGCTCCAATTATGTTGGTGATATGTCCCATTGCATAGAAGTTAGCCTTCACTGTGGGCAAATCCTCCACCTGGGGGAAAACAATGTAGCTGCACATGTTTAATCAGGGCACCCAACACTCTTGTCAGCACAATTGAGAACATTGGCTGTGACATTCCTGCTGCCAAGCCCACTGTCACTTGGAAAGAACCAGTTGCCAAGAAATGGAGCACAGATAGAACTTGCACAAGAGGGGGGATCCCAGTGGGTTGATGGATAGCAGATGTTAGGTCAGGTGCCAATTGGACACCCAGCTCCGTGATTGTGGCCCTGTCAAGTCTGTAGATGAGGATAATGTGCCTGTCATCCATTGCTACCAATTCTACCAGGGGTCTGTACACAGGAGGATGTCTCCATCTCCTATTCATCCTAAGTGGTGGCCCTATGGGGCAAAAGAGTGAGGAGCTGGTCATAAAATGTACATTGTAGCCACTACAGTTCAATGCATGATGTGAATTTCAAATGTATTAGAGGCCTATGTCCTGTATGTACAATTGTGATCTGTGATGCTGTGGCGTCCGTCTGTCCTGTATGGAGGGACAGCTGGAAGTGAGGTAATTCTGCTGATGTTGTGCAGTGTTGCAGAAGGCGGTTGGGATCCGCCATGCAACGCCTCATTGAATAATGTTGGGCCCTATGGGGTACAGTGGCCAATGGTGATGTACGCCGGCGGTGACGGTGTGCACCGCCACAGAAATAACCGCCATTTTCTATCTGTTTACTCACTTGCTGCCTGACCTTCAACAGGAGAGGACCTACACTGACTGTGCTGCTGTGACCTGTGTCGGGAGTCTACCATGGCCCATGTGACTGGGGAAAGGGCCCCTGCCTTCACCTCCGTGGAATTAGAGAGACTAGTGGATGGGGTCCTACCCCAGTACGGACTGCTGTATTGGCTTCCAGACGAACAGGTGAGTACACTGTCAGCACAATGCATGGGGCATGAATGCATGGAGTGCTGTGTGTGAAGGCCGCGTGTTGGGGGGGTTGGTGGATTGGCTCTGGGCAGCATGCAGCATGTTTGCTGGGCCACGTCTATGCAAAAGGGGATGGGAAGGGCTATGGTGGGCCAGTCTAACTAATACCTTTTCCTGTGAATATTTCCTCTGCAGGTCAGCGCCCATCAGAAGAAGGGTATATGGCATGCCATCGCCAAGGACGTGTGGACCCTGGGGGTCTACGGCAGGCGGAGCAGCCACTGTCGGAAACAGTGGGAGGACCTGAGACGCTGGGCTTGGAAGACGGCAGAGGCCCAGCTGGGGATGGTCTCCCAATGAGGAAGGGGTACCCCTAGAACCCAGACCCCCCTGACGGCCTGCATACTGGTGGTGGTCTATCCGGAGCTGGATGGGCGCTTGAGGGCCTCACAGCAGCCACAAGGGGGTGAGTACAATGCCCATCATTACAACTTACTCTTGGAGGGGTGGAATCGGGTGGGGGATGTGTGTCTGTGGGTGCACCTAGACCAGGCCTGACATTGCAGAGTAGGTCCAATGTTGGGCAGGGATCTGAGGTGAAATTCCTCCAACCTAGCTAGTAGGCATCCACTACTGGGCAGGGCTGTGTGGGACCCAGGCATGCTGCAGTTGGCGGTATGTGTACCTCCCCATGCCCTGGTGACTAGCAATGTTACTGGTAGTGCATTGCATAGTGCATAGGTCTGTTCCCTGTGTGTGAGGGTGGTATGTACGCCAACAGTGGTGTTGGTGCAGCCATTAACCCAGTGTATCTTTTGTCTCTCTCGCCCTTTTTGTTTTGTCACCCTGTCCTTATGTGCCTTAGTATCATCTGGCAGAGAAGTAGAGGCACCAGCGGCGGAGGGAGCTGCATCCCACAGGACCCAGGAGGCAGAGACCATCTACGGTGAGGGCACCAGTGGGAAGGAGGGCGAGGGGGGCACCACGGCAGAGACTGGAGGGGACAGTTCGGACACAGATATTTCCTCCGATGGAAGCTCCCTGGTGGTGGCAGACACCGCAGTGCCCACCCCAGCTACAGGTACAGCTGCCACCCCCTGTACCAGCACTGCCCTCCCAGCAGCCCCTCATCGAGTTGCCTATGCCCGCTCACCCAGGAGGGTGAGCATCTCCTTTGCCCCAGGCACCTCAGGCCCTCCCCTAGTGAGCCCTGGTGCCCTGAGTGAGGAGGCTATTGACCTCCTGAGATCCATCTCTGATGGGCAGTCAACCATTGTGAATGCCATCCAGGGGCTGGCAGCACAAATACAATAGACAAATGCATTTCTGGATGGCATTCACACTGGCGTGGCGGCCCAACAGAGATCAATCCAGGCTCTGGTCTCCTCTCTGATGGCAGCAATTGTCCCTGTTTCCACCCCCTCCGACTTCCTCCACCCAGTCCCATTCCCCTCAACCCCAACTTATCCCAAGCTCACAGGCAGACGGGCATGCACACAGGATAACACACAAGAGTAGACATGGCAAACACAAGCACCATACATCATCCCACAGGTACTCACACAAACACCATCCAGATGCAGACATACCAACATCCACTGGCTCCACTGTTGACCCCTCCACCTTGTCCTCCACCTCCCTCCCAGTTGCATCTACACTCACACCTGCATGCACTACCTCCTCATCCACTACCCCCATCACCAGCACACCTATCAGAACACACACCTCACTGGCAGTCACCACCCCAACACCCATGCACACATCCCCTGTGTCCTCTCCCACTGTGTCTGTGTCCCCTCCTTCCAAAGTACACAAACGCAAGCACTCAGACACCCAACAGCCATCCACCTCACGACAGCATTCAGCCCATGCACCTGCAATCAGAAATAGCAGAGAGACACCTCCTACAACCACTCCCTCTTCCTCCACTCCCAGAGTTTCTCCCTCTTCCCGTCCCAATGTCCCTAAGAAGCTTTTCCTCTCCACCACTGACCTCTTCACTATCCCTCCCCCGTCCTTTACATCTGGCCAGGGTGGCTAAAACCCAGGCAAGCACCTCAGCAACTCATGGTGGAAAAGGATCCCGGGCACCAGGCAGCCACATGGAAAGGGTGCCTGCCCCAAGTGCTGCCAGGAAGGGCGAGGAGCTCTCCTCAGCTGCTGCCACGAAGGTCAAGGTGCTGCACCCAGCTGCTGCCAGGAAGGGCAAGGAGGAATCCCCAGCTGCTTCCAGGAAGAGCAATGAGGAATCCCCAGCTGCTGCCAGGAAGGGCAAGGTGCCTACACCAGCAGGCAGAAAGGACAAGGGGCCTGGTGCTGGGACTCAGTCGGAGCCCCCACCACCAACTATGGTGGTGCAGCCGTCTGAGGCTTCAGGGGATGGGCAGGAGCCTCCCCCCACCACCAGCAGCACCACCAGCAGTGGGCAGCTGTCCGAGGCTGCAGGGGATGGGCTGGAGCCTCCCCCCACCAGCAGCACCAGCACCACCACCAGCAGTGGGCAGCCATCCGAGGCTGCATGGGATGGGCAGGAGCCTCCACGCAGCAGCAGCACCACCACCAGCATCACCACCAGCACTGGGCAGCCGTTCAAGGCTGCGGGGATGGTCTGTAGGCTCCTGCACCAGCAGCAGAAGCACAACCACCAGCATCACCACCACCAGCAGTGGGCAGCCGTCCGAGGCTGCAGGGGATGGGCAGGTGCCTCCCCCACCACCACCAGCAGCACCACCAACAGCACCACCACCAGCAGTAGGCAGCCGTCCAAGGCTGCAGGGGATGGCTGAAGCCTCCCCCCTCCACCACCACCAGCAGCAGCACCACCACCAGTAACACCACCAGCAGTGGGCAGCCGTCTGAGGCTGCAGGGGATGGGCAGGAGCCTCCCCCCACCAGCAGTAGCACCACCACCAGCACCACCACCACCAGCAGTGGGCAGCCATCTGAGGCTGCAGGGGATGGGCTGGAGCCTCCCCCCACCAGCATCAGCAGCAGCACCACCAGCATCACCACCAGCAGTGGGCAGCTGTCCGAGGCTGCAGGGTATGGGCAGGATTCTCCCCCCACCAGCAGCAGCACCACCACCACCACCACTAGTGGGCAGCCATCCGAGGCTGCAGGGCATGGGCTGGGGCCTCCCCCCACCACCACCAGCAGCATCACCACTGAGCATGCGTCACCGACAGTCTGTAGTCCTGCATCCATGGGCTATTGTGCTGCCTGCCCCCTGCAAATCCTGTGGGTATGAAACCCACCTGAAAGACTGTGGTCTTGCACTCCCCAAGATCTGCCTGACGGGGCTTGATGGCCCCTCCAGAACCAGTGGGTATGGCACACACTCACCCCATCCTCCCCAGGATGAAGATCACAGGGCACAATGCCCCCTCCAGAACCAGTGGTAAAGACACCCATTTACCCCATCCTCCCCAGGATGAAGATCATAGGGCATGATGCCCCCTCCAGAACCAGTGGTAAAGACACCCCGGAATGAAGATCACAGGGCACAATGCCCCCTCCAGAACCAGTGGGTATGGCACCCACTTGAGAGACTGTGGCCTTCAACTCCCCATGACCAAGCACAGGGCATGTTGCCCCCTCCAGAGCTTCTGGGCAAGTCACCCACTTGAGAGACTGTGGCCTTGCACTCCCCAGGACAAAGCAGAAGCAAATCACCCACTTGAGAGACTGTGGCCTTGCACTCCCCAGGACCAATGTTGCCCCCTCCAGGACCATTGGTGTTGTTCCATCTGCTGGGTGAGGTGCCCCTGCGTTCCTGTCCCCCTGAGGTGCCTGCCTATTTTCCAAATGATGCCCCTGCAGCGTTCTCTCCGTGTTATTGTAGGAGTCAAGTGGGGCCTTGGACTTTGTAATGTGGCCCTGTGGCCCATGGAGATTGAGGACTGGGCAGTGTCCCTTGATTTGTACATATGTATATACTTTTAGATTGGATGTACGTATTTATGATGTATTTATATTATTACACTCACTTTCATCTATTCCCATGGTCCTTGCATTATTCCTGAGGGGTACGGGGTAAATATGTTATGGTACTGCATCTGCTTGTGGGTGTATGGTGTTGGGTGTGTGTGTGTGTTGTGTGTGTGTGTGTGTGTCACTCTCTTTTTTCTCCCTCCCTCCCCTGTGTGCTAGGCAGCTGTACTCACCGTGGTAGTCTTCGTCGTCGTTGGTGTTCGTGGTGGAGCAGGATGTAGAATATCATGAGGAAGATCTGCAGTTCAGGCTCCATGGCGGCGGGGTTCTTCCCAGAGTCTCCAATGGTGAGTCGTTTCCATTCTGTGCAGTGTTTCCACAAAGCTTTTGATGTCGTTGGCACTGCCCCGGAAAAGGTGGCAGATTGGCCTGTAATAATACAGTAGGCGGAACATTGTCTTCCGCCTGGTTGTTGGTGGCTACTGCCGTGGTGCCTGTTGATTCTGCCCTGGCAGTCGGTGTGGTAAAGTGCCTGTCTGTCTGGGCTCTGTCCGCCATGGTCATAATTTGGCGGTATTTACCACCAGCCTGTTGGCGGTATTATCGCCGCTTTATCACCAACCGCCAGGGTTGTAATGAGGGCCTTAATCTTTAAAAATTCGTACCTTTGTGTATGTTGGATTTTTGTCATCTTGGTCTTGTTTTACTTAGATAAATATTGGCAATTTTTCTATACTGGTGTGGTGTGGTGTCCATTTGTAGTGATTTCACTGTGCTGCTGTGTATGGGTACAAATACTTAACAAATTGCCTCTGAGATCAGCCTGACGGATCATGCCAAGCTACCAAGACGGTGACCAGGGGTTATCTTAGGTGTGTGACTAGATTGCCCTGACTAGAGTGAGGGTCCCTACTTGGGCGGGGAGCAAACTACTGTCAACTAGAGACCCCATTTCTAATAGCCTGTCTAAAAGCCCAATGAACTAGTGAGTGAACAAAAATCCAAATTGCTATAACCACAGACCAAGGTCCTGCAGTACAACACAAAATGAAAGAAGCACATGGCAACATTTGGCAATATTCAGCAACTGTTACCCCCTGTTACCCCCCCGTTCCAATGTAGCTTGCACAGTGACTTTATGACCACCTACCCAAACTTGTTTTCCTGTCTCTCGTAAACCTGACCCTATAAGTTTCAGTAGCCACCTTTATTCACAAGGAGTGAGTGCCAAGCTGCTCCAGCTCCACTTGTAAAACTTGTAGTACCTTCTGCAATTCACAAGCTGTCAGCCTGTTGCTGTTTGCATGACAAAACACCACCTCTCGTAGCCCCACACCTTCTTTAGGAAATCACCACCAAACACCTGAGAGGGCACAGATTTCCTCCTACCACCTGTAGTTCAACCCATCTACATTTTCCTCCAGATTAACTCCAGCCCACAGAATAAGGCAAATAATCAGCTATGCTATTTTCCACTCCTAGCATGTGTCTGGCCCTAACAATAAAATTGTGCTGCATGTAACTCAGCATAAACCTTGTTAATAACCTCAGCAACTTCATATACTCCAACTTCTGACCACTTACAAGTGCCACAACTAACTAATTACCCACATTAAAAGTCTCAGTTTTATTTGCCAACTGGGCGCCCCACAGGAAAAACATTGAAAAAGATATGCTTCTCCTCTCATGACCTTTTAGCAGCCATCACTCAGAACACCTTCTTCACAACACATTCCAAAGCCCCATCGGCTTCTGATGCATTCAAAAAATGGTATCTGTCATACAAAATCCTAATCTAGGCTCCATATCTTCACTCTGATAAATTTTCCCTAAAAAAACTAGCCATACCTTCAAGTCTGCTCTAACACCAGTTGAAATCCACACCATGCGGCATGGCAGTTTTGCAATTGACATGGCAAAGCCATTCACCTACCAAAAAAATAAGCCTCTGAAGACCTTGCATGCAAAATTAAGATGAACCAGCAATCTCTGGGCCTTGTGTTGTAGTTCTAGTTTACTTGATACCATCCCTTTACCAACAACTTAACCAACTTCTGTATTTTCTCTTTCTTGAAATCTAGCTTCCAAAGCCTTTTTGTCTAGCTCAATGCCCAGTAACTGTAGTGTTGTATCTGGGCCCTCTGTTTTCTCTGACACATGCCCTACCACAAAATACCAGCTAAACCAAAAAATAATCCACATAATGTGTGACAAACTCCTAACCAGAAATAGATGCAAAACACCAATACTAAAATGTGAAAAAGTTCTCAAACAACTCAGGAGTTTGCATAACTAATGGGTAGAAACTTGTTAACAAAATTCTACCAGTGAAATCGATTTGCTAATAATACAAAATTATCTGAATGCACCAGTAATAACCAAGTTAATTTTCCACTTTGCCAATTCTGCTCCTGCCCCATAGGATCTCACCAAACCTATCACCACATCCACCGCTGCAAACTGGACCACTGTGTTCTATTTAGCAGTAAAGTCATTCATTGACTGCCCTTCAGGCCATTTCAAATCATGAATCATCCCAAACTTGCCCCCACATACTTCATAGTGATACCACCCAAGGAAGAATGATTAGTCTGTCCAATGCCCAATAATCAAATGTACCTGCCACCCCACCTTCTGTGAAATATTTAAATACACTGTAGCTCACCATGTTTGCTCTTTTTTTTGCTGACCTTAAAATGTCCACAAACCTCCCTTGATTAGGGCCTTGGTACCCTAATGTTAAATCTTCTCTAAATGCTTATTACAATTGCAAAGCCACATTCCTGCCAGGATAAATACGTGGCTAGTGTACTAAACTGTGACTTTTAACCAATCCATAAGCCTTTTACTGATGACTGTTGTTGGTGTCCTTACCCCTCCCTTGTCCTCATTGCCATGACATGGATATCTGGTCCTAGCATTGCGAGATTTCATAGTTGCCCACACTTAGAGCAACTAATGGGTAGAAACTTGTTAACAAAATTCTACCAGTGAAATCGATTTGTTAATAATACAAAATTATCTGAATGCACCAGTAATAACCAAGTTAATTTTCCACTTTGCCAATTCTGCTCCTGCCCCATAGGAACTCACCAAACCTATCACCACATCCACCACTGCAAACTGGACCACTGTGTTCTATTTAGCAGTAAAGTCATTCATTGACTGCCCTTCAGGCCATTTCAAATCATGAATCATCCCAAACTTGCCCCCACATACTTCATAGTAATACCATCCAAGGAAGAATGATTAGACTGTCCAATGCCCAATAATCAAATGTACCTGCCACCCCACCTTCTGTGAAATATTTAAATACACTGTAGCTCACCATGTTTGCTCTTTTTTTTGCTGACCTTTAAATGTCCACAAACCTCCCTTGATTAGGGCCTTGGTACCCTAATGTTAAATCTTCTCTAAATGCTTATTACAATTGCAAAGCCACATTCCTGCCAGGATAAATACGTGGCTAGTGTACTAAACTGTGACTTTTAACCAATCCATAAGCCTTTTACTGATGACTGTTGTTGGTGTCCTTACCCCTCCCTTGTCCTCATTGCCATGACATGGATATCTGGTCCTAGCATTGCGAGATTTCATAGTTGCCCACACTTAGAGCACCCATGCTTTTACCTGTATAGTCACTTGGTATACAACCCCTGTGGAAACCATCAAAAGGTCCTCCATTGACACCCCACAACTTCCAACCCACCAGCAGGATAAGGGCACAGAGAAAGTGTCTACAAGGAACTGATGAGCTGCTTGCTGTGTGCAAAGCTGGTGATGGAATGGTAGAGTTCATAATACTAAACAAGCATTTGCAATGCAACGGGTCTCACATTTGCTCAAGTTAGAGCTATTAGCGTTGTAAACTCCTAACCAGACTTTTCTTGCCACACAAATTAAAACAAAAATACGCAGTGCGATCGCACTATGTAAAATGCAGCGCGATCGCCCTGAAAATAAAAACGGAAAAACTGAGCGCGATCGTGCTATGTAAACCCCAGCGCGATCATGCTGCGTGGAAAATAAAAAGATTAAGTAGTCCGGAAACCATGCTGAAAACATCGAGCCTCGCATGTTTTCACTAGTTTACCGGTGCTGTGTAGGTGGGCTAAACACCAGAAAAGGCATGACGTATGCATGCCTTTCACAAAGGAAAGCAAGTGGATTTTAAAAATCAAGCCCACAAACCAATAAAAGTGACTGACGTGACATGGGCATGGTTAGAAGCCCAAAGAGAGATTACAGCAGGGGACGGAGCGCTTTACGCTCACCCTTAAAAAGGTGGTGGTATACCTTATGGGTATAAATTCATAAACCAATATTCATACCACAATTGATTTGATTCTGATGAAATAATTAGGTTCCACTGGGTTGTAGCTTAAATCAAACAATATTTCCTTCTTTAATTAATTATATGAGCCTGCCCATGTATGTGTTACCATTCCATCATCTTTATAGACAAAGATAAGACAACAACACAAATTAGAACATACAAAGATAAAACGTCATCACTTTTTACATCAATGCAAATATCTGAAAACAATTGGAAACTTCATTATCAAAATAAAGTTAATCTCGTTGCTTCCTTGGTGTTACAAAAGAAAAAGTCCTATTGTTCCCAAGTGGTTTCCCATACAATCTGAGAAAGACCACTCTTAGCGCAAACCGCAAAAGACCACAGTTCTATGGGACACTGTCTGGGAGTACGAGGTGCTGTAGTTGGATTAATTCGTGTACAACACTCAAGGATATTTACTACCTCGGGCTTACGTGGTGGACCACTCTAGCAAGTCGGATTCACTCCTTCGTCTGAGCCTAGGACTTGATGCTTACATTTGGTATTTCAGCACTGGTAATGCACACGTATAGGTTCTCCAGTTTTCCTAATCTTGGAGATGCTTTACTAAGGATGGCTGAAACAGGTCGACCATACAATTGGAGAAGTCCAATAAAATCAAAGGAGCTCTGAATAGTTCAGCAATAAAGAGGTGGTTGCCCTAGGACTTGTTTTATTTTGTGACTACCTCTCAGTGTAATGAAAGTTGGACTATATCTGCATCCACTTTTTATTTAATAGCACCAAACACCCAAGACAGACTGAGGTATAACATATGCTATGTAAGCAACCGCTTTGTAAGCTTACTTCACTGAAGCAACAAAAAACTACTATGCAAAGAAATGAAAAAAACGAGTTGTACATTAAATATTTCCCTCAACTTATAGTTTAAATAAAACTTTCACAATGGCATGCTAAAAATCACCCAAACAACACCAAACTCTGAATATATATGCAGAAGTAAATGAATCACGCTCTGGACAAGAGGTTGAGATGTTGAGAGCAGTGGCATAACGAAACTTGAGGGGTCTCCATCCAATGTGCATGGAGGGGTCCCCCTCCAGACTTACCTAGGAGCTCTAAGGCCCTGGTGCTGTGCTGAGGTGCCTCCTGGAGCTCGGGGCCCCCCACCGTGGAACTGCAGGGGCCTTTGTTACACCACAAGTTGAGAGTGACATACAGTACTACTAACACTTTGCAATAAATGCAGCACAGGTCTACTGTGAAATAGAAAACACTGCTGGTGCACATCTGATAATAATAAGATCATTCAAGTGTAAATGTGCCCTCACAGTGCCAGCCTCAGGATATTTTGGGCACTGTGCCGAGTATATTGTATGGCCCCCCCATGACACAATTCAAATTGTTTTTTATTGCTAATCGTTTTACTTTAGTAGATTGTTAACAAATACAACAAGTACAATTTTACTATACACATGCACCTGTAATAGAATAATATATAATGCTACTTCTTCAAAAAAAGGGAACTTTCCTTGCTTTCTGTCTTGCAAATTATTTTATGAATTCACTGCAGTCAAGAGTTCATACAACTTCATGTTCAACTGATATTAGTGCCAAGCCATTCAGCTGATCCTGGCCATTGAAGAGCACAAGCAATTCTTAATAATGTTCAACTTTGAGAAGGATTGTTCCCCAGAGGGTACTGTGACAGGATCTTTGTCATCCCTGACACACGTTAAAACAAGTTGCTTGAACTTCTCACGTTGCAGATAATGGGGAAATGTACTTACTGAATTTGAATGAATTGAGAAATGCGTTTATTCATCACACCGCCCCGTGGCTGGGCGCCATACACAATGTACAGTGCACATGGCTGCTTATGTTTTACTGCTGTCTGCATCTGAAAACGCACACAGGCCAATGTAGAGGAGGCTGCCGCCCTTCCTGCTGTGCAGCTGATTACAACAATGACGTTTCATGCAGGGCACCTTCCGACAGTAATCCACAGAGGCACTGTCCCCTTACCTTACCTGCTACCGTTCCCGATCTTTGAGCTAGCAGTGCCATAGCCAGTGTTCTACAGAAACCATGAAAAGCCTCCCGCTTTCTGTGGGACTTGCCAGTTTACAGGGCTTCTGAGGGACCCACACTGCCTTCCGCCTCCGCACCCTTTTGTTCTTTTGTCGCCTCCACAGCTGACTGTGCCCAGCTCTTCTTCAGCTGAGAGCGCTGGTCGATGAGAGCACCAGCGCTGTGAGACAGGCACTCTGACGTCGATGGTAAATTTCTGTAAAATTTTCGGAGACATTTTCAGGCCCCCCTAAGTTGTGGCCCTGTGTGACCGCACGGTTCGCACATCCCTTAGGCCAACATTTGCCCACTTTAAGTGATAATGTTGTTTCGTCTGCTTTCAATTAGTATACTGTATGAATTCTAAATGAAATGCGTTACGTGCCATATAGAGTAGCAATCTGTGGGTCTATGTTTACCATTTTGAAACGATGAATTCGGGCCTCTGATATTTTACTTCAAATTATGCATAAATACAGGGCCACATCACAAAACATTTTTGACTGGTACATGTCCTTGCTGGTGAATAAAAACATTGCTTTCTCTAAACAACTTTTACCACTCTGTTACACGAATAGTATGTTGAAGGTGGTGACGTATGACAAGAACATTTGTGCGCTCTCATTGCAGGGCACTTACTGTGGTGGTGATGTGTTCCGTTGTTTTTTGTGCTGCATTATTGCAACGTCTCATATCCTGGAACATAGCTGGAATTAATAAATCGAGAACATCACGGGAGCTGCAAAACTTTTTAAATCTCCACCTGATTTTCTGGTTACAAGAAACCTGGTCCAAAGAAGCCTATAAATCTTCAAATTACACAGCCTGGAATAAGTTTGCCATTAAGCTCGCAAATAAGGGTCGCCTTCCAGGCAGCTAAAACTCCAACTATATCTTAGATCTGAAACTATACGGAGCCGGATATCATAACCAATGTGCACTTTTTAACAAACATTTATGTACCCCCAGATTGTATTGGAAAGAATAGCACGGGAAACTAGTGCATCGAGCATGTTTCAAAGCTACAGAGCGAAAGTGGCAAAGTGGCAAAGTGGCTTTGATTTTAACGGGCGATCTGAATTAATTACTGAAGAATATAATACTAATAATTTCGGACTCGTTAAACGAACATCATCATTTTTCAAATAAAACATTATTAATGTGGATATTTTTGTCCATATCCACTGGGAAAGGTGATGTGGACTTTCGGAAGAAATTGTTCCGCCTCCTGGTAATCAAATTTAGTAGCAGATTACGACCTGATATCCCTGCACCTTTCACCCATTCAGCCGGGGGCAAGAAAAACTTGCTAGACTCACTCAATCAGTCAGTCTTTATTGGGGGCGATAAAATTCCATAAAAGACACAGGGCCATATTTATACTTTCCAACACAAAACTGCGCTAACGCAGTTTTGCGTCAAAAAAATTAGCGCCGGCTAACGCCATTCTGAAGCGCCATGCGGGCGCCGTATTTAATCAATGACGTTAGCCGGCGTTAGCCGCCGGCGCTGCCAGGTGTGCGTGGAAAAAAACGACGTACACCAGGCAGCGCCGGCGTAGGGGGATATGGAGCTTGGGCGCCAAAAAATGGGGCAAGTCAGGCTGAGGCAAATTTTTCGTCTCAACCCGATTTGCGCCATTTTTTTCGACTCCCAACCCCCATAGAAATGACTCCTGTCTTAGCAAAGACAGGAGTCATGCCCCCTTGCCCAATGGCCTTGCCCAGGGGACTTCTGTCCCCTGGGCATGGTCATTGGGCATAGTGGCATGTAGGGGGGCACAAATCAGGCCCCCCTATGCCACAAAAAAAAATAAAAAAAAATACTTACCGGAACTTACCTTAATGTCCCTGGGATGGGTCCCTCCAGCCTTGGGTGTCCTCCTGGGGTGGGCAAGGGTGACAGGGGGTGTCCCTGGGGGCATGGGAGGGCACCTCTGGGCTCCTTCCGAGCCCACAGGTCCCTTAACGCCTGCCTTGTCCAGGCGCTAAAAAACGGCGCAAAAGCGGCCGTACGTCATTTTTTTTGACCCGCCCACTCCCGGGCGTGAATTTTGCCTGGGAGTGTAAATACGGCGCACATGCCTCGGAGTAAATTTTTTAGACCAGAACGCCTACCTTGCATATCATTAACGCAAAGTAGGTGTCCACGCTAAAAAATGACGCAAACTCCATGGACTTTGCCGCTAGACGTGTCTAACGCCAAAGTATAAATATGGAGTTAGTTTTGCGTCGGAATTGCGTAAAAAAAAACCACGCAATTCCGGCGCAAACAGAGTATAAATATGCCCCACAATACGTAGACAATTAAAAACGATTCACCAATAAAATCCCCGTGGAAATGAGTTACAATAAGAAGAATTCATGGAATGAGCTACATAAAAAGGAGACGGGATCCGGTGTACAGTATAGTATATATAAAAATCTGAATAAAACCATGAGGCTAGAAAGACAAGCGCATCCCAATTCTATGTCACATTATCGCGGGGGGGAGGTGAGGTAGACATTTGCTTAGTTTTATAACACAGTTTAAAAAGTTTACTACAGAGAACCATACAAAGTCCGAGTGAAACAGCAGTAGGTGTAATAAAGTAGGTCTACACTGCACAAAAATTATTGTCCTGCATAAGATAAAAAAATACAAACATAATACCAGATGTAGAGTAGATTGTTCAGAAAAGTCATCACATGGACATACTGATAAATATAAGCGGTTATTGGCCCAATCTCTAAAAGCAACATGAAATTAACCCTGCTCAAAGAAAATCTTGTCAATTAAAAATGATGCTCTGCGTTAAAGGCCAGACCTAAGTATGGCTGAATCCCGGTCTGAGCGAGCCTTTAAGCATGTGCATTACAACTCTTTTTTGATTCTACATTAACACCTCATTTTATGTCAAGAACGGAGGCTCATATTATGCTTCTCTATCTTGCTTTAATTTTAACAGCAGAAGTCAAGAACTACAACTCCCAAAAGGCTTAGAATAAAGAAGCCAAAGGAGCGAAAAACGTAAGTAAAACTGCACCAATCAGAACCATGGAAGCTACGTATCCCCAAAGCTTGACTGCGACCAGCCCTCTTTCTTGCGGCTCGCAGTCAAGATAAGTCGTACACCTTTTATTTCCTACGCTTAATTCTTATATTGTTATGTATTGTATCTACTTTTGTTATATTTAAGCCTGCGCGTTTGTCTCTAATGTATTTTCTATCATTTTGGTTTCTTTCGGCTTGTGCGGCTCGAATTTAGGCAGTTGAGCGCTCGCGCGTGTTCCAGGCAGCGTTGCTGCCTCGAACGTTCTAACGGCCGCGTTCGTATTGAATGCGTCTGTTTTTCCTCACCTGCGTCCCCAGCGGCTTCTCTCCTTCTCGGCCGGCCGCGTTCTGCAGTTTTTCAATGCCCGAGTGTACGGGCCATTGCAAACAGCCTTATACCTCGTCCGCGAGGTTTTCCAACTCTCCGGTCTCCTTTTCCCTCGGTGCTAGGCATTCGGCCACGCCTCCTTGGGCGTGTTTATCGATATCTTCAACCTGACCACAGTATTAACTGTTTCCTCTCAGTTTTTTTGCCTCGCCTACTACTTTTTGTGTTACCTTTTCGCCCCCTGGTGGTTTTAGTCAGTATGGAAGGTCAAAATCCCTTTCCTGAATTTTCAGGCAATAAAGATTTTGGAGCCTTTATTAATGAGGCTATGACAAAGGCTATGGCAGCCACTATGTCTAAAATGTCGAAAAACATTGAGAGTTCTGTTCAGAACATGTTATACAAATCCTTCATGGCCTATTCTGCGGGGGATAGCAGAAAGAGAAAAAACAAGGATTTGTCACGACAAAATGATGGCGCTTTATTGACTGGTGAAGTCTCTTCACCCATGACTGAGGATGAAATGCCTCCAGGGCCTCCTTCACAGGAGGGGAATGTTGAACAAGTATCTGGTAAACGTAAGTCCAAGACAAAAAATACTGTACCAGCGCCAAAACAAATTGTAATTTCACATATTTCGGATACCGACGATGATGTCGGCGATATGGATGATGGGGATGATGATTCCGATGTGTGGGGTTCGCTCTCTCAAGCTTCCCCTCCTAAAAAACCTAAATTGGAGGTTTCAACCCCCTTTTCCGCAAAAATTGTTCTAGACTCTGAAGGTAACCCCATGTTTGACCCTTCCTATCTCCACCATCCCAACTCCACAGAGTGGACTCCCGCGGCCCATATGGGTCAATACATAACGTCCAGGTTAAGGCTGCCCCTGGACAAGCAGACGAGAGCTAAAATGCGATCAGAATGTCCCAGACCTTCCCTCTCTTCTAATATTACTACAACCCCTGCGATTGATGAATCTCTCTTAACCTTTTTCTCTAAATTTGGCAAAGACCCCCGCAAAGGGGTAGACAAGGCCTGGTCAAATTGCCAGGATAAACTACTGGACTTAGTGGGTCCGTTGGCTCGTATTTTGGACTTGGCGGAAGCAGCCAAAACAGAAAATACCGACATCGACCCCTCCGAACTTTTTCTCTGGACCCAAAGGGCTTTTTGTTTGTTAGGCAATGCCAACGCGGCCATCACTCATGAGAGAAGGAAGGGGCTTCTGCTCAAATTGGATCCCAAACTATCCAATCTGGCTTCCATGGATCCTGGAGTGAAAGCCGGGGGTCATCTCTTCGGGGACTCATTTGTTAAAGACCTTGGAAAGTTTGTGGCTACCTTTTCCTCAATAGACAAGGCACAGCAGAATATCAAAAAGGTGTTTAACCAACGGGTTTTCGCCAGGGTCGGTACAGGCAGGAGCCGCTCTACCGGCCGTTTCACTCACCCTCAGGGAACCAGAGGCTCCTCATATGCATACTCCAATTACGGATACCAAGCCTACAAACCCCAGTTTTACCCTCAAAGAGGCAGGGGCTACAGGGGCCGTGGACAACGCGGTTTCAGAGCCAACAAAACGCAAGGTAAGCCTCACCTCTGGCTCCAGTGGGGGGAAGGCTAAGTTACTTCATTCAAAATTGGCGCTCTTTAACTTCCGATCCATGGGTTCTGAATACAGTTCAAGGTTATCAAATAGAATTTTATTCCCAACGTCGCCAGGTTTATTTTCCCCCTCCGCTGATCATTTCAAAAGAAATGTCTCTTCTCATCTCAGAAGAAGTGAATTCTCTCCTTTCCAAAAACGCCATTCAAATTTCGACGTCAGATCCTTCCCGTTTCCTCAGTTCACTCTTCTTGGTTCAAAAGAAGAACAAAAAATTCAGACCAGTCATAAACCTAACATTTTTCAACCAGTTTGTCATATATCGACATTTCAAGATGGAAACAATTCTCCATTTACGGGATATACTCCTCCCTCTAGATTACATGGTACGTCTAGACCTTCAGGATGCGTATCTTTCAGTTCCCATTCATCAGGACCACCGAAAGTATCTTCAGTTTCGTTGGCTCGGGCAAACTTACCATTTTTCTTCCCTTCCGTTCGGTCTGTCGTCAGCACCATGGTGCTTCACAAAGCTGATGAAGCCAATAACGGCGCATCTCAGAGCTTTGGGCATCAGACTGCTGATTTATCTCGACGATATCCTTATTTTGCATCAGAATTGCGAGACCCTTCTCTCCCATCTACAATTAACTTGTTCTCTTCTCTCCCAATTGGGTTTTCTTGTCAACGAAGAAAAATCAAGCATGGTCCCTTCTCAAAGACTTCAGTTCCTAGGATTCGAAATAGACTCCTCTTCTTCCTCTCTTCACTTTCCCTTACAAAAAGTAAATTCTATCAAATCAGAAATCCGAAGAACCCTTCGAAACACCCACATCTCTCTGAGATCTTTGGCCAGGATTGTGGGCCTCTTGTCCTCTTCGATTCAGGCCATATTCCCCGGCCCCTTGCACTATCGAGCCCTCCAAAGCTTAAAAATTCGTTACCTCAGAAAAGGCCTAGCCTATTCGGACCTGATTGTTCTAGATCAAGAATCTCGCCTAGAACTCCAATGGTGGATAGACCATTTAGACGCCTGGAATGGCAGAACCATCTTTCCGTCAGCCCCAGATCTTGTGTTAGAGTCCGATGCAAGCCTGACGGGTTGGGGCGCCCGCTGTGGACCAATCTCGACTGGCGGTACATGGTCACTAATGGAGTCCAGATTGCACATCAACTATTTAGAGATGCTTGCAGGTTCCTTTGCAATAAAGAGTCTGGCAAAAGGCAGGGTTCAGTGTACCATCCTCCTCCGTATGAACAATGTTTCGGCTGTCCGATACATAAACCATCTAGGAGGAACCAGATCAAAGCCGTTAGCAGACCTGGCAAAAAGCCTCTGGGGATATTGTTTAGACAACGGGATTTCCCTCACGGCAGAATATCTCCCCGGCTCCCTCAACCAAACAGCGGACTGGCATTCTCGTTTCCTCAGAGACTACAGCGATTGGAGACTTCATCCCTCAGTCTTCAAGTCTATCCTTCACAAATGGGGCCCCTTCAGTGTCGACCTTTTCGCCTCTCGCCTCAACGCCCATCTTCCCCACTTTTTTTAGTTGGCGTCCGGATCCTTCAGCATTGGCCTCCGATGCGTTTCTGCAGGATTGGTCACAGACGGTCAACTATGCTTTCCCTCCCTTTATTATGATATCCAGAGTTCTGGCCCAGGTCAGGCGTCAGAAGGCAACCCTGGTCTTGGTGGTACCATTTTGGCAATCCCAAATTTGGTTTCCTCCTCTCCTGGAATTGGCAATCGATTTTCCCTTTTTGCTCCCCTCCTTTCCCTCCCTTCTCCTGGACCCATTAGGGAACCCGCATCCCTTGGTTGTCAACAAAACTCTCGTCCTTTCAGGCTGGAAAGTATCGGGCCTTCCCCATCTACCATCCCAATTTCCGACGAAGCTACTGACTTCATCAATAAAGCCTGGGCTCCCGGCACCAGGAAGGCATATTCTTCCGCCTGGTCTCTTTGGTCTAGCTGGTGAATGGCAAGGGACCTTGATCCAGTTTCAACAGATATAAATTATGTAATTAACTTTTTGGCGGCACAAGCTAGCGAAGGTAAGTCTTATAGGACAATTAACCTTTATAGGTCTGCTATTTCCATGCATCACACCTATGTCAACGGAAAACCGGTGGGTTAACACCCTCTTATTTGTCGATTGCTAAAGGGAGTAAAATTTTCAATTCCTCCTCTACCTAAATATTCAAGGTTATGGGATGTAAATGTTGTTTTGAATTTGTTTCTCTCTTGGCAGGATAATTCTGATCTATCTTTAAAAATGCTTTCAGGAAAACTTACTATGCTGCTTTGTTTAGTGTCCATTAAGCGTTTATCAGATGTTAGAGCACTTGACATTACCTCCCGACAGTTCGCCCCTATGGGGGTACTATTTTCCATTACAAAACGTACTAAAACTAATTTACGTACAGTTTTTTACCCATATTTTCCCGATCAACCTAAGCTTTGTGTAGGACAATGTCTTAAGTGTTACGAGGAACGTACAGCTAATCTCAGAAAGTCCTCTGTTTCCCAGTTGTTAATTTCTGTCCGTAAACCACACAATCCCGTGTCTGCTGCGACTCTAGCCAGATGGGTTCGTTGGGTTATGTCCCTGGCAGGGATCGATACCTCCATTTTTGGAGCTCACTCAGTTAGAGGGGCCATGGCTTCCAAGGCCTTTTGGGTTGGATCCAGGTTAGAGGACATTCTGAGATCCGCTGATTGGTCCAATGATAATGTTTTCAGGACGTTTTATTGTAAACCAGTTCATACTGCTACATCAATAGTGATTAATATGCTTTAAAATAGCATAATATGAGCCTCCGTTCTTGACATAAAATGTAGATTTTCCTAGTAATTTATGACGGAAAGTCTTAATTTTATTAAAGACACGGAGGCGAGTATTATCCTGCCTCAACAAGGAGATACGTCTGTTTTTTTTCTTTTTTTTTTTTCTCTTGTCTTCCCTCCCTGCAGCAATCTCCGCTCCAACTCCAGCCTCTACCTGATCAGAAGGTGGTTTTGTCAAGCAGCAACATATCGCTTAGACGACCGGATCCTCTCCGATGCAGCTCTGTTTCTCCCTACCGGATATCTTCCTCACTGCGTTTATGTTTGGACCTGATCCAGGACTTTTTTTCTTTGTCTTTAGCAGTTGCCATAGTCTTGGTCATTTTACCGTTGTTTTCTCCTAATTATTAGCCTTCTCGCATCAAGAAAGAGGGCTGGTCGCAGTCAAGCTTTGGGGATACGTAGCTTCCATGGTTCTGATTGGTGCAGTTTTACTTACGTTTTTCGCTCCCCTTGGCTTCTTTATTCTAAGCCTTTTGGGAGTTGTAGTTCTTGACTGCTGCTGTTAAAATTAAAGCAAGATAGAGAAGCATAATACTCGCCTCCGTGTCTTTAATAAAATTAAGACTTTCCGTCATAAATTACTAGGAAAATCTACATTGTCCCTGAACTCTAATAAACAATAACTTGAAATATCTTTCACTGATGCTCCGCAGTGCTTTAGGATCAGTACAATAAGATAAGTACTTTTACCCATCTTTGAACATAAACTTTTGAGAGTCGCCAGGGAATGCAGCTGATGCCATCCAAAAGCAAGCAATCACTCAATAATTCTCGGTTTAACTCGGAAGCTGGTTTAGACCAAACCACGTGCCATGATAGTAATGAAGCTATAGGAATTGAGCCCTCAATAAATAAAATACCCAACTGCGAATAGCGGACGTAATTCAAAAATTTGACGGAACAGCGAATAATCTTTCAAGAATTGTTTTTTCCACTATCTACCCCATAGTATACCCCGGATATAGCTTTATTCTTATATATATATTCAAAATGTATTTTATTGGCATCTGACCGAAATTTGAAGTGAATGTATCCACTGCTAGTACTGATTTCTCAAAATTCAATTTGTTAGCCACATGATTAGACCATGCATTAGAAGATTTAAAAAACACACTAAGATAAGAAAGATTTTTCCCCTTGTATGAAAAGATTTACAGAGCTTTGTCTCACCAGGCTCCACAATCATGGAATATGTTTCCCTCTGTTGAATTTTTCCCCAAACCCTCCATAAACGTCAGCAGGTGTCTAAAAGAGATTGTAATGCATTACCTGTATGGGCCATCAGCACAACATCATCAGCATAGAGCAATATTGGAGAAGAGTGAGCACCTATATGTGGCACTTCTATAGCCCCGTCCTGTCAACCAAATATTTATCAATAACATTCACATAAAGAGTAAAAATAAATAGGGCCAATGTGCACCTTTGTGTAACCCCCAGAAGCCTTAGTATAGGAATAATTTTGCAGATACAAATAAATTATACCTACATCCACTCCCATATCTGATAACAGATCCCACAACATGGAGTGTTTATTGGAATCAAATGCATAGGCGAGGTCCAAGAAGGACAAATGCATTGTTTCCTGTTTATCCCGTGTATACTTACTGATAAGGAGTGTTTATTGGAATCAAATGCGTAGGTGAGGTCCAAGAAGGACAAATAAATTGTTTCCTGTTTATCCTGTGTATACTTACTAATAAGAAGCGCTAGGTTCAGGCGTTATTCCACAGTGCTGATGCCTTTTCTGAAGCCATATTGAACATTACACACTACATCATTTTGCATTGCACATTCTCCTAGTCTAGATAGCAGTAACCTTCCTGACACCTTAAGGGAAGAATTTTGGAAGGACATTGGTCTAGAACAGGACAGGTTAGTTGTGTTCACTTTCTCAAGTACGGGGACTATAACCAACTTTTTCCAAGACATAGGAGGGCCCATTTTTGAGACAGGTTTACAAAGTTAAGAAGCTGTGGGGCCCATAAATTACTGCAGCCTAAAACCAAATGTAATGGCACCCTATCTGGTCCAGGGGCTTTGTCCCTATGCTAACCATAAACTGCAGTAATAACTTCTTTAAGTTCAAAGGGAATACCACCATCCATACCCCCCACAACTCTCATCCTCATTTGCTTACCTACATGCTAAACTATCCAAATCTGAAGAAAAAGGAGCAGAGAAATAAGTTACCCACTTCTCGAGTGGTATACAAGATTGTAGTGTAGGACGTGACTCCTACCAAAAAAGGATTATTGATAATTTTCCAGAATGCAACATTATCAGATTGCCTACTTGCTTCTATGAAATTCCTTCTGATAATTACTAGATCCTCCCCAAATAACAACAGCTCATCCTTCCCAACTGGAATATCAAAGTCCACCTTATAGGGATTATGATCGCTCATACAAGATGAAAGAACCTGAAAATCTCTAAGGTGAGAATCCACATAGCAATCAGAAGCACTAGGGCTGGCTGGGAACAACAGGTAATACAGCCTTGGCGCTCTTTAGTTGAATACAGTGTAGCAATGACAGAACATTGCCAACCATGTGGGTAAATATTTAAAAATTGCTGGTTGACACGTACAAAAGAGCCACACTCTGAAATAATTGAGCGAAAAATGCCCTAAAATACAACCATCTCTACTTGGTATACCCAATCTTTAAGAATGATGAAAAATGATTGAATTGTTTGGTAAAGCTCTTTTCCAGGGATCGTTCTCCAGCTGCACATGAAGAAATGACCACTTTATAAAAAATGTTGATGTTATAAAGTGGAGTGTTGGAAAGAAAAAGAGACATATATAGCGAAATGATGGCACAATATCAGCAACTGGGCTATGCCACATGATTCCAAGAGATATTCTGGAAGGCAATTGGGACTCTGGACCAGGCTGTGCCAGCACATAGCACAATATATGCAACAAAATGGCAAATCTGTCATGTCTGACATTTACTTTGACACAAAGGCTCCTTTATTTGCTGAATGGTCAACCTCCCTAGTGTTGGAACAAACCTCTAGGACAATGAGTAATCTCGGTTTGGGGACATCCTGAAATGTGACTCTTTTTTTCCGCCCAGAATGAGGAGGAAGTCACCCAGGGAAGTTTAATGACATCAAGGCAGGAAATTGTACTGGGTATCGAGTTAATCTTGTTGTCAGTGAGCAACTACGGAGTTGCGGGGACCTTAAATGAGGCACCTGAAGTCAGTGGTGATGAAGCAGAAAATGAAGGTTTTGATTTATTGAAGCGTAAACGTAGTGTGAAATAATCATGTGTGACTTTAACCGAACTAATAAAGATTGTACGGGGACAAAATGTGCCCTCAGAGTAGTTTGCCATCATTTATACGTGAGCTTTATATAACGTGGTGTATTAGAATTGCACTAATCCGACATAATCATAAACGTGTGCTACGATTTGCTTGTTTGAATTGCTTTAGCTTAGCATGACTTTAGCGGAGGCTTTGGCCTAGTTGCCCGGTCTCACGGTTTAGGTGCTCGTATTTTTCCACTGTGCTATTAAACGTGTATTTTTGCTTGAAGCTGTACTTTTCCACAGAAACCGTTCACATGCTTATCTTAAGGTTTCGTGCCAGCCTGGCATATTTTCTCCTTACTTCAAGGTCGATTTGCAGGTGCGGACAATGGAGGCTCTGAAAGTGAGCTAATTGGTAGACAATGTTGCAACTTGCGTACCCATCTCCAAGGATAATGTATGCTTAAGTAAAGGCTTGAGAACTGTCGTTTTTGATTGGTCAATTTGAAGCTAACCTATGAACCCTCCAATGGAAGACCCTACTGGACTTGAACTGTTGTCTATAAAAACCAGGTGCATGAGAGGAAACTCTCTCTCTATCATCGGACATCCCGCCATTTTGACTTCGTAGCTATTATGGCCCACTTTGCTGCAACGCCATTTTGAAAGAGACTTTGATTTTTTCTCTAATCGAGAGAAAGAGACTTTAAATGATTCTTGCCCTAGAGACTTTAACTTTGATTTGTCCCTTTGCATGAAGTAGTAGTTTTATCGTGCCGCCGTGAGGCAATTGCCCCGTCCACCCCTGCCCCTTATGCCCCGTCTCATGCTGATCAAGAAACGGTACCCATGCTGACCGAAGAACGGTACCTGTGAGACGAAGACTTCCTTGATTGCTGATCGTAATTGGTAAATATGAAAGGAAAATTGTAAAATTGCATTGTGTTTCTTTTAGGTAACCAACTGCTGATTTTGATAAGGTCCCTAGTTAGGAGTTTTTTTTTTCTAAATTAATGTTGCTAAATTGTTTTGCATGAAGTCCCACATGCAGATGCTAATTTGAGGTTAGACGAGGATTCCATATGTCGCACGATGCAACTTGAGATCTTGTTATGCTGACTAAATGTATGCAATTAGTTCATTACAGATTATCGTATTGGTGATTTGCATTGCTATTATCGAATGCCTTGTGGTTCAAATGCTACATAGATTACACTTGTTTCGCCGTTATGGACAGCTATTAATGTTCATATATGTTTATCATTTGGTGTTGAGACACATCTATATTGTGCTAGCTTTGCTAATATAGGGAAATAAAATTCACTAACTTTGAATAAACTGGTGTGGTTATTCCTGACTGAAAGGTCAGGGTTCGCCGAAATGTATTCTGGATTAATTGTTAAGTGTTATGTCGATCAAGGTATTGCTTATGTTCGTTATTGATTATTGATTTGATGCAATTGATTGATTAAGAGTACAGAGAGTTCCCACTTAGTCAAAAGATTCATCGGCCTAAAGAGCGTCCGAATACAGGTGAAATTATTAGTACGGACCGCTCTATCAGTAGATGGTAGCAGAGGACGGTTTCGTCTTTTGGGACCCTGTACTCTTAGAGTACATGGTGTTGAATTAACGGTTACGCATTTTGAGACCCCACTCGAGAAGTTGAATTAGATTTTCTTGGATAAAACTGATTGACAGAATGATGATGGGCTAAGTCCACCGCGACTTTCCCGGGATCTCGGAGCTTGCGAATGGAGAGAATGGAGGTGTGGATTCGGCGTTGGCGGTACTAGTGATGGTATGAATGAAGTTAGGGTTTTGCGCTTGCACAGCTTATTGCCGCAGGGTGTGTGAAAAGGTTGCGAGGATTTTTCTTTTTAGAGGATAGCGGAGGTGCGACTCCGAGTGTAGAAGTAGTGAAGTCGTCGAACTTCATAGAGATAGCGGAGGTGCGACTCCGAGTGTGAGAGTAGGGAAGTCGTCGAACTTCATGTGCGTGTGGCACTTTGTGCATAAAAAGGTCCACGTGGTTGTTGTTGTTGAGACGGGCCCTGCGAGGTCAAGAGACTCCGGAGTATGTTGATCCATGTTGTGGTCTGGGCGGTTTAGTAGGTTGATCGGGCGTGGTCAATGAGTCGGTACGTGTGTTAGGGAGTGAAAGGAACTTCGACTTCGGGCTTTGACAAGATTCTAAGTGCACTAGAATAGATCATTGACAAGTTGAGAGTAGGTCTGCGGGTCAGATTTGCTTGCGAACGTGGGGACTGAGAAAGACGGAATAGCGGCCGAGGCTAGTGAAAGGTCCCTAAGGTCCTGAAGCGACTGTGTTACCCTTCCTGTAGTAAACCGACAGATCTGTTTTATTTTTGGTAGCTCGCGATACATGCAAGAAGTTGTTACGAGAGGAGGTGAATGAAGGAGGACTAGCCGCGAGGCTTTGTCAGCCGCAGTGTGTGTGAGTGTGACGTCATTAGGAGCCGCGCTGGCATAGGTTGGTTGTAGAGAAGGGTCGCGCACGGATTGGACGCAGTCCGTGGGGCTCGATTGGAAGGGGAAAGGCAAGCGAAGAGTATTCCGGGAATTAAAGTCACCTATTGATTACAAACTTTGTTAAATAAAAGACGAGAAAATGAAATTCTTTAAAGCATTTAGGAGTGCGATGAAGGGGGAGTCTTACATTAAAGCGAGCGTAGGAGAGGAGACGCCGCCCGAAGGTACACCAGCTTACATTGTAATGGAAGAGAAGGGGGTAGCTCCGTGCCTTTGGCTAAAGCAATGGCACAAGTTGACAGAGAAACATGGGAGCGTAGCGTTCCCGATACATGGGACATTCAATATAAGGATTCTAGAGAATTTGAGATTCACGATGTACGACATGAAGGTGCCTCCAAGGCCGGCACAGTTTGAGGCTCTAGCGATTTGGGAACTAATGGCCAGACAGCAACAGCAGAAGAAGTTTGAGACCAGGATGAGAAAGGTAGAAAAGACACTAGCGGACGCTAGGTGGGATAATGCACAGAAGGTGTGGAGGTCAGATATATTGCAGGGGATAAAACTGTTTCCAGCAATTACTAAGGAAGAAGAGGAGACAGGTAAGAAAGCTACCTGTAAGACAGACAGGAAGTGTTCCAAGGGTAGAGAGGACGAGGAAAAGTTGAGAAGAGAAGAGGAGTTAGAGGATGAGGAGTTGATAATGCAATTGCTGAACGACCGTCCACCACCTTATGCGGAGGATATGGACAAGGTCCAAGTACCAGTTCTGCCCCTCCGGCATCGGTACAGAACAGTGAAACCCAGAGTTCAGGAGCATCATCGGGATCTAAGGACCCGAGTTTATTGTTCACCCCGCAGATACCGCAGGTTAGGAGAATATATCCAGATGTGCCCGTGTTAAAACCAGCAGAAAATTATCAGTCGCAGGTCCCAAGGTATTACAGCAGCGATAATTGTACGGGAATGATTTTAGACCCAGCCGCAATGGGAGGACAGAATGGTTACAACCAAACAATGGGACAAGCTGAATCAACTCAGTTTTTGATGCCCCAAAAGCAGATGCAGGGAGGAACTGCACATGCTCAGATGACGGGGAGTCAGATGGGCATGCCGGCAATGATGACCCATGGTGTGGGCATGAACATGCCACAGAACATGGGAAATGGACAAAACCCAGACGCGATATCACTACCCATTACTGTAGGTCCACCGGTACCTCTGTATAGTCAGCCTAGCTTGGGTGTGAGCGGTCAGGGATCAATGCTGCAGAATGGGACCGAAAGGAGGTGCATAGAAAACACTCCAGGGATAACTCCGATAGCGGCTCAACCCAATGGACCTGGATCCTTGATGGAGTTTAGTCCCGTATGTGCTCAGTCAACACTGGTGAGGTCGAGCCCCCCACTGATAATACCCTTAACATCGAACACTGAAAAGTTGCCTCAACCATCGATGGCAGTCGATGTGAACGCCACGCTGATGGGGGTGAATGCGCAACAGTTGACACAATGGTTCAACAGTCTAAACTCCACACAAAATTCAGCCAGTGGGAAAGGAGAAGACTATATGAATAGGGTCAGGTTGAACATGGAAGCACAAGAATTGGTGGAAGGGACCATGGGTGTGAACAGGTTGGAGTCCTACACGGAAGAAGAGCTGAGGTATCTATGTCCCAGGATTACGAAGGAAGTGAACAAGGTACATAAGAGTCTGCAAGAAGCAGCTGACAGAAACGGGGTTGACATAGACAAGACAAAACACTTGAGCAGAAGCTACAGGTTGGATTTTGGGGCCACAGATTTTGAACACATGAGGTCAGCAGGCATGAAGGCGCACCTTAGAGAATTGCTGCAGAGTGCACAAGTGTGGAGGTGCTTAGACAAATGGGAAAGCAGGTGGGTAAAGAGGAAGGAAAAGAGGAGGGACAGTGCTACAGAGCACAATGAGAAAAGACCGCAGAGTAGTGATACAGTAACAATGTTACCAATGAGGGAGACAGCAGGGGGAAAATTAGTACATGTACCATGGCACAGAAGCGACATTCAGTCTTTTACGGATGATTTTCCCAAACTGAGAGAGAAGCCGATTGAATGGACTCACAGGTTTGTGAAGCTTGCAAAATGTCTCTGGGAAGACCTGAATACTCTCTTTGAGATTGTGGTTCCAGCAGATTTGTGGGAGGATTGCAAAAGAGCGGTAGGTTGGCCGACAAGTGAACCAGAGAGAGACAGGGAGACGGGCACACCATCACCTATGGAGATGGGCTTGTACTATAAGGTGATTGAGCATTTGAAAACGAAGGTTCCTGCGAAAAACGTGGATTGGCAGAAGATTGATCGAACTGCCCAAGAGACTAAAGAATCGATTCATAGTTACTATGAGAGGTTGTTGAAGGCGTTCAAGAATTACAGTGGCACGGAAACAATTGAGGCGAAGGACATGCTCCATTTTGTCTTCAGATTTGTGGAAGGGCTGAGGCCAGAGATAAGTCAGATGATAAAGTCGCATTTGATTTGTTGGCAATCGAAACCGATTGATGAGGTGTTGAATTATGCGAAATACTGTAGCGACGAAATCGAAGTGAAACAGAAAAGGTTGAAAGAGAAGGTGATGATGATGCAGCTTAAGGCAGCTCAAACAGGTTTGCAAGGTTTGCAGGGTTTGCAAGGGATGCAAGGGTTCCAACAGCAGGCACCGCAACCGCAGCCGCAGTTGCAGGGAAACATGGCGTTTCAGCCACAGGCCAGAGGCAGAGGCAGAGGAGGTTTTGCGAATAATGGTCCGGATTTGAACACTGTTGTGACGGGTGTGCAGGCAATGACGAAGGTGATGCCGTGTCACGTGTGCGGAATTGTAGGTCATTGGAAACGCGAGTGCCCGATGGTGGTGCAGGAAGGTGCAGGTGCAGGTGCAGGTGTAGGTGTTGGTCAGCAGAACAATGATGTCAATGCATTTCAGACAATGAGGGGACCGAAATTGAGAGGTCCAAACCCAAATTTTCAGACCATAAATCAATTGCAGGGATTACAACCTATGCAGCCGCAGCAGATGCAGATGCCTCGTATGCAGATGACGCAAATGCAGCCAATGCAACAGCAGTTACCTATGGTACCTAATCAGCAAATGCAAATACCCTTGGCACCAATGAGTCAGCAGCAAGTGATGGTTCCTCCACAGGTCTCGGGTCAGGTAATGAGCACAAATGGCACCGTACAACAGTTCCCATTACACAGTGAGAGTGGAATAAACAACGTATGGGAGAGTGAAAGTTCAGGAGAAGAAGGAGATTGTGTGCTTGCAGCATCCTTGGAAGTTGATCAAAGGGGTCCGTACGTAGAGGGAAAAGTAATGGGTCATAGTGTCTCATTCTTGGTTGACACAGGAGCCACACGTTCAACTGTTAAGAGCAGTGAAGTACCAAATTTGCCACTCTCAGGGAGGACAGTTCAAGTGGTGGGAGTAGCAAACAGGCACCTGACGAACCCAATAACAGATCCGGTACCAGTCAGCATCGGTAACTATCAAGGGGTACATCAGTTTGTGGTATGTGACTCAAGCCCGATAGCACTGTTAGGGAGAGACCTATTGTGCAAATTGGGTTGTTCGATCATGTGTTCGAACGAAGGAATAACAATCCAGACGAGCAGTGATGGGGAAGAAGAGGACAGTGTAGAGGGGGATGAGGTGGAAACTGTCGATGAAGAGTATCCTCTGATTTGTCTGTTCCCGATGATAACTGAAGAGGACATCCCAGCTGAATTACGGGAAACAGTCGGAAGGGAAGTGTGGGATATGACTGGGAAAGAGGTGGGATTGATGAAAGGAGTGGAACCAGTGAAAGTGGCTGTAAAGCCCAATGCAATCTTTCCCCAGACCCCACAATACCACATGCCACAAGATACCCTCATGAAAGTTGCTCAACTTATTGACGAATTTGTAAAGCAGGGAGTGCTGAAAGAAGTGTTAAGCAGTCCATGTAATTCACCAATAATGGGACTAATAAAGCCGAGTGGAAAGGTCCGACTCGTGCAGGATTTGAGGAAAATAAATGACATCATAGTCAAGTGCTGCCCTGTCGTACCGAATCCAGCTGTGATAATGTTTCAAATTCCTTGCGATGCCGAATGGTTCTCAGTCATCGATTTGTCACAAGCATTCTTTTCTGTGCCTCTTCATGAGGACAGCCAATTCCTCTTTTGTTTCAAATTCCTAGACAGAGTATACAGTTGGTGTCGAATTCCTCAAGGGTTTTCTGAGTCACCGTCAATCTTCAATCAAATTCTAAAGAAAGATTTGGAAGAATTAGAATTGCCATGCGAGTCAACCCTAGTACAGTACATCGATGACTTACTGGTTGCATCAAAGACAGAAAGTGGCTGCACAGCCGATACCATTGCTCTGTTGAATCATTTGGGAAGGAATGGACATAAGGTGTCTCCTTCCAAATTGCAGTTCTGCCAGAAGAAAGTGAAGTACTTGGGTCACCAAATAGAGAAAGGGTCACGGAGAATAATGAAGGAAAGAATTACAAGCGTACTTCAAATGAGTCCACCAAAGACAAGGAAGGAGGTGAGGACGTTTTTGGGAATGGTGGGTTATTGTCGCCAGTGGATTCCCAACTTCTCGACTCTAGCAAAGCCTTTACTGAAATTGACCAAGAAGGATGCCTTGGATGAAATTGAGCTGAAAGGAGATGAGATGGATGCTTTTGTTGAACTGAAAGAATGCATGTGTAGGGCTCCAGCTTTAGGTATGCCTGATTACACGAAGCCTTTCACATTGTTTTGTCATGAACGTGATGCATGTTCTCTGTCTGTCCTGACCCAAGCCCATGGTGGCGTAAACAGACCAGTAGCGTATTTTTCAGCTACTTAGGACCCGGTTGCAGCAGCACTCCCAGGGTGTTTGCGTGCCGTAGCAGCAGTTGGTATCAGCCTCACTCAGAGTGAAGGAATAGTGATGGGACACCCAGTAACAGTCATGGTCCCTCACTCAGTTGAGATACTTTTGACCCGCTCCCGAACGCAGCACATGACTGGAGCAAGACTCACAAGGTATGAAACGATAATTCTGGGCTCACCGAACGTGCAGCTGAAAAGGTGCACTACGTTGAATCCAGCAACCTTGCTTCCTGGAGAAAATGCCGAAATTGAGAACGCTGAAGACGTCGAGCATGACTGCCTTCAGGTGACTGAATTTTGCACAAAACCTCGACCGGACATCAAGGATACCAAGCTTGATGAAAATGACCAAATTCTTTTTGTAGATGGTTCATGTCTAAGAGACGGGATGGGGATTTTGAAAGCAGGATATGCTGTATGTACTGTAACAGGGGTCTTGGAAGCGGGATGGCTTCAAGGAGTCTATTCTGCACAAGTAGCAGAACTTGTAGCCCTTACAAGAGCATGTCAACTGTCTGCATTGATGAAAGTCACCATTTACACGGATAGTCAATCCGGGTTTGGGATTGTGCATGATTTTGGACAACTATGGTCACAAAGAGGTTTCCTGACTTCTTCAGGATCCCCAGTGAAAAACGGGGAGAGAATAAGGGAATTGTTACACGCCATTCAAGTGCCAGCCGAAGTTGCAGTGGTAAAGTGTAGTGCCCATACGAAAGGACAGGACTATGGCCCTCATTCTGACCTTGGCGGGCGGCGGAGGCCGCCCGCCAAAGTCCCGCCGTCAGGTTACCGTTCCGCGGTCGAAAGACCGCGGCGGTAATTCTGACTTTCCCGCTGGGCTGGCGGGCGGTCGCCTTCAGACCGCCAGCCAGCCCAGCGGGAAAGAGGCTTCCACGATGAAGCCGGCTCGGAATCGAGCCGGCGGAGTGGAAGCTGTGCGACGGGTGCAGTTGCACCCGTCGCGTATTTCACTGTCTGCGCAGCAGACAGTGAAATACATGTAGGGGCCCTCTTACGGGGGCCCCTGCAATGCCCATGCCAGTGGCATGGGCACTGCAGGGGCCCCCAGGGGCCCCGCGACCCCCCCTACCGCCATCCGGATCTCGGCGGTCCGACCGCCGGGATCTGGATGGCGGTAGGGGGGGTCGGAATCCCCGCGGCGGTGCAGCAAGCTGCGCCGCCGCGGAGGATTCAATGGGGCCGCGGTACACTGGCGGGACCCCGCCAGTGGTGCCGGTCCGACCGCGGCTTTACCGCCGCGGTCGGAATCCCCATTGGAGTACCGCCGGCCTGTCGGCGGTGCTCCCGCGGTCCTCCGCCCTGGCGGTCAAAGACCGCCAGGGTCAGAATGACCACCTATGTGTCTCTGGGAAATGCATATGCGGATCAAGTAGCAAGATTTTGTGCCTTGAGCTGTATATTACTCAGGGATGATTGGAATACGATAAATGAGCCAGAACTCGAACCGGCTGAAGCATTTGCCTTGAAGGTCGTAGATACAATAGATGAATTAAAAGCATTACAAAATAATGTCAGGGAGGATGAAAGAGATTCCTGGATTAAATCACAATGTATAAAGAGACAAGACGAGTTATGGGTTTCACATGAGGGAAAATTTGTTTTGCCAAATAGTCTCTTATCACAGCTTGCGCGGTTCTATCATGGGCAGGCTCACCTAGGGAGAGATGCCATGATAAGATTGTTCAAAACTGATTGGTTTAACCCCAGATTTCGTCAAGCTGCAGAAGAAGTTTGCCATCGATGTGTCACTTGCCAGCAGATGAACCCAGGAAAGGGAACAGTTGTGAACGCGAGCCACATTGGTAGGGCAAGCGGGCCTTTTAGTCGAATGCAGATGGACTTCATTGAGATGCCTGTGCATGGAGGTCTGAAATATGTGTTGGTGATTGTGTGCATTTTTAGTCACTGGATTGAGGCATACCCCACACGTAGAAATGACAGCCTTACAGTTGCGAAGCTATTGTTGAGGGAGTTGATACCACGTTTCGGATTCCCGATCTCTTTAGAATCAGATAGGGGAAGTCACTTCAATAACGAGGTGATAAAGTTACTTTGCGAAGCGCTGAACATTGAGCAAAAGCTGCACTGTAGCTATCGCCCTGAAGCATCAGGACTGGTGGAGCAGATGAATGGTACACTGAAATCAAGAATGGCGAAAATATGTGCATCGACAAATTTGAAATGGCCTGACGCATTGCCCTTAGTGCTAATGTCAATGAGAAACACCCCTGATAGAAAGACTGGATTGTCTCCGCACGAAATTCTCATGGGCAGGGCTATGAGACTTCCTGCAGTTCCCCGCAAACGCGCTTTTGAATATTACAGATGATATGGTGTTAGACTACTGCAAAGGACTGGCTGACGTGGTTCGCTCTTTTTCTCACCAGGTGGAAGCGACCACCTTGCCACCGATCCAAGGTCCAGGACACGCACTGAAAGCAGGTGACTGGGTCGTGGTAAAGAAGCACGTGAGAAAGTCGTGTCTGGAACCCCGTTGGAAAGGCCCTTTCCAAGTGATCCTGACAACAACTACCGCTGTGAAGTGTGCGGGGTTCCCAACTGGATTCACGCCAGTCACACAAAGAAGGTGTTGTGTCCCACAGATGAGGAAGTTGAAGCGCTGAAACTACCAGTGCCTGACAAAGCAGTGCTGAGTGCTGAGACAGAACAGAACCGAACTGAAAGCGAACAGGCAGAAACTGGAGAAAAAGAGATATTCTCTGAAGACGAAGACACCAACTCGCTTGGGGAAGACCAAGGAGAAAGTTCAGACAGCGACGCAGAAGCTGAAGGTGACAAACAACCAGAAGCAGCTGAGGGTAGCAAAAAGCCTGAAGCAGCTGAGGGTGACAAGGAACCTGAAGCAGCTGAAAGTGATAAAGAGCCTGACGAAAGTAACGGTGACGAAGGGCTCGAAAAAGTTGAAAAAGGAGGAGAGCCTGATCAGAGGAGGGCTTTCCCAGAAGCAGACGATACAGAGAAAGAAAAAGAGAATGTGATTGATTCCCCGGAAGGAGGGGACAAGGCAGAACAGAACGAAAAGGTTCAAGCTTCCACAGAAAAGATTGCAAGTCCATCAAATGGACACGGTGCAAAGAGGAGACTGAGTATATCACCAATAAAAGAAAAGAGTAAAGAAAGTTTGAACGAAGGAGGAAGGCCAAAAGTGAAAGAGAAAAGAAAGGAAGTGACTGTCGTGGAACAATCGTCAAGTGAGGAAAAAGACTTGACAAAAGAGGAAAGTGCCAGCGAGGCAGAGTATAAAAGAGAGGCAAAATTGAAAAGGAAAAGGATACCAAACAGGAGATATTCCGGTCCTGAATGGGCATATGCAGTCAATGACGATTGGACTGACGAGTTTGTATCTCTAAGCATCGAGAACGAAGAAGAAGAAGAGATACCAATAGAAAAGAAAAGTTTCATAGACTCTGTCGATTGAAAGAATAGTAAATGATATTGCTTGCTACAATTCAACGTGAAAGAAACAACCAGCTGAGACATTGCTAAACCGGATGAGACTTGCTAAACAGATAAAGATTGAGTTATTGCCGAATTGAGACAAATGCTGCTAACCGATAAGTGACTGGCCTTTTGAAGAAGACGGTGTGAACCTTGCGCTCGTTCAGCTTTGTAACTGAATAGCTAAATAGTTTCATTTATAGGTGCTTCTAGCTCTCTGATTCTATACAGATCATGACTAGGTACGCTACGCAAAACAATAGAAAGAAATATTGTAAATATGTGTGTATAGGTTTGGTAATTACATGTGTACTAATAATAATGGCAATTGTGCTTGGAATGCATGGAAAGGGTGAGAGTGAGAATATTGAGACTTCTACTTTTGCTCCTGTTACTGTCACTGAACTAACACCATTGAAAAGACTAGCATTGGATGAGAGGCTCTTGCACGATAAGAAAGAGCTTTCGTATAACGTTTTCTATCGCTTGCTAACAGAATATGTTGAGACTATGGATGCGAAAGATTGTTATGTGTGTACACAGATACCGACATCAGTAAAGGAAGGGGTAACTTATCACCACATGCCTCTTACATATGGGATTACATGTAGTATAGTAATGTCTAGGTTTTATGGTCAAACTAACATACAGTATTTTTATTCGAATTATGATGTTACCTTTGCATATGTTCCTATAATAGCGCAGCTAAGCCAGATTGCTAAAGATTGGGATGCTAAAATAATGAGGGAATTTTTCGAGCCAATGCAACCTTTTGAAACGGCTCATGCTCATAGGGAGAACCTTACTTGCTCAGTCTCTGCAGTAGAAATAAGCTTTTTAGATCGCACAGATGATAGAAGGGCACAAATGAAGGCGAAATTAGAAAAAGAGCTACATAAGAGGACTTCAGTAGATAACTATGATTTTGCTGCTATAAAGACACAAGGGAAAATAGCTTTAGATGCTTGGCATGTAGGGAATTTTTGTATATATCGAGGTGAATCTTATTCCGACAATATTTTTGTAGGAGCGAGTGAGTGTAAACATACGTTTATTTTTAAGGCCAAATGGACATTCATGATGAACGGACTTGACCCTGTCATTCCAGGTGTATATTACATTTGTGGGTATAATGCCTATTATCGTCTTCCAAAGGGATGGTGGGGGAGATGTTATTTGGGTATAGTATTCCCAAAGGTTTATCAACTGGATGACGTATCGATGATTCAAAAGACATCTGGATCCCATCGTATCCAGAAAAGAGAGACCGCAGCTGCTGTGGTAGGAGATATATTTGGAGCCATGATTCCTTCATTGGGAGTTGTGTTGAATTCCATCAAGATACGAAAGTTGTCTACTATAGTGGATAACATGTTGACAAAGTTTTCAGGTGCTATAATCCTGATAGATGCTGAACTTGCAGCGGAAAGAGCTATGACTCTTCAAAATAGGCTTGCTTTAGACATCCTTTTAGCAAAGGATGGTGGTGTTTGCAAAATGCTTGGTGCGCGACACTGTTGTACCTATATACCTGACAATAGTGTGAAAATTAAAACTATGCTTGCTAATCTAACAAAAGAAAGTGCAGATTTGAAGGAACTGAAAGAACCAGGAGTGTGGGAGAAGGTTGGAAAGGGACTTGCTTCAGTGGGACATTGGATTGGGGGAATTTGGAATGGAATATTATTAAAAATAATAGAGGGAATATTAATTGTGCTGATTTGCATATTTGGAATTTGGGGAATAAAAAGGGGAATAATAATGATTATGGAAAGAATTAAAAGAAGAAAAGAAGAGAAAATTATGAAAAGAATGGCAGAAGAATACAAAGCGCAAACTAGGGGAACTAAGAGGAAAAGAGAACTGACAGAATTTTAATGAAATAAAATTTGTGGGCGTGGTTTGGTGTGATGACAAGTAGTCATCAGAGGAGGGATTGATGAAGCAGAAAATGAAGGTTTTGATTTATTGAAGCGTAAACGTAGTGTGAAATAATCATGTGTGACTTTAACCGAACTAATAAAGATTGTACGGGGACAAAATGTGCCCTCAGAGTAGTTTGCCATCATTTATACGCGAGCTTTATATAACGTGGTGTATTAGAATTGCACTAATCCGACATAATCATAAACGTGTGCTACGATTTGCTTGTTTGAATTGCTTTAGCTTAGCATGACTTTAGCGGAGGCTTTGGCCTAGTTGCCCGGTCTCACGGTTTAGGTGCTCGTATTTTTCCACTGTGCTATTAAACGTGTATTTTTGCTTGAAGCTGTACTTTTCCACAGAAACCGTTCACATGCTTATCTTAAGGTTTCGTGCCAGCCTGGCATATTTTCTCCTTACTTCAAGGTCGATTTGCAGGTGCGGACAATGGAGGCTCTGAAAGTGAGCTAATTGGTAGACAATGTTGCAACTTGCGTACCCATCTCCAAGGATAATGTATGCTTAAGTAAAGGCTTGAGAACTGTCGTTTTTGATTGGTCAATTTGAAGCTAACCTATGAACCCTCCAATGGAAGACCCTACTGGACTTGAACTGTTGTCTATAAAAACCAGGTGCACGAGAGGAAACTCTCTCTCTATCATCGGACATCCCGCCATTTTGACTTCGTAGCTATTATGGCCCACTTTGCTGCGACGCCATTTTGAAAGAGACTTTGATTTTTTCTCTAATCGAGAGAAAGAGACTTTAAATGATTCTTGGCCTAGAGACTTTAACTTTGATTTGTCCCTTTGCATGAAGTAGTAGTTTTATCGTGCCGCCGTGAGGCAATTACCCCGTCCACCCCTGCCCCTTATGCCCCGTCTCATGCTGATCAAGAAACGGTACCCATGCTGACCGAAGAACGGTACCTGTGAGACGAAGACTTCCTTGATTGCTGATCGTAATTGGTAAATATGAAAGGAAAATTGTAAAATTGCATTGTGTTTCTTTTAGGTAACCAACTGCTGATTTTGATAAGGTCCCTAGTTAGGAGTTTTTTTTTTCTAAATTAATGTTGCTAAATTGTTTTGCATGAAGTCCCACATGCAGATGCTAATTTGAGGTTAGACGAGGATTCCATATGTCGCACGATGCAACTTGAGATCTTGTTATGCTGACTAAATGTATGCAATTAGTTCATTACAGATTATCGTATTGGTGATTTGCATTGCTATTATCGAATGCCTTGTGGTTCAAATGCTACATAGATTACACTTGTTTCGCCGTTATGGACAGCTATTAATGTTCATATATGTTTATCATTTGGTGTTGAGACACATCTATATTGTGCTAGCTTTGCTAATATAGGGAAATAAAATTCACTAACTTTGAATAAACTGGTGTGGTTATTCCTGACTGAAAGGTCAGGGTTCGCCAAAATGTATTCTGGATTAATTGTTAAGTGTTATGTCGATCAAGGTATTGCTTATGTTCGTTATTGATTATTGATTTGATGCAATTGATTGATTAAGAGTACAGAGAGTTCCCACTTAGTCAAAAGATTCATCGGCCTAAAGAGCGTCCGAATACAGGTGAAATTATTAGTACGGACCGCTCTATCAGTGGTGAATATCTGTAGATTAAAGTGGAGAGAATCCAGAAGATCGTAGCTTCATCAAGATCCAAAAGTCCAAATGGCGTACCTGTCTTTAAATCTGACATTAAAAATTTGAAAAACTCCTGAGGCGTCTCTTCCTGAGTACCCTAAACACAGCAATGATAACCGAATCCTGGAGGGGTTCATTTCTGCATCTGATACATAAAAAAGGTATTGTAAGTGACCCAAAGAATAACAAAACAATTGCTCAGATAGTGATGCTAAATTATTTTCCAAGACCCAGAAATATAGGATCAGGTTACTGAGAATCAAATACTACCCTTGCAGCAAACAGACTTCCTAAAGGGCTCCGAGAAGCTGAATAACGTTTTAGCCATCTATTTAATTGCATAAAATGCCAATAAAAAGCATTTGCATTATATGCCTCCTATTTAGAGTTCAGTGTGGCGTTGGCTCGGATGACTAGAGCTACCGTATGGAAAAAAGATTAATGTTGCGGAATCCCAGTATTATGAATTAAGGCAATTAGAATGCTCCATACAGAGACATGGATAATAATGAAGATTGGAACTGGAAGGACCATGACCAAGAATTTCTATAGAGCAGGGGAAGTAGGAAGGGCTTTGTGCTTGCACCCATACTATTTAGTTTGTATACAGTGGATACATTTTCATCTTTATTGTTAGAAAGAACATTTCACTCAAAATAAGGTATTGTTGACATTCACACTTTACAATATACAGATGAAACTGTGTTACTGGACTATACTCCCATGAGCCTCCAACGACCTCTGACTTCTCTTTATTGTTACAATGAAAGCAAAAATCTTACATTAAACTTAAAGAAAATCAAAATAATACAGTATAGAAAAAGAGCAATTATGTTTGGCGAATAGGAGGAGAAAGGGTTGACCATTGCAACCCATACCAATATTCATATATATATGGTGTGGCAGGATGGGAAATTAAGTCACATAGTACAACTAGCCACAATAATAGCTCAAACCAAGCATTTGCATCTCAACCTACAGACATTATAATACATCTGTTGGACCTGGCCCTGACTGCAGGGTCACCCCCCAAATGGTTTGCCTTTACCCTCCACATATTTTCCTGAATTTGTTTTTGTGGCCTTAGGACTCTGTGCAATTTACCACCTCTAACCAGTGCTGAAGTGCATGTGCACACTACTTATAACATGGCAACATTAGCTCTTACCCAATTGACATATTTAATTTACTTATATGTCCCCAGTAAAGTGGTAGTACTGCTTATTAAAAGCTACCAGTGGACCTGCAGCACTGATTGTGCCATCCACCTAGGTAGCCCTTTCAAACTTGTCACAGGCCTGCCATTACAGCCTGTGTGTGCAGCTGTAACTGTCATTTCAACCTGGAGAAATAAACCTTTTGCCAGGATCAAACCATCATTTTTAACACATATGAGTTACCCCTACCATAGGCGCTAGACAGCCCAGGGGGCAGTGGGCAGTATTTAAAAAGTAAGACATATACTTTTTAGTTTTATATGCCCTGGTATTGAATACCTCTTGATGTCATTTTTCACTACTGCAAGGCATACCTCTCTAATAGGATAACATTGGAGTTTACTTTTAAATGGGAACAAGTAACCAGTTTATGCTTAGTGTCTTTGGAATTTGGAAAAGACCTCTCTTAGGACAAAGTAGGATTTTGAATTCCAATTTTGAAAATGCCTCTTTGAGAAAGTTGGCATTTTCCTGCCTTAGACATTTGGTGCCTGCACCTTATCACAAGATTGGGAGTAGATGACAGTTGGGCTTTGTGTATTCATCCTAGACAGTCACACACAATAGAAAGCTTGGGTGTGCTTGGATGGGCCATCACTGGCAGGATGGTAGAGAGGAGCTGGACACAGCCCTACTTATACTTGGATAGGCTGTGTCCTGCCTTCACATAAAGGGCTGAATACCCCCTGTTGTTAGTCCGGAGCCAGGGCCCCCTAGGTGTGGAGGTGGGGGGGGACACAGGCACTCACAGACAGAGACAAAAGCTTGGCTCAGACTGACTTTCAATAGATCGCTGCAAGGTAGCTGCTCTGCTACTTAAGAACCCATGAACCAGAATCAGGTCATCTACAAATGATTTAGCACAGGTCGCCCAACGAACATGTGGTGCAGTAAGGGCGATGGAGGTGGCCCCCTTCTGTCTCCATCCGCTTACATTCAGCAGGTTGCCACATCTGATCTGAGGTCGTAGTCGGATACTAAAGCAGTGGGGGAAGCCAGGACCACCATCCCCTGGGCTGCAGGGGGCAGGGAGAGATGTCAGCACACACTTTTTCATGGATTGAAGTCTGAGGCCAGCAGTTGGCCCCACTGTAGGAGGCTGGCCTGGCTTATAGTGGGTACCTTGTGGTACCCACACCTTGTGCCAGGTCCAGTTATCCCTTATTAGTAGATTAGTAGTATTCTAGCAGCTGAGGCTGATAGAGGTAGCTATAGCAGAGCAGCTTAGGCTGAACTAGGAGACATGCAAAGCTCCTACTATACCACTTATATCATGTAGCACTATATCATGAGAAACACAATACTCAGAGTTACTAAAAATAAAGGTACTTTATTTTAGTGACAATATGCCAAAAGTATCTCAGAGGGTATACTCCCTTAGGAGGTAAGTAAAATACGCAAAATATACACACAAACCAAAATCAGGTAAGTAAACAGTTAGAAAAGTATTGCAAACACTTTGCCAGGGAAGATTGTACTTTCCTATACCCACCACCCCCCGGTGAAACAGCCACAAAGGTGTGCACCCAAGGCTGTGTGCATAGGCGCCCCAGGACATACCCAGGGCAGGCCAGAGTCCTGCCCACACTCTGCCTAGGTGGGGTTGCAAGGTTAGGTGCCCCGGCAGCATACCTCCATGACAGGACAAAGGGTGGGATCCTGCTTCAGGCAATCAGGGGGTCTGACATTGGAGGGGGGTGAAAAAGGGAGCAGAGCTACCCTGCAACAGCCCAAGCCTCACCCTGTGAAAGCCCCAGCGTGACTGACATTCAAGCAACCCTGAGACAGGTGTTGCCCCAGGAATAACCCAGAGCTGCATGGTGTGTTCGAAGTGTCAATGATCAGTGTCCTGTGTGTGCAGCAGAGATGGGAGAAAGGCAGCTCCACCCATTTTCCAATCACACAGCAAGTTTGCCGGGCGCCCCATCAGGCTTCCCCTCTGGGAATCAGTCTCCACGATTCAAAGAACATCACCAGGCGCTCAGCCCGGGATCCTCCACAGGACCAGGAGGGACCACACAAGCCTTCAGACCCTTACCCCAGTCTCACGGGACCTGGGCAAGCCAAGTACCAGGCCTCAAGATAGGGTCGCTCCACCTGCACACCAACTATCTGCCACCAGATCTCGAACCCTGCATGTTGAGGCGGCAGCCCGAGCCATGCCAGCGGGCTGGTGGAAAGCCCACCTCCACTGCCCTGGTCAGAGGTGCCAGAAAGGAACAGCCCCCCTCCAGCACACCCCCACCTAGGGAGACAGGGTTCACTCACAGCCCCAGCTCCTCCTCATCCAGGCCGCCCTGCCACCCAAGAAGGGCATTCTTCAGTCACCCGAAGCCTAGGCAGGCCAGGAATCAGGCACGGGAGAACCCAGGCAGCAGGGCTTTCAGGCGGTGGTCACAGCCCAGGGAGGATCTTCAGTTCGGTTTCCCTCCCAGAGTCATGCTGGGTGAGCGTGGGTTCCATCTCAGGAGGGGCTTTCCGTCTTGCCACTCCTGGCATAAGATAGTCAAATCCTCCTGGGCGGAGGAGCCCATCCCACACCCAGTCCTCTCCCAAGCACTCCAGTGGCTGTGGACCGATCCGTTAGCCAAGGAACACGAGGGGAGGACCAGGCCCTGTGCCTACGGGTGTTCCATTCTTGGAGGCAGCCAAGGGCTTCAGGCTGGTACCGTTGGTCTCTCGGGCCACTCCACCGGTAATGATCCTTCTGCAGGTTCACCTACGGAAACCTTGTTACGACTTTTACTCCCTCTAGATAGTCAAGGTTGATCATCTTCTCGGTGCTCCACCAGGGCCATTGCTAACACTGGCAGGGCCGATCCAAGGGCCTCACTAAACCATCCAATCGGTAGTAGCGATGAGCGGTGTGTACAAAGGGCAGGGACTTGATCAATGCATGCTTATGACCCACACTTACTGGGAATTCCTCGTTCATGGCAAATAATTGCAATCCCCAATCCATATCATGAACAGGGTTCAGTGAGTTACCCGCACCTGGCGGCAAAGGGTAGACACATGCTGACCAGTTTAGTGTAGCGCACGTGCAGCCCCGGACATCTAAGGGCATCACAGACCTGTTATTGCTCGATCTCGTGTGGCTGAACGCCATTTGTTCCTCTAAGAAGCTGGACGCCGACTGCTGGGGATAACGTCACTAGTTAGCGTGGAGGAGTCTCACTTGTTATCAGAATTATCCAGACAAATTGGTCCACCAATTAAGAATGGCCATGCACCACCACCCGCAGATTCAAGAAAGAGCTATCACTCTGTCAATCCTTTCGGGCTCGGGTCAGGTGGGGTTTCCCGTGTTGAGTCAAATTAAGCCACAGGCTCCACTCCTAGTGGCGCCCTTCCGTCAATTCCTTTAAGTTTCAGCTTTGCAACCATATTCCCCCCGGAATCCAAAGACTTTGGTTCCCCAGAACCTGCTTGGTGGGTCATGGGAATAACACCACTGGTTCACTAGTCAGCATCCTTTATGGTCGGAACTACAACGGTATCTGACAGTCTTCAAACCTCCGACTTTCGTTCTTGGTTAATGAAAACATTCTTGGCAAATGCTTTCACTTTGGTTTGTGTTGCACCGGTCCAAGAATTTCACCTCTAGTGGCACAATACGAATGCCCCAGCCGTCCCTCTTAATCATGGCCCCAGTTCGGAAAACCAACAAAATAGAACCGGAGTCCTATTCCATTATTCCTAGCTGAAGTAATCCGGCGACCGGCCTGCTTCGAACACTCTAATTTTTTCAAAGTAAACGCTTAGGACCCTCAGGGAACTCAGTCAAGAGCATCAGGGGGGTGCCGAGAGGCAGGGGCTGGGAGAGGCGGTAGCCCAAGATCCAACAACAAGCTTTTTAACTGCAGCAGCTTTAATATATACGCTATTGGAGCTGGAATTACCTGCGGCTGCTGGCACCAGACTTGCCCTCCAATGGATTCTCGTTAAAGGATTTAGAGTGTACTCATTCCAATTACAGGGCCTCAAAAGAGTCCTGTATTGTTATTTTTCGTTACTACCTCCATGAGTCAGGAGTGGGTAATTTGCGTGCTTGCTGCCTTCCTTGGATGTGGTAGCCGTTTCTCAGCCTCCCTCTCCAGAATCGAACCCTGATTCCCCATTACCAGTGGTCACCATGGTAGGCACAGAAAGTACTATAAAAAGTTGATAGGGCAGACATCCAAATGTATCATCGCTGTCACGGGGACATGCGATCGGTCTAAGGTTATCTAGAATCACCAAAGTTTTCGGGCAAGCCCGGATTGGTCTTTGTCTGATAAATGCACGCATCATGGGAGGTCACCGTTCATCGGCATGTATTAGCTCTAGGATTACCACAGTTATCCAAGTAACAGGTGGAGCAATCAAAGGAACCATAACTGATTTAATGAGCCATTCACAGTTTCACTGTACTGGCAGTGTGTACTTACATGTGCATGGCTTAACCTTTGAGACGAGCATATGCTACTGGCAGGATCAACCAGGTAGCCGCACCTGCTGGATGGGGTAGGGGAGCTGCATACCTGTCTTGGACCAACCTTCACACCCCTCAGGGGGGAAGCCCGCTGCGGAGAATCCTCTGCATGGGGCTTGCTAGGGAGGACAGGGCGGTCACCAGCCATCTCCACAGGAGAGAGACAGCCAGGCCAAGGCGCAGCCTGAACAAGAGATAGGGGTGCCTGCCCGCCTGGGCCAGCTGAGACACCCCACGGAATGGTCATTCTAAGCTGCAGCGGAAATGTGCTGGGTGGAGGAGGATGATAGCACACAGATGCCTGGGCTGCCAGGCAGTTTGCAGGACATTGCAGGGCACAAACTGCTAGGCTGATTGGCCTTGCTCTGCCGGGTAAGGGAAGGGCCTCTGTGAACAACAGATCCTAGAGTCGGATGGACCCTGTTGGGGTGGAAGCTCTTTTCTTGAAACAACAGCTGAGGCTGGCCAAGCAGTCCATCCCCAGACAGACCAAATGTTCCCAATCATTCAGAGTACAATGCTGGCTGAACCCTCTTACCCAGTGGGTAGGGAGGGGGCCACATTGCATGGGGATGTCAGTTTGCACTCTGGGAAGCCAGGTTCGGACGAGAGGCTCATCAGACAGGGCTGCAAGGTGGACCCCTAGGAGGTCCAGAATAGCCTGTCCCTAGTAATCCAGAGGAAGACTATCCCCCTTTCTTGTACTCCGTGCACACCGAGGGACAGAGGGGACCGTCGGCGAGAACGTACCCGACCACGTGGAGCCCTGGCTGGGTTTGAGGAAGCAAATTAACCCCCATCGGGACATCTGGGGCAATCTGGCCATCTGGACGTGCCATAGGAATGTATGAAGCGCAACCAGATGACCCGAGTTGTCGAAGCGACCAAATGGCTGGGCGACGAGGGCATAAAGGCATGGTCCAAGAGCCCGGTCGGAGCTCTCTGTACACAGCCATGCATGGGAGTCCTTCCCAGACCCTGTCCCGGGTGCCTTACCAATTGGTGTGCTGGAGGGCAAAACCCAGGACAGGGGCTCCCAACCCGGGGCCCGCCGGCCCACCATGGGGCCCGCTGGGACCCCTGAACCAAAATTGACAGGGGAAGCCTTGCTTGGCCCAGTGGAATCCCAGACCCGGGCCCTTCAGGGTATAGCAGGCTGGAGGAAGGGAGTGCCTGCCCCTGGGCCCAGTGGGGGCCCAGCTGGGGCCCCTGAGTCCAAACTGGCAGAAAAAGCCTCCCCAGGTCTGGTAGACTCGCAGGTCTTGGCCCCACAGGGTACGGCAGGCTGGAGGAAGGGAATGCCCATCCCAGGGCCCGGGATGGGCCAGGGCCCAGTCGGAGCTCTCTGAACACAGCCATGCATGGGAGTCCTCCTCACACCCTGTCCCGGGTGCCTTGCCACATGGTGGGCTGGAGGGCAAAACCCAGGACAGGGGCTCCCAACCTGGGGCCTGCCGGGGCCACTGAACCCAAACTGACAGGGGGGTCCTCGCTGGGCCAGGTGGACTCCCAGGCTCAGCCCCTCAGGGTACGGCAGGCTGAAGGAAGGGAGCGCCCAGCCCAACTAAAAGCGAAAAAAATCATGCTTTTCCCACATTTCTGGCTTTGATCATCTCGCCAGCACAGATTTCCTATCACCCAGCATTCACCTCGGTCTACCAAGTATAATGATACCTCACTTGTGTGGGTGGGTCAAGTGCCTTCAACAGGGAAAGGCCAAAAAGGTGTAGAGATTGTGAGGCTAACACAGCGAGTTGATAAGCGCAATTTTTCAAATGTCTTTAGGCTGACACTGCTTGGACACCCACACAAGGAAGACAGTTTTCCAATATCCACCATTGTTTTCAGACCCATATATATTGCTAACTGGAAGTAGGTTGAAAGCACAAAAAATAGGAAAAATTGGGTATGTCCCAGTAAAATGCCAAAACTGTGTTGAAAGTGTGTTTTTCTGATTCTAGTCTGCCTGTTCCCGAAAGCTGGGAAGATGGTGGTTTTAGCGAGGCAAACCCTTCTTTGATGCCATTTGCAGGGAAATAAACAGATGCTTTCTTCTGCAGCACCTTTTTCTCATTTTTTCCCTAAACTCCAAATTTTAGCTGTATTTTGGCTAATGTCTCAGTCACCATCAGGGGCATCCACAAATTCCAAGTACCTTTAGAATCTCCAAGATGTTGCAAAAAAGGGAGGCAAATTTGGCGTGGATAGCTTATGTGGACAAAAAGCTATGGGGACCTAAGTGAGAACTATCCCAAATAGCCAAAAAAAGGCTTGCCACAGGAGGGAGAAAAGGCCTGGCAGCGAAGGGGTTAATTGTGTTGTTGCTCTGTGTACACTATTGCGTTATGGTCTGTTGTTTACATTAGAAATGTAAATAAACGCTTTCACATTATCAAAAAACAGCAGCACATGCCTGCAAGCTTTCTTTGACAAGTAACCATTTACCACTGTGTAATGTGACAAAATAGGGCTGCTTCGGATCTTCAACTACTTAACACGCCAGTCAGCTGATAATGTCACAGAGAGAAATACTTTTGACTAGCACTATTAAGTCAGTGTCAATGCCTTTTACCACTGTACTATGAAACACATGATTGTGGAGGTGGTAATATGTGATAAGAGCATTTACGCATATTTACTGTGTTTTTCTGGTGCCATCTTTTTCTGCAGCATTATTGCAATATAATTTAGCTTTTTTTATACGCCAGGTTTGTGTGCTATGTTCTGTTTTGACATGATGTGCCATTTATGTTCTAATCGTGGTGTCATGTTGCTTTATATGTGTGATTTTGTTTCGTTTAGGTGTTTACTGTAGATGTATCAACGTATACCGCTATATTTCTAGCGAAAAGCAGCCCATCCTGAAGTTTCTGACAACCAACCATTAACTACCTTTTAAGGTCGTGAAATTGTGCTGCTCCGGTTCTTCAACCACTTTAGAGAGCAGTCAACTCATGGTTTATGTGATACAGTCCACAAACCCTAATAAAATGAGCTTGAATTAGGTCTGATTATGAATGCTTTCAGCCACAATCTATGTGAGATTGAGTTGCAACTCCCATTAATACAGATTGAAAGCTCTATGCACAACCTCACAAGTGTATAATTAGGTATTATGCACCCCATGAAACTAGCCACGTTAGCAGCTCAGAGAACAGTGACATGGGCACTCTCTCCGCACCGTCCCTCCCCAAGAAGTCCGAGCATACCTTGAATTGAGCGTGCAGAGAGAAGGCTCTTCCCTCTCGAGCATAAGAAGAGACTTGTGAGAGTCGAGGTAAGACAAGATTTTGCTTGGAGACAAATAAGTCTAATGTTTTGAGCTACTCTAATCCGAAAGAAGATAAGGTCCACACATTTTATTTGTGAAACACAGATTACTGTTAGTAATATATCTATATATATCTATATATATCTATATCTATCTCTCTCTCTACATATATATATAAATATATATATATGTACATATATATATACATGTACACGCACACATATATATATATATATATATATATATATATATATATGTGGGTAAATATTGTTGTCAAACTTAATTTTAACACCCCAATGTCGGTGGATCGTTAGATCACCGACCTACACGACAGCTTCGGACACCAGACCCAGCCAACCACCACAGAACCTACAACCCCAGCCATCACCCTCACCGCCTGGACTCACATCAGCATGGAAGAGACCAAAGCTACCATGAACTCCATCCACTACGATGCCCCCTCGGACCCCTGCCCACACTTCTTCTTCAACAAAGCCAACTACATCATCGCCCCGCATCTCCAGACCATCATCAACAGCTCGTTTGCTTCTGCCACCTTCCCCGAGAGCTGGAAACACGCAGAAGTCAACGCCCTACTGAAGAAACCTACGGCGGACCCCAGCGACCTGAAGAACTTCCGCCCCATCGTGCTCCTCCCCTTCCCTGCCAAAGTCATAGAGAAGACCGTCAACAAGCAACTTACCGACTTCCTTGAAGACAACAACCTACTCGACCCCTCTCAGTCCGGATTCCGAGCCAATCACAGCACAGAAACCGCCCTCATCTCAGTCACAGACGACATCAGAACTCTGATGGACAACGGAGAAACAGTCGCCCTCATCCTCCTCGACCTCTCGGCTGCCTTCGACACCGTCTCCCACCGAACCCTAATATCCAGGACAGGCCCTGGACTGGATCACCTCCTTCCTCTCCAACCGCTCCCAAAGAGTCTACCTCCCACCTTTCCGCTCAGACCCCACCGAGATCATCGGCGGCGTCCCACAAGGCTCCTCACTCAGCCCGACTCTCTTCAATGTCTACATGAGCCCCCACGCCGACATTGTACGCAAACACAACATCAACATCACCTCCTACGCCGACGACATTCAGCTGATACTTTCCCTCACCAAGGACCCAACCAGCGCCAAGACCAACCTGCAAGATGGAATGAAAGACGTTGCAGAATGGATGAAACTCAGCCGTCTGAAACTGAACTCAGACAAAACGTAAGTCCTCATCCTTGGAAACACCCCGTCCGCCTGGGACGACTCCTGGTGGCCCTTGGCACTGCACCAACCCCCTCAGACCACGCACGCAACCTCGGATTCATCCTGGACCCACTTCTCACCATGACCAAACAAGTCAACGCCGTATCATCCTCCTGCTTCCTCACCCTCCACATGCTCCGAAAGATCTTCCGTTGGATCCCCGCCGACACCAGAAAGACCATGACCCACACCCTCGTCACGAGTCGCCTGGACTCCGGCAACACCCTATACGCAGGAACCACCGCTAAACTCCAGAAACGTCTGCAGCGAATTCAAAATGCCTCCGCCCGCCTCATCCTCGACATACCCCGCAACAGCCACATCTCCGCCCACCTGAGACACCTGCACTGGCTTCCCGTCAACAAAAGGATCACCTTCCGGCTCTTTACCCACGCACACAAAGCCCTCCACAAGGACCCGAATATCTCAACTGTCACCTCAGTTTCTACATGCCCACCTGTCAACTTTGCTCCGCCAACCTCGCACTTGCCGCCGTCCCTCGCATCCGCAGCACCATGGCAGGTGGGAAATCCTTCTCCTACCTGGCGGCCAAGACATGGAATTCCCTCCCCACCAACCTCAGGACCACCCAGGACCACCTCGCATTCTGGAGGTAACTCAAGACCTGGCTCTTCGAGCAGCAGTAACCCCCTCCCCCTAGCGCCTTTAGACCCTCATGGGTGAGTAGCGCGCTTTATAAATGTTTTTGATTTTGAATGTACTCTGCACTTTCGCTTTCCACCAGACGCTCCCTCATTCTTCTCCTATTTGTACCCCACATTCCCTTTTATCCCTGCACTTCTCCATGCACCTATCCATCCCCAGTTGCCCTACTCTCCAGGTTCAGCCTGTGCTTTCCATTTCACCATAATCTCATCTCCCTGCACTCTCTACTTACAACAAGTTCATAATTGCACCTACCCGTTGCACTCTGCACTTTTTATTCCTCCATGTGCTACTCCACCTCCACCCTGTCCGTACTTCCTTTGCATGCTCATTCCCTGTTTGCCCTGCATTTTCGATAACACATTCTCTCATCCTCCATTTGCAGCATTGTTCCCCGTAGAGCTCTGTGATTCTCCTCTTGCACACTGCATGTCATCATCACATTTATGACCTGCACTCCCCCATTGCTCACTAGTACAGTGCTTTCTGCACTTTCACCCTGTGCTCCCCTTTCGCCCAGCACTTTTCCTTGCACTACCCCACATTATGTGGTCTCCCTTGCACATCATATGCTCTCCATTTGCACAACGCACTCCTCTTGCTCCCTTTGACTTCCCTCTTGCACCCAGCACTCCCTTCTTATAAAGTGTAATTCCCCTGGTAAATGCAATTCCTCCAGTCCTCACATTTTACCCATCTTGCATCCAGTATTGCCCACTAGCTCACTGCATTACCCTGGAACCATGCACTTCCCTTGAATACTATTCTCCTCCATTTGTGCCTTAAGCTCTTCATTGTGGCCTGTGCCTCTCCTCTTTTACCCACTTCTGCTTTTAAGCACTTCCACTTATCACCCAACATTTCTCCCACCTTCTGCACTATGGTCTTCCACGAACCTGGAACTCCACTTTAGGCCCTGCAATCTCTGTGTATTCATCACTTGTACACGGTGTGCCCCTTTCATCTTGCGCTCCACCATGCACCATGTCCTCCTCCTTGTAAGTAAACATTTTAATTGTACCATGTGCACCACTTTACACATGCACTTCCTTGTACTGTGTGCTCCCCTGCACACTGAGTCCCTCCTTACTACCTTTCCTCTCTTCCCTATATCTGTCACTTACACCCTGCACCCCCAGGCACTCCAAGTACACCACACATGGGCCAATCCCTTGAGTTCATCCATGCATGTTGCACTTCTCTCTTGACTTTTGCAATCCCCTTTTTACCCTGTACTTCTCGCTATAGTGAGTTTTACTTGATGAAAGTGTTATTGACATAAAAGAGAGGCGCAGCATGGGGAACAACAGCGAAGAGAAAAAACTGTTATTTTTATCCAGTCCTGTATCACTAACTTTCACCAAAAATAAGTTTTCCAGAATGCTCCTTTTTGTTGGAAGATGTCAGCATGTGTTTTGAAACATTGTGACATAATTAATCGGTTGGGACCTTTAAAACTCAGAAAGCCAGTTTTGCATGCAAAGGTGCCCCAAACATATTGAAGTTGCACAGACGTTTATAGGTCTAGCTTCACGGCGCAGCTTTTGGTATACCTTATATGATCAACAGAAAAACAACTTTCAGAAGTACAACTAAGAGCTGGACATAGACTCTGCCCACATGTCCGTTACCTTGAGTATAGCATTTGGCTTTTGCAGAAGTTGCGTGCTTTCACTGAAAAAGAGTGCTTGTATTTAATTTTTTGCTTTGCGGGACATCATATGTTCACTACAGCAGAACTGAATTGGTTATAGTGGCAAGCTAATTATCAGGCTATAGGCATGGTCTGTTTATATGAAAATATGACCCTTTTAGTGTGAAAAGCATATAGTAAAGTGACTAGGCATTTGAGGTTCTTTCAGGAATTCAAGGTGGATGTCAACCTTCAGACCTCACAATTGTACAGGATTCTGCAATTCAGCAATGCTCCCATGTCTTATTGGGCCTCCCTAGAAGAACTTCCTGGGAATAACTCTTTAGAATTCAGAGTGTCCATGGGGACCATTGGAAAAGGAGCTTCCCCTGCATTTTTAAATCTTTGGTCATCAACCCACCAGACCACCTCACCCTGCTGAAGGCCAAATGGGACATGTGGTTGGGCCCCGTGGAGGACAGTGAAAGGAGAGAGGCTTTGCTGGCTCTACAGGAATTGGATATATCCTCCAGGCTCTGGTTGATTCAATTGAAATTTCTGCATGTTGTGTATTTAACACCGTTATAGTTGTGGAAAGTGCACCAATTCCCTCCCCCGCGTGCACGCAGTGTGCAGAGAAGACTGCAGATTTGTTTCACCTGGTCTGTGCAATATTGGGCTGCCATCTTCCACTCCTGCTAGAATCCTGGAGTGGCCTCTTGACCTCACCCTACATATGGTGATTCTGGGACTTCTGGAGGTGGTGAGGGAGAAGCAGGAGGGAAAGATTACTGGTAAGTTTTGAGACGTTTATTGATAAAAGAGATTTTGCCAGGGCCTGGAATTCAGCCCGGTCACGCAGATAGCATGGCGCAGGAAATGAACGTTTGTGCAAAATTGGAAGAACCAATTTACATCACTAGAGGGTGCCTCCACAGACATAGGAAAATATTAGGCAAATGATGGACTTACTATGGACTAGAATTACTTGTGTGATACCATGCAATGTGTATTGCTTTTTAATGTTCACCTGACCATTTGCACTGAATGTGTTTTTGTTCTCACTCAAAACTTAATAACATGTTGGTTATAAGAAAAAAAGTAATTAGGCATTTAAGGTTGGATTATTATCACTCTGGAATAAAGCCCACTAAGAGGTATATTGTTACATGAAATATCACAGATTACCTGAAGCATTTGGTGTTGGTTATCCTCATGACAAATAATGGGCACTATGATAATCTTTGCTAGGCCCTCTTACAAGAGATAGTAATTTGCTTTGCCAACTGTAATCCTATATACATTTGTAATTTTATCTTTCTATGCCTGATGGTGTATCTTGTGTGAATGATTGTGTTCAATACAGACAATCTGAGTTGGCTATGGTGACAAGTCAATGACATACGTTCATTGTCTTGTGTAGACTAGGGGGGTCATTCTGACCCCGGCGGTCTCAGACCGCCGGGGCCAGGGTCGGCGGGAGCACCGCCGACAGACCGGCGGTGCCCCGCAGGGCATTCTGACCGCGGCGGTTCGGCCGCGGTCAGACAAGGAAAACCGGCGGTCTCCCGCCGGTTTTCCGCTGCCCTACAGAATCCTCCATGGCTGCGGAGCACGCTCCGCAGCCATGGGGATTCTGACACCCCCTACCGCCATCCTGTTCCTGGCGGGTCTCCCGCCAGGAACAGGATGGCGGTAGGGGGTGCCGCGGGGCCCCTGGGGGCATGGGCACTGCAGGGGCCCCCGTAAGAGGGCCCCACAAAGTATTTCAGTGTCTACTATGCAGACACTGAAATACGCGACGGGTGCCACTGCACCCGTCGCACCTTCCCACTACGCCGGCTCAATTCTGAGCCGGCGTCCTCGTGGGAAGGTTGATTTGCCCTGGGCTGGCGGGCGGCCTTTTGGCGGCCGCCCGCCAGCCCAGGGCAACTCCCAAAATACCCTCAGCGGTCTTTAAACCGCGGAGCGGTATTTTGGTGGGGGAACTTCGGCGGGCGGCCTCCGCCGCCCACCGAAGTTAGAATCAGGCCCTAGATGTTTTCACAGGGAGGTGTTATGTCCAATGCCATAGGTTTAATTTGTTTATTCTGTAAAGTTATGGCAAAGGCAGTAGGTACAGCACATTTATTATGAAAAGGCTTGCTATTGCCAAGAGACCTAGGCCCTCATTCTAACCCTGGCGGTGTAACACCGCCAGGGCAGAGGGCAGAGGAAGCACCGCCAACAGGCTGGCGGTGCTTCCTGGGCCATTCTGACCGCGGCGGTAACGCCGCGGTTAGAAAAGGGGAACCGGCAGTTTCCCGACGGTTTTCCCCTGGCCCAGGGAATCCTCCATGGCGGCGCTGCAAGCAGTGCCGGCATGGGGATTCTGACCCCCTTACCGCCAGCCTGTTCCTGGCAGTTTTCACCGCCAGGAATAGGCTGGCGGTAACGGGTGTCGTGGGGCCCCCTAACAGGGCCCCACCATGATTTTCACTGTCTGCTGAGCAGACAGTGAAAATCGCGACGGGTGCCACTGCACCCGTCGCACCCCTGCAACTCCGCCGGCTCCATTCGGAGCCGGCATCCTCGTTGCAGGGGCATTTCCGCTGGGCCGGCGGGCGCTCTTTTGGAGAGCGCCCGCCGGCCCAGCGGAAATGTGAGAATGGCCGCCGCGGTCTTTTGACCGCGGTGCGGTCATTTGTCGGCGGGCCGCCCGCCAAAGTCTGAATTAGGCCCCTAGAGTCTTCTTATCACACAGTGAAGAGTAATGTAGCAAAACCAATTGAGCTGCAAAACTCTGAATTTTGGGTGTTTTCATCATATTCATATGCTGGAAAAATGTGCAAGGAAATCTGTAGGGTGCCGGCAGTATGGAAAAGGTTCCTTGCATGGCTCGGGTGAGTGTGCACCCTTGTCCTGAGCTGACCATACAAAGTTCAGAAACACAAATGATGGACGGAATGTAGAACCAATCAAACATTCACCGCCAGTCAGAGATCTGGGTTTAATCCATCAATTCTTTTGCTCACCATGCCACCCCAGTTTGGACTAAGCCATATGCAAATCCGTCTTGACCCTGTTTCCTATGGGAACAGTCTAGCCTGAACTGTCCTCCCTGGACTGGAAACAAGCATCCTGGGACTATTTTCTGGGTATCACCATTCATCAGGCAGGTTAGCTTGAATCCAGTGGCACAGTGACTCTGGGACCCATGTCTGGGCATACCCAGCACCGTTATGGCAACAAAAGCAAAGAAACACAAATGATGGATGGAATGCGCAACCAATCAAACCTTCACCCCCAGTCACAGATCTGGGTTCCATCCATCAATTCTTTTGCTCACCATGCCACCCCAGTTTGGACCAAGCCATATGCAAATCAGTCTTGACCCTGTTCCCCATGAGAACAATCTAGCCCGAACTGGCAGGCCAGGTCCTCCCTGGACCGGAAACAAGCATCCTGGGACTGGTTTCTGGGTATCACCCTTCATCAGCCAGGCTAGCTTGAATCCAGTGGCACAGTGATCCCAGGACCCACGTCTAGATTAAATCCAGATCTGTGACTAGGGTGAATGTTTGATTTGTTCTGCATTCCGTCCATCACCTGTTCTTTTTACATACAAAGTTCAGTAGGTTTATGAATTTCACCCTATTAGACTGTTGAGGGCAGGTGTCTTAAGATAAGCAGACCTTTCTAGGTCTAGCCTTTAAGATATAATTTACTGTCTTGCCTATTATTTGTCTAAAGACATTCATACATAATTAGGTCTTTACAGATGAATACCAAAACAAAAGAATGTATTTCTTCTGTATTTGGCTTTAAAAGCAGAAAAATACAGAAAAGTGTGCTTCTTGTTGGTGACACTCCATTTCTTTCCATGCTGTCTTTCATGATTTTCAGGAGAACAGTTGAGTGGATAGACAGCTTAGGGAAAGGTTCCCTAAATAAAGGCATATGTTACCATATATTTGGACTATAATGCTGATAATAACCTGTGAGTGCAATGTTTCACCATATTTTGCTGCTTAATTTGCTAAAACGTGACAGGCAGCAAACTATGGGTGTATGTTTATCTGTTATGTGAATGTGAAAATACACCATTTTAAGACTCCATTTATTCTCAAAGCGCAAAATAGATATGGATAAATACCAATAAGATGGCCCAAAAATAAATATGGATAAATACAAATGGAAATGTAAAAAAAAAGAAAAATACCATACGATTGCAAGTCCTATACATAAAATACATATTAAGAATGGGTTTTGGTCACTCCGCAAAGACTGGGCACATCCTTCACATCCACATAAAGATAGTGACAAAGCTTCTTTAAAGTGCTTTTCTACTTTATTTATTTTGTATAGTAGCCGTTAGTACCAACTATTTATTTTGACTGTGCTGTGGGTGACCAATTAGATGCTGATTTGTTTTCCATCTCTTCTACAAAGTTTTAGAGGTTTTAAGTAACATTGTAGCTGCCTATGATTTGATGTATGACCTATGTAGCAATATATTCTTGTCTCTTTCAAAAATAACAATAATAATGATAAAATGTATGGAACAACTAAAAGGTTTGTTATTTAAAGAACACCACACATGAATGAATGCAAACGCTTAAATGCACCCATGTAGGCATGTAGCAGCTATGCTTAGGTTGTGTATGTTTTTTTTACTATTGTGGCATTTATTTGCAGTGAACAACAAAAAAGAACTAAAAAATGTACAGTTTGCCAAGGACAGACATATTGGATTTCCTAATGCTTCTTTCACCTAGCTTGTGCTGAAATCTGCCAGTCCCCTGCAACTGCCTTTACTAAGTCCATGTGAAAAGAACTGCAGACATTTATGTATGTCTTGTTTCTGTTTATAGAGATTGTGTATGAAATATGTTGGTTTCATATGGCTACACACGAATACAACAACTGTGACAACTGTTGGCCTAACCCTTCCGGCCAGCCAGTAGTACCTGGCCAGTACCCAGGAGTAGAGGTGATTTGTGGCAGCCGTTTGCATGACATTCTGATTTCTCAGAGAAATCGTGATGGAAGAGATCAGTTGCTATTTAGAATGAAAGGCGTGTACTGCAATAATAAGGATAATGATGCATGATAGTAGCAGAGCGGTGAAGAAAAAAGTGAAATATAAGAAAAGTCCTACCACAGTGTCACAATGCTAGGTTTTTGAATTCCTACCTACACCACTACAGTTCTATACTAGAGCACAGCAGTGTTAGCCCTAATCTTCCCTTCATGACCCCTGGGATACACCATCGCTCATACCTGAATATGGTAGTTGCAAAGAGGGATGTTGGTCTACCAAGAGTCTTCTCCCATGTAGGTGGAAAAGATGTCTAGTCTCAGCAAACTGGCTGCAATGAAGTGAACAGCATGCAGTGGCAACTTCTAATGTATTGGGGCAGATAGGTCTTTTTTAATAAAACATCTGGTGTTCTAACAAATGTGCCTTATTGTAAAAACACATATGTTTCCATGAAATTACAGGTAATATGATGTTTTACTTTATACCAACAACATTATCTTGAACAGCCTTGAGCAAAGCACAGAGTGAAAATGTGCAAATAAAAATTAAAACAATTTCTAAGCGGATTGAACAATAGATAAAAAAAATAGAAACATCACTACAAATGAGTTGTCTGCTAAAATAATTAGATGTATTGTTTTCTAGGCTAAGGGGCCTATGGCTAAAACAATGTGCTCATAAAATGCTGCTAAATTAACCTCACAACAGTGAAAGAGAACAAGGAATATGATTAGCAGGTGCCCCATCTGTTAGTTGCAATAAAAGAGAATTAGGGAGACAGAATCTGTGGAATTTATTTTGAAGTTCAATTGTTTTTAATTTGGCGTGGATAGTTTAAAAAATGGAGCATCATCTAGTTCTCATGTCTACGATTTTGGAGAAACTGAGAAATTGTGTGAGACATCGGGTTGTTGGTTGAGGAGAATGTGAGCCCTTCTCAAACAACAGCCACAATTCATGTCAGGGTAAACCACAACAGTCACTAAATTAGCCTGTGCCTAACTCTCTGGTAGTTTGGCACAAAAGTAGTCAGGCTTAACTTATAGGCAATGTGTAATGTATTTATGCAGCACACAAATAGCAATAAAGTGAAAACACAACATAAGAAAAAACCCACACCAATTAAGGAACATAGAGTACATTTGCATTAATTAATTGACATCATAATGACAAAACTCTAATCAGTAGAATCTGAGTTAAAAATTGTTATAGTTTAAGGTAGAAAATAGAGCTTAATACACCAAAGTGACAACAGCAGACATCTAGTAGCATGAGACTGGGGCAATGTCGAAAGGTCTGGCCGACTACGATAGAGCCTATGGTCCACTTATAAGAGACTTAGAAGAAACTTCAAGGAAAAGATGTCTGAGAAGGTAAAGTTCAGGGGGGCAGGTCAGCTGGTGGTGTCTGAAAAGGAGGCGTCATCACCAAGGAGCCACTGGACAAAGTTGTGGTGAAGATTCCTTTTTTTGACTTAGGGCCAGATTTAAAAGGCTCTATCATCACCGGAGCGTCACTTTTAGTGAGACTCCAGCGGTGCCATGCCCTAATGGATAATAAATCTATACATAGTGATTATATATTCATGCACAACGCAAAGATAAAAATAAGAATTAAAAATGCATCACCATGGGGCATGACATAGACATCATCTCTTTGCCAGCTGCAAGCAGTGAACCCAACAGACCACAAAAAGAGAGAACTGCCCACAATGGGAATCCGGGCAAAGGCGTCCCCCTCCTGGAAATGAGTCCTGTCTAGCCCCAGTTGTCAAGCTTCCTCTTATATACTTTAACCAACCTGGAGAGGATAATTCTAGAAACTTGCCCCTCCCATACAGTAAGTTGTTGTTCAAATGCTGGCTGTACCAGGTCCATGTTGAAAGAGAACGTTTAGAGATTGGCTACATCCCAAGGTGCGCTCCCAAGACTGAACTGTTGCCTGATGTACCATAAACATTCTCTGGTACAACCTTATCTCCCCCTCAGTCTTCCATGTTATGTCCCTGCCTTGGTGAGAAAGAGTTCGAGAGGAGCAAAAATATATGACGGTGTTCGAAGCTAAGCTAAGCCCAGAATGGAGTCAGTGGTTAGGATGAAGCTGGGGGTAAAATACAAATAATATTACAAGGTCCTGGGTTCAAAGAGAAGAGCAGGGCTCAAGCAGCTAGGCAGATCTCTGAGGCTCAGAACAGGCATCAGGTAACAGAGCAGTCCTTCTTGGTACATCAAAGCAGTCATTCCAAAGTAACCAGCAGGCTACAGCAGCAGGCAATTCTCCCAAAGTCCTTACATAGGAACAGGATTGAATGGAAGAGTGGGTCTGGGGGTTCCCGTTTTATACCTGGTGCCCACTTTGAAGTAGGAGAAACTTCTGGGGGCTTTACCCAACAGAGGTGTTTAGAATTCTGTGCCTCTCTGTCCTGGCTCCAGCCTGGCTGCAGGCAGAAAAGTCTAGAGTGAAGAAATTTGGGTTCAAGCAGGGCCAAGCCTATTGATGTGTAAGTAGAGCTATGGATAGCTCTGCCCCCCCACGATCCTGCCTGAGATAGCCCATTCAGGCACACCTATGGCCCAACCCACGAAGGTAAACTCAGAATTTTGGTCTAAACTTAGACCAAAAGTCTAAGTTTATGATTTTTGGTATTCACAAAGGGCATTTACGAGTAGTATCTTCGCGTCCACCCTCAGGGAAGAGTATCTGCATTCGGGGAAGAGTCTCCACACTCGGGTTGGATCCCTGCACTCACAGTGGAGTTTCAGCAGAGTAAATCTAATCACATTCACCTTGAGAGTATCAACACCACCTGCAATCCCAGATAAAATCAGCTCACAAACAAGGCCCTGGTTTGTCTTCACCAACTTTTCAGCTGCCTGTCCTGTGCCTTTCCTCCACTATGATACCACTGAGGAGAAAGAAGAATTATACTGAGGAGGAGACCACTATGATACTAGATTTATTTGTGATGGAAATTTCCAATTCCTCCATCACAAACTGTGGCCCATCACTGCTGCTTCATTCATTTAACACTGATAAATGGCAATAGATAATGTGCCTAACTCGCTTACACTTCCTATTGGCATGTAGATGCAATTGGGTACATATGTGACAAAGTGCACATATTCAAAAATGTTTGGTTAAGTCTGGTGACCTTTCCCTTTTATTGCCACATACAGACACTGTACAGTCACCCACTGGAGCAGAGGTCCCTGCAACATCAGAGAGGCAATTTCATGGAGCACATCAACCCATGCCACCAGCGTAAACTGGGATGTGATATGGCCAAGAGAGGGTCCTAACTTATACAATGTGATCAGTCAGCTCATAGATATATTACATAGACTCTGTCTACAATCTCAAACCTGTGAAATGAACTAGGTAATCTTGTGCATCACAAGTGTCCACTAGAATGTAAACTGAAAACACACATGTCATTGTAGGCCCTGTGACATTGTCCAGAAATATACAGCCCGCAGTGATCTCTGCTATACGTATGGGTGTGACATCTGGTCAGGCACCGCACACTGGGCGGATGTGGGTCCATGGTAAGTATAACTAAAAATGACTTTGCCAAATGCTTATGCTTCTAAACTGTCACGTGTCTAATATCAATGTTGTCACTCATCTCCATATGCTCATCTATGGCTCATAACAGTATACCACTTCATAACATGTTGGATATTGAAAGGTTGACTCAAAATGTATGCGTACAGTACATACATAAGTGCTCATATTGGCCCTCATATGTGTGGATTTGGTGCAGGGCAGCACAGCAAGTCTTTACGTTACAAATCGTTACACCTCACCTATGCAGGTGTAAGGTTTTGGAACATCCCCAGGTTTACATGGTATTGCAATTCAGGGGAAGTGTCAAAATCCATGGGTGTTGCGTGGGAACACCCCCCGCAAAGCCCATGGAATGTCACCTGAGTGCAGAGCAAGGCAATACAGCAATTTGCACAGCCTTGCCTTACTCCATAGCTATGAGGCCATTCAAAGCCATGCAAAGTGGCTTTGTGTGGCCTCATAGATATGAATTTATAGTTTGCGCTGCTGGAGCTGAATAGAAAGTGGCGTTCCTGTGGTTCAAGGAGCTCATAAATATGCCGCCAACTCTCTTATGGAGAGGAGCAGCCACAACTGGTTTGAAAGTCCATGACATAGATACTCGTTGACAAAATTCCAGGCCCCAAAAGTACACTAATTGATGTGGATGAAGGCCATGCTGATGCCAGCAGTGTTACAGTTGGAAAAGGAGGTTGGGGCTTTTAAGTTGGGTGTAGAGGAAGTGAAGTATATAAATATCTAGTGACTGAACTGCACAACGTGAAACCAGTAGAGGTGGGGATCCGCCCAGCTTCTCCACTCCAACTGTGTGATCCTAGGCAAATGTTGTTTTTCACTTTGCCTCCTCTCCCTCCATAATCACACTTAAGCAAACCTTGAAACACCTGACTTTAGGATGTGGGTTGTTGTTAGGGTTTGTGCACAGCAAAGAGCATGTCCCCTCTCACTGCACTAGTGGGTTCTGTAATAGCTCCCTTTTAAACTTACTATTGAAAGCCTTTCTTGTTATTTCACCTTCCCCCCCCCCCAGGCTTCTGTGTATGTTGTTTAATGTGCTGTTTTGTTTACACATTGGGCCTTGCTTTTACCAAGGCTTCTTTAAAACACTCCTCTCTAGGCCATGTGTTAATTTAACTCATTTGCATAATAACTGAAACTCTGCACACCTTTCAAGAACATGTGCAGCATGTGAGGACCACACCCAGCTCTTCAAACCACACCCAGCTCTGCACACCTTTCAAGAACATGTGCAGCATGTGAGGACTACACCCAGCCCTGTCTATAAAAGGCAGCCCCCGAGCCTCACCCAGTGCTTGTGCTCGTCTACCTCCCGCTTACCTGAGGACAGATCCCTCGGCGCTGGCACTCCTGCTCTCTACAGACTTTCATTGGCTTCAATGGGCGCAGCTGCTGGCTCTTCCTTCTTCCGGTTTCCGGTTCCTCCTTGTCTCAGCCTCTCTCCTACAAGCAACCTGCAAAAGAGAAAGAACACAAGGTTAGACTGATCAGTATCTCTTGCCAGCAACAAGTAAGTGAAAAACTTTTATTACCTGAAAGAACTTTGACAACAATTTCTGGATTCGTGTTTAGACAATTTGAAACAAGATACCTTCCACGAACATTGTGATTCAAACTCTTTGTTACAAGAATACTTTGCGGAACTTTGCGAAGCAAACATATTTTTTTTTATGGAACTTTTAAGAATCGAACCGTGGAAACCATTAACAGCAAGGCAAACAGTAAATCAAGGACTTGCATAAATTACATGCTGTATTTTGACGTAAAAGTACAGTATTTGTTTTATAAAAGATTCTGGAAATATGGGAAAAGTGAGTCTGCTATTGGGAATTTAGACTTTAGTTATATTAAGATGAATGTTTGATATTGGTAATTCTGATAACGGTATTTGTTTAATGTTTTAGAAGCCTTAGAGTAATAGAAAGCACATCCCAGAGCAGTAACACATTCCAAACCTGGAAACTAGAGACCAGGATCCAAGAGGTATTTTTAGAAGAACATTTTTAATAAATAAAGGGATAAGTCAGGAACCCAATTAGGAATAGGTTGTACTTATCTGTTCTTTGTTTATGTTTCATTAGGCACTAGTTTCTACAGAAGTCAGAGAGGGCCGCAGATTTGTGCAGCACTTCAACAGTGGAAACGCAAGAACGGTGTTGTCTCTTTATTTTATTTTATCCACTTCCCCCCTTCCCTTGAGCTTCTGTTCTTAGTGCACTGTTTTAAAAACTAGTGTGCTGGAACAAGCAGTTTCAGGGTGGGGTCGGATTGTCTTCAACCTCCATCAGAACTGAACAAGGACTCAGGTGAGCTGGGCTTTGACAGAAGCACAAGCCTTAAAAAAAAAAAATCAGTTCTGGTGGACGATGAATATCGGGGAAGAAATAGAGGGCATTGACGTCACGGATATGGCGCAGGCCCTAAATGAGGACTTGGCTCATAATGAATCAGTGTCTGGCATCTTGCAACATATGCAAGAGGAAATAGAGAGATTAAAGATGGAGAATACCTCTTTAAAACAGGATTTAAGCAGGTATAAATTTAGGGTATCTCAGTGGAACACAGCTTTTACGCCTGTGTTTAAAACCTCCTCAGAGACAGGGGCGCCATCAAAACATACAACTTTGCCTCCCCCAGTTGAGGTCGCTGTTAATGTTCCTAATGCTGTGCCCTTAGCAGCACCTGAACGTTTTCATGGAGATAGTAACAAATTCCATGTTTTTATCAATCAATGTCAATTACACTTCGTTTGTAAGCCACAACAGTTCCCTACTGATGCTACGAAAGTGGCATTCGTCTTGTCTTATTTGGGTGGCACAGCAGCCAATTGGTCAATTCCTTTCGTGGAGAGAGATGATCCCATCCTCCATAATTGGAATCAATTTAAACGTACCATGACCAGCCTTTTTGCAAAACACACTTTCATGCAGGCAAGTGATAATGAGCTTTTAAATCTTAAACAAGGTAACAAGGATATATTGACCTATCTCACTAGTTTTAATCGTTTACTCACCGAGACACAGTGGCCAGAAGAAAAGTGTGTCTCCCCTTTCTATAAAGGTTTGAGAGACGAGTTAAAAGACGCGCTGGCTCATATCGTTGATTTGCCAGAAGACTATTCGGACTTTGTAGATTTAGTTGTGAAATTAGAACATAGACTAGGAGAAAGAAAGGGAGATAAATACAAACTGGAATCACGGTTAACTTTTATTAGACACGAGAAGAAAGACCCAGATAATAAACTCCCTGAACCTGAGCCTATGCAAATAGGGACACTCAGAGGTCCACTCACATCAGAGGAAAAAGAAAGAAGGAGAAAACTTCAATTATGTTTATATTGTGGAAGGGCAGGTCACTTTGCCAGAGAATGTCCAGTAAAGCCTAAAAATCCACAAAAGGGTGCTGTTTCCTCCACCTCCTTAACTGAATCGGGAAACGATTAAGCTCGACAAGGGGAGAGGTTACTTGTTCGAGAAAACATCTTAATCAAACCTCTAATGCTGCAGCCTTCATGGTACCGCACATACCTAGACATTTCATAATTCAGGTCGTTTTAATTGTTACTACCCAAGTGAGGCATTCTCTCCCTGTCCTACTGGACTCAGGCGCGACAGGAAATTTTGTGGATAATAAGTTAGCTGAAAACTTAGGACTTCCTATGTGCCTAAAGCCTTGTCCAGAAGCAGTATGTGCAGTGGATGGGTCAGAATTGACCTCTGGATTAATCACAAAACAAACAAGTCCACTTGTTATGGTCTGTCAGAACGGGCACACAGAGGTGATTAGCTTTGATCTGATAGATACTCCTAATTTTGGTTTGATTCTCGGGGTACCCTGGTTAACAACTCATAACCCAAAAATTGATTGGGTGAATAGAACTGTTACTTTGGATTCCTCTTTCTGTAGAACCAATTGCTATCAAGAAGCAGGTACAGAACAGAGCACAGTATTACACTGTGCTAGTGTTACACAAGATGAACCAAGTCTCCCTCCTGAATATTCTGACTTTAAAGATGTCTTTGATCCAGTAAAGGCTAGTGTGCTGCCCCCACATAGGTCTTATGACTGTTGTATAGATCTTATCCCAGGGGCCCCTTTACCTAATAATAGAGTATATGCTTTGACTGATGAAGAAACCAAATACTTAAGAACCTACCTAGATGACCTACTACAGTCTGGGTTCATCCGTCATTCCACATCTCCGGTGTCATCTCCACTCTTTTTTATCCCAAAGCCGGATAAATCCCTGCGCGTGTGTATCGATTATAGAGGACTAAATAAGGCTACAATAAAGAATAAATATCCTCTTCCTCTAATACCTGTGTTGTTGGATCAATTAAGACATTCTACTGTATACACTAAACTAGATCTGCGGGGAGCTTACCACCTGGTCCGAGTAAAAGAGGGGGATGAGTGGAAGACAGCTTTCAAGACAAAGTTTGGTTTATTTGAGTACACAGTAATGCCCTTTGGGTTATGTAATGCCCCTGCGGCCTTTCAGTTCTTTATAAATGAGGTCCTACACAAATTCCTGGACGTTTGTGTCATAGTATACATAGACGACATCCTCATTTACTCTAAGAACTCAGAAGAACATACCCAACATGTTCGTGCAGTATTATCAAAGTTAAAAGAAAATCATCTTTTTGCTAAGTTAGAAAAGTGTACTTTTAATGTCAGCAAAGTGGACTTTTTAGGATACTGCCTGTCACCTCAAGGAATAACTATGGATGTAAAGAAAATCAGTGCTATTGCTGATTGGCCAGAACCATCCTCTGTAAAAGATATTCAGAAATTTCTGGGCTTCGCCAATTTTTATAGGAGGTTTATTGCACATTTTGCAGACATTGCGGCCCCAATAACTACCTTGTTGCGGAAAGGGCAACAATTTCTTTGAACTGATGAGGCCTTGAAAACACCTTTCAACTCCTAAAACAAAAGTTCACTTCAGCCCCAATTCTGAAACATCCTGATCCTGACTTGCCTTTTTTTGTTGAAGCGGATGCTTCACAAGTAGCTTTAGGAGGAGTTCTCTCTCAACGAGATGCAGTAGATGGCCAGTTACATCCTATAGCCTTCTATTCCAAAAAGTTATTACCAGCTGAACAAAATTACACTGTGGCTGAAAGGGAACTACTAGCTATCAAAGTAGCCTTTTCAGAATGGAGGCACCATTTAATGGGAGCCAAGTACCCAGTTACAATCTTTTCTGACCATAGGAACCTACAGTTTTTTGGATCACTTAAAGCACTAACACCACGTCAGATGCGCTGGTTAATTTTTTTTAGCACATTTGACTTTGTAATAACCTATAGACCAGGTGCACAACAAATTCAATCTGATGTGTTATCTAGATACGGACATACCTCAGACATGAAACAAGATAAAATAGGAGAACCCATTATTCCTCCCTAAAAGTTTTTGGCACCAGTACAACAGAAGGATTTCATCACAGATCTATATAATGCACACATGCAAATAGCACCTCAGGATTGGTTAAAGGATTCCCATAACACAATACAACGAGGTTTATTGTATCACGACAACATGCTGTTAGTGCCCACCTCTGAATTACAAACACAGGTGATAATTTGGCATCACGCCTCACCGTTGGCAGGTCATCCTGGTTGGGTAAAAACCCTGGAAAATGTGCAAAAACACTTTTGGTGGGACACTATAAGAAAGGACATTAAGCAATTTGTCACTACCTGTCCAATTTGTGTAAGACATAAATCTTCTCATAAGGCCCCTGACGGCTTGTTAATACCAATGCCAACACCCAAACAACCTTGGCACACTGTGAGCGTAGACTTTATTGTAGGTTTACCACCTGTAAAATCTTTCACAACAGTGTTGGTTATAGTGGATTTTTTATCTAAAATGGCACATTTTGTACCATTACGGAAATTACCCACGGCGGCAGAATTTGCCGATATTTTTATAAGGGAAATTGTGCGTTTACATGGTTTGCCAAGCAAAGTGGTGTCAGACCGAGGGAGCCAGTTCAACTCTAAATTTTGGAAAAAATTATGTAAAAAACTGAAAATAGATGTGGCATTATCCACTGCTTTCCACCCAGAGACAGATGGACAGACTGAACGAATGAACCAAACCTTACTTCAAACGCTACGTTGTTTATTGGCTGATTATTCTAGTGAATGGTTGGAAGCTCTCCCTGTAGCGGAGTTTGTTTATAATAATACTGAGCATTCAGCTCTACTTTGCTCACCATTCTATTTCTTGCAGGGGTATCATCCAAGAGCTATACCCATTTTGTTAGAAGATTCTCTGTTACCTACAGTAACGGATAGACTAACGAGGTAAGGTGACATACAAGACAAAGCCAGGAAACATTTATTAAAGTACAAGGAAAGCATGAAAAGACAAACAGACAAACACAGATCTGAGGCCCCAATGTATAAAATCGGTGACAAGGTATGGCTCTCCACAAAGAACCTAAACATAGAGGGATCCCGAAAGCTGCAACCACGTTTCATTGGACCCTTTAGTATAACTGCCATAGTAAACCCGGTAACAGTAAAATTAGATTTACCAAAAGAATATCCAGTACATACTACATTCCATGTGTCCTTGCTTAAGCCGTACAATTCAAAAACCCGACCTGAACCAACACCTCCACCCATACCAATTAAGGGAAATCTAGAATATGAAGTGAAAAGCATAAAAGACTCAAAAAGAATTAGTGGACGTCTGTTTTATTTAGTAGAATGGAAAGGATATGATGAATCTGAGAATTCATGGGAACCAGCATCATATGTACATGCCCCACAGTTGATTAGACGGTTTTATTTAAAAAATCCAGGAAAACCCCGTCCTGTAGGAGGGCCTTTGAGGGGGGCAACTGTTAGGGTTTGTGCACAGCAAAGAGCATGTCCCCTCTCACTGCACTAGTGGGTTCTGTAATAGCTCCCTTTTAAACTTACTATTGAAAGCCTTTCTTGTTATTTCACCTCCCCCCCCCCTAGGCTTCTGTGTATGTTGTTTAATGTGCTGTTTTGTTTACACATTGGGCCTTGCTTTTACCAAGGCTTCTTTAAAACACTCCTCTCTAGGCCATGTGTTAATTTAACTCATTTGCATAATAACTGAAACTCTGCACACCTTTCAAGAACATGTGCAGCATGTGAGGACCACACCCAGCTCTTCAAACCACACCCAGCTCTGCACACCTTTCAAGAACATGTGCAGCATGTGAGGACCACACCCAGCCCTGTCTATAAAAGGCAGCCCCCGAGCCTCACCCAGTGCTTGTGCTCGTCTACCTCCCGCTTACCTGAGGACAGATCCCTCGGCGCTGGCACTCCTGCTCTCTACAGACTTTCATTGGCTTCAATGGGCGCAGCTGCTGGCTCTTCCTTCTTCCGGTTTCCGGTACCTCCTTGCCTCAGCCTCTCTCCTACAAGCAACCTGCAAAAGAGAAAGAACACAAGGTTAGACTGATCAGTATCTCTTGCCAGCAACAAGTAAGTGCAAAACTTTTATTACCTGAAAGAACTTTGACAACAATTTCTGGATTCGTGTATAGACAATTTGAAACAAGATACCTTCCACGAACATTGTGATTCAAACTTTTTGTTACAAGAATACTTTGCGGAACTTTGCGAAGCAAACATATTTTTTTTTTATGGAACTTTTAAGAATCGAACCGTGGAAACCATTAACAGCAAGGCAAACAGTAAATCAAGGACTTGCACAAATTACATGCTGTATTTTGACGTAAAAGTACAGTATTTGTTTTATAAAAGATTCTGGAAATATGGGAAAAGTGAGTCTGCTATTGGGAATTTAGACTTTAGTTATATTAAGATGAATGTTTGATATTGGTAATTCTGATAACGGTATTTGTTTAATGTTTTAGAAGCTTTAGAGTAATAGAAAGCACATCCCAGAGCAGTAACACATTCCAAACCTGGAAACTAGAGACCAGGATCCAAGAGGTATTTTTAGAAGAAAAATTTTAATAAATAAAGGGATAAGTCAGGAACCCAGTTAGGAATAGGTTGTACTTATCTGTTCTTTGTTTATGTTTCATTAGGCACTAGTTTCTACAGAAGTCAGAGAGGGCCGCAGATTTGTGCAGCACTTCAACAGTGGAAACGCAAGAACGGTGTTGTCTCTTTATTTTATTTTATCCACTTCCCCCCTTCCCTTGAGCTTCTGTTCTTAGTGCACTGTTTTAAAAACTAGTGTGCTGGAACAAGCAGTTTCAGGGTGGGGTCGGATTGTCTTCAACCTCCATCAGAACTGAACAAGGACTCAGGTGAGCTGGGCTTTGACAGTTGTACAAAACCTCATCCAGTATCAGGTAAAATAGATCATGATGTTGTTCATGTGTAATGGGAACACAGGCCAGCAAAAGAGTGCACAGCAGAAATGGTTGACATCCCAGTCCACAATGGACAAAGTTGTCCCAGGTGGGGGGAGGGGGTAGAAGAATGAATGTTGCCCAAATCTTGGTTGATAATTCTAAATATCAAACTTGTACTCTGCAACACACTGACATGGTCTGATGTGCAAACAGCTCTGCATGTTGTGGAAAACTCCTTTAGAAAGTTGAAGAGACCACATCATACTTACAATGCATGATGGCCCAAAAACTGAAGGTCTGTCCAAAGGTAGGTGGTGCAGGACACCCTAATTACTTCTGTCCTGTAACTAACAGTAACATTTAAATACACATTTACCTGTAAATGTGATACCTTGTTGATGTCCGGGCCATGTTGAACTAACTGCTGCACAGTGCTGGTGTTGACTAGGGGGCCTCATGTAAAGGTCAGGAGGGCAAAATGTGATCCCGCTCATAACTTGCAGATCACTGGTCTATACCTCTAACATTCACATGTGAAAACATCACCATCATCCTTTGCACTTGATACTGATGACATCATTGAGGGGTTTGGTAGATATCTTGGCTCCATCAGTCAAATCCACTGCCATCTGTCCATCAGGTAAGTGTGCCATATAGTGTTGGAGACTATTGATTCCTCATGCACAATAACCAAATACTTGTGGAAGGCCATTACCAGATATTGCATCTGCAGTTGGTGTGTAAAATGTCCCCAACATAATCAGTGATGTGTGTGTCAAGTGTACATGTTCACATATAGTTCATGCAGAACATTAAATATGGTGTCATTTCCTTCTCAAGCTGCCAGATCGAGGACCACATCTTCTGCGACACACTCGAGGAGCCAGGTTCAGCAGCTGTCATCAAGGGGGATCTCAATATCACACAGAGCTGTGGCAGGAACTGGTGAGTTTACTTTTGCATTGCACATCTGCTTTGGACACCTCAGTGCTACAGTGTGAGCTGTCATGTAGGTGTATACAAACCAGGTCACATATAGAACATCCATTGATGCAAAGATCATTGACTCAACCCTTGTGTTGCACCACAGGATATTTTAAGGCAAACCTGTTGCAATCTCTGGCTTTCAGGTGCTGAGGGCAATGAGTTGCTTTAGGAAGTAGGACCATCCACCAGTGGAGGGCAACGGGCAATCCAAGGGGAGAACCCACTCCTTTTCCAAGCAGCCTTGTCATCTTCCAGAAATGCACAAAAGGAGGAGACAGAAGTTGAGGAAGATGAAGAGAATCTGGCGCTGTTTCAAGTGGATGAAGGATCAGCCATCCCCTTCCCACCATTGTTGGTCCACTGGGCAATCATGAGTCACATCTGAGGTCACCCGTATGCAGAGGGGCCTGGCAGATGTTCATGGTGGACAGTGGGAAGAGGATTTGTTCCAACAGCAGGCTGATGTGATGCCAGACATTCGTGCCACAATGGCTACTCTGACTGACATTTTATACTCACTACAGGATATATGTCAACTCACACAGATCGTCCCAGGTATTGGACCGGATAGATACTTCTTGGCAAGACATGTCTAAGAAGATAAATGACACCATAACCATCCATAAGGAAGAGAGTGCAAGACACCATTCCTTGGTCATGAAGATGATGGATGGCATGCTGAAGCTGATACAAAGTCTACCTTCTGGGTCAGCATATGGAGGGGAACAAACACATCTACCTGCACCACGTCACACCCATCCACTTGTACCACAACCTTCACAGGTACCCTTCAACCTTTATAGGGACCACCCCTTACACATGCCCCCCACTGCCCAGTAACATCCCCCTCCTGCCTAGTCACCTCCCCTACTCATACAGCCACCATCAATCCCCATCCATGCACCCACCAACCTGTACAGGCGCCCTCATCCCCTTTCCTGGGATCTCCCCTACTTCTACAGGCACCCTCAGCCACTTTCCAGGTACCTCCCCACCTGTATAGGCAGAAGGACCACACCTATCTGAACCCCAGATCAGATACGCAGTAAACGCACTTACTCACAGTGATCCTCATTACCACAGTTGGGAAGTCGCAATAGAGATTCCCCATGATCACTGTAATATAGGTTTTCACAATACTTTTACATAAAAGATATATTCCACATTTCAATTCAGATGAGTAACAGTTGATGATGGTCAATTTATTAATTTGGTTGTAGGCCATATATGTGTTGATACATGTGTGTAAGACATATATATTAGTAGAACCATCTGTGTACTAGGGTACCATGTTGAAAGCATAGCTAAACCACTCCAGATGTATACTTCCATACTTTGAATCCAGCATATACAATGAACTGCACAAGACAGAGATTGGATAAAGAAATGACTTTTTTACTAACTTGAAAAAATGAATGAAATTAAATAACCGTCCATTAGAAAGGGAGAAAGGAAATCAAATAATGGTCTTCATACAGAATGGAGAAGGGGACTAGTAAGGGGTTGGGCAAAATAAATAAAACACATCAGGTAACGTCAGGGGGACCAGTCCATATACAAGGGAGAAATAAATTGTCCACCGCCCAAGCATGGTCCAGTCACTGGTCATCCTGGTCATCCTCTTTTTGTTTGATGACGAGATCCTCCGCCTCTGTGGCCTTCTCCTGGCTGGCAGGTGTGGGACCAGACACCCCACTGGAGTGTGAAATATGAGGAGTACAAGGGGTAAGAGAAGAAACAGTGTAGTTAGAGGTACAGGGAGACAAATAGAGGGTGGTATGGGAGGGACACTGTGCCACAGCAGAAAACATGGCTGCACACAAAGAAGTGATGTTAGCATTGAGGGTGGCCATGTCTCTAGCATGTTCCTCTCGGAATCTATACAGTTCATTATAGATCCACAGTAGGATCCAAGAGGACATATCTGGCTCCCCCTCAGATGCCACCATTGCTTCTTGATATGCATCCACAGGAATGACAATAGAGGGAGGGGTTTGGGTCGCACATGAGGGGTGTGGGATGTCAGGGGCAGAACTTTCCCTCAGGTCTCCTGGGCAGCCACTTGGAGGGTGAGCAGTGGTACGGGTGCAGCTGGAGGCCCCAATAAAATGGTGGCCTCAAGAGGTAAGGGAGGGGTTGGTGGAAGACAAAAGCGGATATAGGGCCTGCTCTGGGGACACCTCAGCAGTGTCCAGTCCTTGTGTGTCAGGGGAAGAGTCAAATTTCTCCCCCTGGCCAGAGGTGTCTAGATCAGTGTCTTCCCTACAGTGTCTTCAGCATCCGCCCGGTCTGCTGCAGATGTTGTAGGTTCTGTCAGGGTAGGTGCACTGCCCCTGTCTGATGATGTTCTGGGTCCCTCCTCTTCAGTGGAAGAAAGAGGCTATGCTCGCCAATGTCCCAAGGATCCTCTGCTCTGTACCTTGTCCTATTCCTGGTGTTCCTGTCCAGAAAGGTCCACTGAAATAGTCAAAACATTATCTAGTTGGTATACAAGTGATAGCAAAGAAGGTAAGTACATGAAGCAAGTTCAGACTTTGTTCTCCTTTGATCTCACTAACCAATTAGATGTGTCTTGGAGCCAAAATGTATGTGCATTATCACTGTGATGTTCTGAAACAACTCACACATTGACGTCTGTCACAATTTTGCAAAGCATACATTTCTGTACTGTCCAACTCTCACCTTCAACATTATTATAATCAGTGTTTCCTGAACTTGCTACATAGTCATCTTCCAATGTCAGTCTACAAGTGGAGCTGGGATGGAGTCTGGATGAATATGTCCACATCCAAGCATGGATCTATGATCACCCTGTAATGTGAAGTCTTACCAGTCTTACACTTACAATTGAATGTCATCTGAGGTGTGGCATGGTCTGATGCAACAGAAATGCTGGATTGTGTTACATATACAAAAAAGGCCTTGGATATGACCTTTGCTAAGATGTAAATCTAAGTATTGGATTAGCCCTGACAACATCAGATGCTCTATATGGCAAGCGCCACATTTATCATGTCAAGTCTGCTAGTTGGTGCTGTTCACTGGTTGGCACATGTGCATAGTTAGTATAGCTAGCTAGATATTACATATGATATATTAGCCACTGTTGGGAAGATGTGTGCATTTGGTGCCCCGTGGAAATGTTGGTACCTTTTTGAGTGAGAAAAGTATCCTAAAGTCAGCCTTTAATTCAAGGCACATGCTATAATATTTGTCCTGATAAAGCACACACAAAACGTATGTATGATACAGCATCCAACACCCAAAAGCTTCTTGTCCCCGCATTGGACATTGTGTGGCCATTCCTTTCCCATTGCACACAACAGTTAGAAGGCCCTTGGTTCACCAGTCATGGTGTTGGCAGTTCATCTATTCATTCAGATGCAGCTGTTAGGGTCATTTCCCCAGTTGTGTTCAGAACACTAGAAGTCCCAGGATACACTCTGGTTTGTGTTACCAATGTGCTCCAAAGATGCATAGGCCTTATGACTACTGCAGCTGTCGCTCAGATTACGTGAAAGGAGATATGAGAAACACACAAAAGACATGCATGATACAGCATGCAACACCCAAAGTCTTCTCGTCCCTACACTGGACATTGTCTGGCCCATTCCTTTCCCATTGCACCCAGCAGTTACAAGGTCCTTGGTACACCAGTCATGGTGTTGGAAGTGCACTTATTCATTCAAATGTAACTATGAGGGTAATTTCCCCAGTTGTGTTCAGAACACTACAAGTCCCAGGATGCACTCTGGTTAGTGCATTCAATGTGCTCCAATGAGGCATCGGCCTTGTAAGTACTGCAGCAATCACTCAGATTATGTGAATGGTGACATGAGACACATGATGGTACTGTTCTGTCATCACTCACATCATACTACCGGACACATGATGTAGGTCATGCACTTACTACTCCTCCAGCTGGGCATGCAGGGTTGGCCAGGCTCCCCAAGGAACCCTCCTGTACAGTGGCGTAAGGTGGGCCTGTTCATGTGGGCTTAGGAGGACTGGCCCAATAATTTGAGGGCCCTGCGTTTGAGGTCCTCTCAGAGCTTACAGCATGTCCTGGCCTGCTGGTGGTACACGCCCACTGCACTGCAGCGCTCTGCAACGTCAGCCCAGAGTCGGGCGCATGCTGCATTGCTCAGCTGGTCCTCTGGATCCTCATAAAGCTGAGAGTACTTATCAAGCACCCCTCCAGCTAGGGGTGCCTTCTCATCAAGTCCCTCAGCCATGTAGGGGGCAGTTTGTATGGATAGAGCAGCAGGATGGCAGAGGATCTTATTTTGAGGTGAGGATGACTCAGAATGACCATAAAATGGCTGCCTGCAACTTCCTGTCATGAACATCCTGCCTTGTATTTCCTCTTTTTCATTTCCTGTATGAAAACATTGTGTTCAGGCCTGTTTTCAAATTCCCCATCCTGAGTGCGGAGTTTCAACACCCGGGGCCCAATGTCCACACCTGAGGTGTAAACTCTGCACTAGGGGTGGTGAATCCACAATCGGGATGGAAAACAAGGTTTAATAAGTATACAATCTGGAAAAATGAAAAAGAAGGGCAGGAAGTTCAATTCAGGAAGAGAAGAGTATTTAGGTACACATTACATCACTTCCCAGCAAAGTTTGCATCTTTGCATTATAGTACATGCAGTCCACATTTTGGACTTACATCAAAGTAGACTGTAGTGTTTCACCAAAGTTGGAGCAGGTTGTGATGTTTATCCATAGACACATAGGGCCTGATTCACAAATGGCCTTCGCACTCGTGGCAGAGGCCCCTCAGTCATGGGGGAGTCATTGCACTCGGGGCAGATTCTCTTCAATAAGAATTCCAAGTGTGAGTGCCCATTGTGCATCAGGCCGATAATGTGTTTTTGGATTTCGTTCTTCATCAACAGAGAGCAGCACTTCCAACCCCTTTCAATACATGGAGGGGCAGGCATCCATTTTATGGTCATTCTGAGTCAGTCTCACCTCCAAGCAGGATCCTCTGCCATCCTGCTGCCCTGTTGAACCCACCTCACTCAACATGGCTGAGGGATCTGAGGACAAGGCACCCACACATTTTGTGATACTGATTTGACCAAGCTAACTGAGGGGATGCTTAATAGGTAGTTGCTTCATTATGTAGGCCCAGAGGAACAGAGTGCTGCAGCGCACAATGAAAGCTGGGGCCCTATTACACATAGGACGCACTCTCACTGTTTGCACCATGGCGGAGCTTAGCAGAAATGCGCCATGCGCAGAGAAAGTGCATCCTATTACATTGAATGTGGTGCCCCCAGGGCAGCCGCAAACTTATGCTGCCCTAGCGGCAGCATAGTCAAGTGAAACACAGAGCTGCTTTCACGCATCCACTCTGTGTGGCATTGTGCAGGCGTCATCCAACTTGCATGTTTAAGGGGGATTAGAGATGCCCTTGCAGGTGGGTGCAGAGAGTAACTGCACCCGCCTGCAAGGGAATGTCTGGGGGTGTCCATAGGACTGACAGTACCCCACCTTTTATGTGACGCACTGTCTGTGTGCCTCCTGAGAGCTTCTTTGCTTCTTTGCCTCTGCACCTGCGTCTAAAATGTGGCATGGGCTCAGAGGCAAAGGTATTCCCTCATTTGCATTAGGCTACACCCTCATGCAAATAAGAAGACACCCACTGGTGATAGTGCCAGAGTTATCTGTATTACAGAAAGGGTAGCACAAGTGTCCGCAGCCTTTTCTGTAATACAGAAGTGCCTTGGGGGTGTGCAGAGTGGGTGAACATGCCCATTGAGCACCTGGGGCACTTTATAGAATATGGTCAACTGGAGTTTATTCTCTGTGAGCTGCAGGTTAGTGTGTCTTTCCTCCTGGGATGTGCCTAGATGTGCCATTAGAGCAAATAGTGTGTGTTAGTACAACAATACCTGCTCGGAGTATGGCAGTCACTCCATGTCATATATCTTGCAAGGTACCTGTTAAGTTACCATGACACAGTAACATATCATCAAGATCATTAGATCTGCGTGTGTGATGCATTCTGAATTACACGCAAGAGAAACTGCCTAGCCATTTTAGAATGGGGCTGGTAGGTGTTAGTTGGATTCATGAGGGAGACTGTTTCTAATCACTCAGCCCTGCCAAGTTTCCAAGGTCCATTCATGATGTGGTGATCCAGGCCAGATGATCAGAATGAATTCTGACACTTGTAGTATTTTTCATTCCAGAGTGAAGCAGGTACACAAGTCCCAGTTTTCACTATAATTAACCAATGTCCTGGAGTAGCACATCACATGAGCAGCTATGAAACATGGCAGCTATGAGCGTGGACTATCCATGTCTTTACACAGGTCCACTTGTACCATGGTGTACATATGGCAGACATATGACCACACTGCCACATGATTTGCAGTACACACTCTTACAAGGGGTATGATTCACAAAAGGCCTCTGCCCTAGTGGCGGAGGCCCCCAGTTGTGGGAGAGTCTCTGCACTTGGAACAGGATCTCTGCACTGTGAAATCTCATAGCAGTGATTCCGCCTTGAGTACGGAAACCCGCCTCTAATGTGGGCCCTTTGTGAATCAGACCCCTCTTGTGAAACTATCCAGGGAGGTCTCACACATGCACTGACATTTAATCCCTTGAGTCAATGGAGACCTAAGAGAGATTGTCTACTCTAATCATGGACTCTGGACTTTTGACTCTTGTCAACGGCTGTTGTTTACAGACATCATGTATGGTTTACAAAGTAGTTTCAGGAAGACAGAGTATTAAAAGTCCAACTATCATCATTGACAACAGACCACAAACCATATGAAGGCCTTAACATAACAGGTTGCTCAGGTGAAATAGGTGTCAACCACCTGTTTACGCACCTGCATACTCTTCCCCTTGCTTTGTACAATGTCCCGGTCGCTCAGATTTGGACCTACAGGAAGGTCCACAGGTATATGTAAGCATAGATTTAATGCTATGTTGTGCAAAACACAACAGGCTACTATTATCTTGCACAAAACTTGAGGGAAGTACAGCAGCACCCCCACTTATGGTCAAGACATGTGAATCTTGACTTCAGGAGACCAAAACTGTGCTCAATGATGGTTTGTGTACGTATGTGTGCCCTATTCTCTTTCTGCTGAGGTACAGTGTTTGCACATCTGTATGTTGTGAAGAGATGAGGGGAGGGTTCATATGCAGCATCACCCGAGGAGGAAAATGAAGTAATATTTGTACATGTCCCTCTTGCATCTGTAAAGTACATGATGTATGAAATGGTACATGCTGTGTCTGTTGGCAGGATGTATGTGGCATGAGTATTAGTGTTGAGTAATGGGTGTGTATGTTATAAAGCACTTATACATATCAGACTTGTGAGATGCTTGGTACTTACCCAGAAGCCACATGTTGCCAAATTCTCCTGCTGCCTTCCTCCGGTCAAGAGGTGACCTGTGGAGTAAATAGCTGGCATGGGTACTGCCTGGGAGCACTGCATGCACATCAGTAAAGCTAACACTGGCATCACAGACACCCTGCACGTTGATAGAGTGCCAGCTGTGTCTGCTAAAGAAGATGTGTGCATTGTGGCGAGGTGGGTGAAGAGCCACATGAGTGCAATCAATAGCACCTAGCACATGTGGGAAGTTGGAAAAGAGGTAGAAATCCCTAGCTACCCTTTGCCTTCTGGCCAGTATATGAAGCATTTGTATGTGAAGATGGGCCATCCTAGTGATGCAACTCAGTACCCAATCCAAGCATTGTGACTTAAATGACTGAGAGATGCCCAAAAGGTCACCAGACACCCTCTAAAATGATCCCATAGCCACAAAATGGAGAGCAGCAAGGATCTTGACATAGGCTGGGATGACGTGGGAGCGGCAAGTCATGGAGTCAAGAACCTGCTCCCACTCACAAACCATCTCTAAGATAACATTAGGGGGTAAATGGTATCTGGTCCTGATATCTTGGCTGGACATCCCAAAGAGGTTTATCCTTTGTCTGAAAATGCTCTCTACTCTCCTCCTTCTCCTTTACCTCCTCCTTCTCCTCAAATCTTCGTGTCCCACTGCAAGGGCCAAACCAACAAACACTTTCAATGACATGTTGAAAGGTCTGAAAGGATTTTTCTGTGGCAGCTCTGCTTTTATGTGTGCAGCAAGGCTGGGATTGGCTCTTGGGCTATGGAGTTTCAGCTGGAGCTTGATAGGGGGATGGCAGACACTGGCACTGGTGTATCAGGTTGAAAGATTACTTCCTCTGCCTGACTGCAGAGATTCCGTTCTGAGTGCAGAGACTCCACCCCAAGAGTGGACGTAAAGATACAACTTGTAAATGTTTTTTGTGAATATCAAAAGTGGTAAACTCAGGGGTAGATTTAAGAGCCACTAGCACCTTCTTGCGATACAGTAGTGTAATTTCATTTACGCTAATGTGGCCCAACGAGGCCAAAATCACAGCACCAAATTTACAAAGTAGCACAATTTATGCATTGCGCCACTTTGTAACCCTTTACACTACATTATACCTCCACCAGGCATAATGTATGCAAAGAGGGTGCTCCCCATAGGGGGACCCATAAAATGGCACAAATAAATCTAAGAGATTTCTTTGTGTATTTCTTTTGACACTTTTAACGACTGCTCAGAGTAGGCATTAAAAGGAGGCACACCATTGTTTACTATGGGCCTCAATGGGCTTTGCAGGATTAGCATTAATATTTGTGCTGTTATTCCTGTAAAGCTCCAAACTAGCGTCAAAAATGTTGATGCTAGTTCCACTAACTACCTCCATGGTGCCCTATATCTTAGGTACGGCGCACACATAGTGGCATTAGGGGGGGCGGTAAGGGGTGCAAGAAAAGTGGCGTAGCACTGGGTGCAGCACCACTTTTCTTGAATCAGGTCCTTAGACTTAGTCTAACCTTACCTTTGTAAATTGGGCCCCTAGTCTCTCTGTTGTGCAGCTGTCTAGGAAGAATATACAAAGGCCAATTGCCACTCACATCTAGCCATGTGACCCAGGAACAGGCTGAGAGCACCAAATGGCTGGGACTAGAAAATACCAAATTTCTAGAGGCTGCATTCGCAGAATTGTGGCTTAGAATTCAACTTTATAATTGAAGAGGATTTTAAATTACAATTCCTCAGATATCAAATACAACCTTCTAACCTGCTCCCAATCCAAAGTTATCACTTATTAAATGTAATAAGGAAACCCTCTGTTATTCTATGCGCAGGGCCACTGGAATTATGTGAATGGAGAAGGCCAAATTATGCAGCAGTGTTTAGTAAATTATGCAGCAAGAAAAGGCTACTTATGTGGTACAATGCCAAATATTTTCTAATAGTGTTACTTCATTATTTCATCATTTTTAAACTTGGTAACCCTGTCTGGGCATTGGTTGTACCGTATTAGTATGTTTCATTTTTTTTCTTCGATTTTTTTGCATCTTTAACCGTTTTTATAATATATCATTTGGGTATAATCAGAAACAATCAGACAAAGCATCTCCAGTAGATGTGTATTCCAATAATTCACATATAAACACATTATACACTTGTCTACAATGGCTAAAACTTACATTGTATGTGATTTATAGGGAGGCTCAACTGTGACAGCCGTGTCTCTCATCGTATCCAAATTCAGAGCATGATCTAGTGGAGGGCTACAACCAAGTTCTGATAGTCCCATAACGAACACCCATTCATGTCAGAGCAATTGCAGTATATCAAGATGTATCTGTTTCTTTATTTACTTTTTTGACATAACTTGGAATAACAAGTGATAACAACAGTAGGTTCAACAAATATAGCGAGAACCTATGAGTATGATCTCATCCATATTTCATCTCCCTGCTTCCATCCTATCACATCCACTCAGGCACCCCTGCTCCCTAGGGAAAAATCGATGCAGTAGTTCAACCTTCTAGTGCTTTACAAGTCCCTACAACAGGTTTACAAACCACCTCTCTTACCCCTTGATCTTTTCAACATGCACCTCTAGGCCCTCAGTTCGCCTTCAGATTCAACCTGCAGTATCGTAAGTTCAGTGAGCATGGTCTTCCAACTAGTGGACAATGGATACCTGTGCCGCTCCAAGAGGTCCCCCCTGTGAAGTGCTACCCCCTCTGCCTGCGCCCACACCGAGAAGGAATGCAGCCACATCACTAGAGAGGGAGGTTTGGATGCCTTCTATTTTTTTGTAATAAGGTGCTTTGCTATCAAAACGCCGAAGTCCAAGAAACAGGAGGTTGCCTTGTATTTCCTAGATCTGGGGAATAATCCCAACATGCATGCTTCCCAGTTAGTTAATGCTAGACACGCTGTACAAATGGAAGGTGGGAGGTCACACCCCACCAGTAAGTGCATAAGGAGGGACAAGACAACATCATATGTAAATAATCAGCCGCAACCAGCGCACATTTGGGACAGGACGCATCATTCCGGTGAAAATACCTGTTGATCTTCTCAGGAGTGAAATATGCCCTATGTAGTATGTAAAATTGAATCAGGCGGAAGTGTGCATTCCTCGGAACATGGGTGCACTTTCCTGTGCCATCTCTCATTCCCTATCCGTAAAGGGCCAGGTAAGGTCACCCTCCCACCTGGTGCGCAGGCAAGCATGTGTAGATTTGGTATGTATTTGTAGCAAACTAACTAGCCAATGCACCAGCTGCGTGCCTCCACTCATAACCTGCATGTACTGTATCGTCAGGTGAGTTGGCAATTCCATTTAAATATCCCCCCAGTGATACAACAGAGATGTCTTCAATGAATTATAAAGCAGAAATTGTCCCGGTGGTAAGCCAATCTCTGCTGCTAGAGTAGGGAACAAGTGTGCCCTCCTTGTATAGGTCCCCCAGTGAATTTATTCCTGCTGCACACCAGAGTTCCAGCTCCGCTGATGATGTAGGAGAGGTGCTCCTAGAAGTGCCTGATAGGGCCAGTGTTGGTGTATGGGGAGTCGGTGAGCATGTGAGGTTGATGCTCCTGCGAAAGCACCTGGGTGCCACTCCTAAAAAAAGGGAATCAGGTGTCCTAGTACATGTATTTGGATGGAATAGATGAGATATACTGGAATAGTTGGGATATACTGTGATATTCTATGGCATCATTGTAGCTGATATGTTTTGACCTGAGAGCCAACCGGCTACCCACTGTAGTTGGGAAACCAGATAATAGTGTTCTACGTTAGGCACCGCCAAACCGCCCATGTCCAATGGTGCATGTAATTTCGTCAGTGCCACATGACAGCAGCCAGTATTCCATATGATCTCCCTCATCCTGGGTTCTAACTCTTTGAAAAACCTTGCCGGAATGTAAACAGTCAGGTTGGAGAATAATATAAAAGGTGGGGAAGCACTGCCATCTTCAGGAGGGCCACTCAACCCATCATGGACAACAGAAGAGTCTGCCAAAAGGACCTTTGCGTGTGGATGGAGTGAACCGCATTCTTAAGGTTTCCATCAAGCATAGGGCTGCATAGGACCTACATAGGACCTACCCTAGAGGTGACATATGTATTGAAAAAGAATGTTTAGTCCAGGGAAAAGTTTTATGTTGCAAGGTAGAAATAGCAGTTTAAAGCTGTACACACAAGCTTTGCAATGGCAGGCCGAGGACATGGTTAGAGGACTACTTAAGTGGGTGGCATAATAAGTGCTGCCAGCCTACTAGTATTGTTTAATTTGTAGGCCCAGGGTACATGTAGTACCACTTTACTAGGGACTTACAGGTAAATTAAATATGTCATTTGGCAAAATCCAACTATCTGTTTAAAATCAAGTACAGAGGACTGAAGTAACAAACATTTTGTTAGAACATGTAATTGCCATCCACCATTCGATCCCAGATCTGAGAGGACTGTGACAATGCAGTTCAAATAGATGATTGCCTTCATTCAGAAAAGTGCATAAGACTGAATGGTGTGCCACATGAGTATATATCAGTAGGGGTATTACCACTTGAGACAAAAATATGATCCTGACCATGAGAATTTACCTGAACAAACTGCTGGTTAACATTCCAGCAATTTGTCTTGGGACAAACCATAATATCCTCAACTTTGCAACTCGTAACAGGGAAAGACATGGTAATACCACATTATATCCCATTTCAACCTGCAGAACTCATAACAATGCAGTAATGTCAACCTAGGAAAAAAAACAATCTCTGCAGTATCAGTGATTACCAAGGCACTGTCACTGCCTCTTTTTATCACACATCTTAGAATAAAGGCAAATGGGGTGACTGACAACGCAGTCTTTAGACCCATGAGCAAAAAACAACTAAAAATTACAAATTACATTTCCATGTCTTACTGTCAATTGTCAAACAAAGAATATCTCAATTTAAATGTGAAGGTGTACTCTGGATGATCATGTATAAGCATGGTGTGTAAAAAATTACAATTATTGGGGGGGCCACGCCGAGCTGCCCCGGGGCCACCACCTCCAAAGGGCTATATTTTTAAATAAATAGTAGGACTGTGGGACTCCCCCGGGCCCCTGGGACTACCACCTCCCTAGGGTTATACAATTCAAAATGAAAACATGTGGGGCTGTACAAATTACCAAGGCCACTGTAACCACAACCTCCCCAGGGAAAATACAAAATCATTGTGGGTGGCCAAACGGACCCCCCACATACACCCTGGGGACCACCACCTCCCCGAAGCCTTTTGAATTTTAAAAGAAGGAAGTGGGGCCTCGTGTCCCCACTCCTGGGCTATATACGGCCCAGGGACCACCACCTCCCCGGGGCCGGCCTGTATATAACAAAGGAGGGGGCTGCACAACCCCTCTCCTGGAGCCTTTTATGTCCCTAGGAACTGCCACAGGTAGGGCTACCTCCACCTCCCTTACGAGGTGCCTACCCTCGGGCGATAGCTGTTTACTTTTGCTTGGCGGGAGGCATGACAGCTCTCAGCAAGCAGAAGCAAACCGAACCCTTCTCCCAGCAAGCAGGAGTGTTAAAACTGCGCCTGCTTGCTGGAAGCGGAGTTTTCATCTCTTTCCCTGCCCGCTCTCATGGGGGCAGGGAAAGAGATGAAATGATTGCTCATGCACGCAGAGAGCAGCATTTTCAGCAGCTCCCTGTATATATATATATATATATATATATATATATATATATATTTTTTTTTTTTTTTTAACTAAAAATCCAAAGGTTTCCTGAACTTTATAGTTAGGTTCAGATTTTACACACAAAAAAACATAGAAATTCAGCCGTTCATCAAACACTGTACTATTTAACCCTGAACATGATGCTCATGTTTAGGATTAAAAAGCAGACGCTCAGGTGGCACCAAGTGCCCGAGTCCTGTAATCTTTTGGTGGGCTCTCCTGAGCCGCTGACGCCACAGACAAGAGGCTGACCACCTGCCGGAGGTGCTAGCACCTTGACAGGACAGAAGACGAAGGGCCTGGGCAGGAAGGCGGTCACACCTCCTCCCTCCCAGGCTGGCTAGTGAGATTAGCATCAGGACTGTGAGCCTCAAAGGTTTCCCCCGCCTTTAAAGCCAAGAACTGTACCTCCAGTGGATGACAAAGACCTTCCTGCCTTGCCCAAATGGGTAGGCAGGCAGGATACTATCTATGCAGGAGGCGTTCACCTTCCTCAAACTAGCCACACCTTTGAGGTGGGCTAAGAGGTATGCACAGCCAAGGAAGAGTTCTGCTATCTTGGCAGGCCCTAAGAATAGTGAGTTCTGGGTAGAAAGTGACATACTCCCCACAGGAAGTCATCACTGCAGGGGCAGACTAGTTGCAGGGGCAGTAGCCCATTTTCCACTGTCCCTCACACCCTTAAATGCCCCCTAAACCAAGAGTTAAAGGGCTTCTCTGGCACCAGAACTTAGATCTTACCTGGATAAAAATACGGAAGCACAAAGAGATTTCTGCACCAACAAATGACCTGGAACCCAGCGCCAGCGAGCAGAAGAGGACACAGAGGGGGTGATTCTAACCCTGGCGGTCGGTGTTAAAGCGGCGGCCAACCCTCCAACAGGCTGGCGGTAAAAAAAATGGGATTCTGAGCCTGGCGGGAACCGCCAACACAGACAGCCACCTTAACACTCCGACCGCCACGGCGGTACTAACAAACAGCGCGGCGGTCACCGCCAACAGACAGGCGGCAGACAATGTACCACCCACACTATTCCAACTCACCAATCCGCCACCTTTTCCGGGGCGGGAGCACCGCCGATAAAAACACGGCGGAAACAGACTACGGACGGGAAAACGCTCACCACTACGCACTCCAGGAGGAAGGAGGACAGCATGGAACCCGAATTAAACATCCTACCTGCTCTCGTCTACCTTCTCATCTACCACGAGTACGAAGTCCGGCGCAGACGACAACGGTGAGTACTGCACCTACGACACACGGGAGGGGGAGGACGAAAGGTTACAGCCACACACATATGCGACCCCCCCCCCCCCAACTATGTACTCACCAATGCAGCGCACCAAGTCACAGTGACACCACCCAAACACCCCTGAAAAATGCTAGGACATAATCATATTTTGAATAAATATTTATGTACCAAAAAGCTCCAGAAAATTAGCGTACAACCATGAAAGATATCCACAACAAAACTAATGACACACACATCAGTGTATAACTGAAGTACCAAGTCCTGCACAACCTACGATTTCAGCATGTCCGTGGGCCAAAGTCTTGAGAAACAAGGGCAAAGCCCACACAGGAGACCTGAGTCCTTTGGAGAGAACACTGCAGGGGCATCAGATGTAAAAACTACAGGCACCTCAGGGGGAAGGGAAGGGGGGGGCACCACAGCCACATGAGTCCACGACGCCAGATCCACGAGGAGCCACCATGCCCACTGGACCATCCTGGGGAGTGCAAAGCCACAGTCTCTCAAGTCTCTGCAGTGGGTGGATTGCCCACTGGACCATCCTGGGGAGTGCAAAGCCACAGTCTCTCAATGTCTCTACAGTGGGTGGGCTGCCCACTGGGCCATCCTGGGGAGTGCAAAGCCACAGTCTCTCAATGTCTCTACAGTGGGTGGGCTGCCCACTGGGCCATCCTGGGGAGTGCAAAGCCACAGTCTCTCAATGTCTCTACAGTGGGTGGGCTGCCCACTGGGCCATCCTGGGGAGTGCAAAGCCACAGTCCATCAGGTGGATGACAGTCTCCACTGGTCAAGGAGGAGGCATGGTGGGCACAGTGAACCATAAACGGTGCTTGCGACGGCGGTGCCCAGCGGAGCGGTGCTTGAGAGGAAGGGCCCAGCGGAGCGGTGCTTGAGAAGAAGGGCCCAGCGGAGCGGTGCTTGAGACGGCGGGGCCCAGCGGAGCGGTGCTTGAGAAGAAGGGCCCAGCGGAGCGGTGCTTGAGACGGCGGGGCCCAGCGGAGCGGTGCTTGAGACGGCGGGGTCCAGCGGAGCGGTGCTTGAGACGGCGGGGCCCAGCGGAGCGGTGCTTGAGAAGAAGGGCCCAGCGGAGCGGTGCTTGAGACGGCGGGGCCCAGCGGAGCGGTGCTTGAGACGGCGGGGCCCAGCGGAGCGGTGCTTGAGACGGCGGGGCCCAGCGGAGCGGTGCTTGAGAAGAAGGGCCCAGCGGAGCGGTGCTTGAGAAGAAGGGCCCAGCGGAGCGGTGCTTGAGACGGCGGGGCCCAGCGGAGCGGTGCTTGAGAAGAAGGGCCCAGCGGAGCGGTGCTTGAGACGGCGGGGCCCAGCGGAGCGGTGCTTGAGAAGAAGGGCCCAGCGGAGCGGTGCTTGAGACGGCGGGGCCCAGCGGAGCGGTGCTTGAGACGGCGGGGACCTGTTCAGCGGTGCTCTTCTCCACGGCGGGCCCTGTTCAGCGGTGCCTATCTCCACGGCGGGGCCCTGTTCAGCGGTGCTCTTCTCCACGGCGGGGCCCTGTTCAGCGGTGCTCTTCTGCACCGCGGGCCCTGTTCAGCGGTGCCTATCTCCACGGCGGGGCCCTGTTCAGCGGTGCTCTTCTGCACCGCGGGCCCTGTTCAGCGGTGCTCTTCTCCACGGCGGGGCCCTGTTCAGCGGTGCTCTTCTGCACCGCGGGCCCTGTTCAGCGGTGCTCATCCAGCAGGTCAAGGGAGCCAGACCTGGCCTCGACTCCCTGCTCAGTCGCCCTCGGACCGTGACGTTTCTGGACCCTTCGGGGACGGACTCCTGGCCTCCTTAGTGTCCTCCTTCCCAGCTGGGATGTGGCATGTGGGGTCCACCTTCTCCGCGCTCCTGCTGCCCTTCCGCTCCTTTGATGGGGCTCTCGGGCCCTTGCCTCCCCCAGATGGTGTGGGTGGTGAAGTGGCCGCACATTGCTCCTTGGGGGCAGCCCTGTCGGTCCTCGCACGGCGGTCCTTGGTTTTGCGGGTCCTCTTGCCGGGGGGGGGGCTGGACGTGTCCTTGCTGCAGCTCGATGTGTCACTGCTGGCAAAGGGTGGGCTCCAGAACCCAGGCACAACAGTGACACCCGAAGCTGGGCTGGTGGTGGCTGCGGTGCTCTTGGGACTCTTTGAAGATGGATGGGGGAGGTCATCGGGGGGAAAGAGGTTAAGGTTAGCCAGGAAAAGTTTTTTAGGGCCAAGGTAAAGGGTAGGAGAAGTGGAGATGGAAGTGGAGGGAGAGGAGGTGGTTGTAGGAGAGTCAGGTGTGCTGTCATTGGGTGAAGGTGCTGGTGCTGTAGGCTGTCGTGAGGTGGATGGCTGTTGGGTGGGTGGCTGCCTGCGTTTGTGTGTCTTGGAAGAGGGGGTGACAGACACAGTGGGAGAGGACACAGGGGACGTGTACATGGCAGTGGGGGTGGTGACTGCACGAGTGTGGACTGTACTGGAGGGTGAGGTGGTGATGGAAGCACTGGCTGATGTTGGGGTGCATGCAGGTGTGAGTGTAGACGTCACAGGGAGGGAGGAGGGAGACGAGGAGGAGGGGGACACAGGGGTGGCAGTGGCTGTTGGCATGTCTGCATCTGGGTGTTGCTCGGGTGAGTGTTTGCGGGATCTGTGGTGCTTGTGTTTGGATGAGCTGCTCTTGGGTGTTGAGGTGTGTGCAGGCTGGTCTGATGGTGTGGATGGGATAGGCTGAGGAACAGGAGACAGAGACAGGCTGGAGGCAGTCAGAAGAGGGAGGCTGGAAACAGGGACAATGGCTGCCGTCAGTGCTGAGGCCAGAGCAGTGAACGCTCGTTGATGGGCAGCCTGACCCGAATGAATGCCCTCCAGGTACGCATTGCTCTGTTGCACCTCCCTCTGCACACCCTGGATGGCATTCAAAAGGGTCGTCTGCCCAACAATGAGCGTCCTTACCAGGTCAATGAGCTCCGCACCGAGGGCAGCAGGGGCAACAGGGGCAGGGGCTGAGGTGCCTGGGGCGAAGGAGACGCGCGCCTTCCTGGGCGAACCGGCACGGAGCGAAGACTGAGGGGCTGCTGGGAGGGCGGGGCTGGTGCCCTAGGGAGCTCCCATCCGAGGACGTGTCGCTTTCGCTGCTCTCACCAGCGGTCCCCGTCGTGGTGCTCCCCTCGCCCTCCGGATCACTGGTGCCCTCGGTGTCTGTTCCTGGGCCCACCGGGGCCTTGTGTCCTGCAGCTCCCTCGTGCTCCGATGCCATATCTCCTCCGCCTGATGATGCTAATGCACACATGCACAAGAAGATGAAGAGAAAGGGTGGGGGGAGAAAAAAGAAGACCAGGTTGAGTGCATGCAATGTCAACACCGTTGGCGGAGAGGACAGACACAGGTGCCTAATGCACTAAGCCGCGCATTCGGGGTACACTACTCAGTACTACTGACTAAGACAACAGGCCAAGAGACGTCAAACGCGCACATGGGAGATGCTGGACCTTCAATGGCTGTACTTGTCACCCTACAGAGGTGGGGGCCGGGGGCACAGGGCCATGCCTAAGGGAGAGGACTACACTACAGAAAGCGCCCTGGCCTAATGTCACCCACAGCCCTCCTCCCCCACCCAGACGCCTCCACTGCGCAGAAAGATAGGAGAATGTGCTGATACTCACCCCCTTGTGTCTGCTGTGATGTCTTAAAGCGCCCATCCAATTCAGGGTAGGCCACCGCCAGGATCCGGGACATCAGGGGGGTCATGGTGCGACTGGCACCCCTCCTAGGTTGGGAGGCCATCCCCAGCAGTGTTTCTGCGGTCTTCCTTGTTCCGCGGCGGATGTCCTCCCACCTCTTGCGCAGTGGGTGCCCCGTCTGTTGTGGACCCCCAAGGTCCGGACTTCCTTGGCGATGGCACGCCAAATCTCGATCTTCTGATGGGCGCTAACCTATTAGACATGTACAGGGTGGAAAGGAGGAAATCATCAATGACCTGCATGTTAGATGTAATTGGCCCCCACCCACCCACTTTGCCATATGGCACATGCTCTCATCTGTCGGGCGTTGCACTCCTCATTCGGCCCCCCACCCCACCAACTTACATCCACCCCAATCCACACAGGCATAGCCCATTCCATTAGCACCCGGTGTACTCACTTGTTGGTCTGGAGGACCGTAGAGTAGCGCATACTGGGGGAGGACCCCATCCACGAGCTTCTCCAACTCTTCAGACGTGAAGGCAGGGGCCCTTTCCCCAGGCGCAGCAGCCATTGTATCTTCCAGACCGAGGTCACAGCAGCACTTGCAGTATAGGTCCTCTCCTGTGGATGATCAGGTCTCGAGTGATTAAGCAGATAGAAAATGGCGGTCACGCCCGCGGCGGTGCGTACCGCGGCGGTGCGTACCGCGACCGCCGGCGCACTTCGTCATTGGCTCCTGAAACCCATAGGCTTCAATGTTAACCAATGCGGCTTTGCGCCGCGGTCTGCGACCGCCTACCGCCACGGTGTGCCCCGCCAGCGCATTGACCTCACATCCCATTGTCCCACTTCACAGGTCAGGCAGCCGCCATTTCAAGGGCCCACATGGCTTAATTTTGACTGCGACACACAGGCCTAGGCCTTGCATTGCCACACATACACGCCTTTCAACCCATTGCCATTCTTTAACTGTGCAAGCTGTCTGTACGTACCTGTGTTTTGGCAAACTCTGTGCTCCATGTTGTCCTTCCTAGGCACCGTCCGCTGGGACTTGCGATGAGAAGGAGGAATCCTCGCGTGTACCGACCGCTGGTGGACCTGTCGACAATGGAAGAACGCCATATAATACTTCGATACAGACTTGACCGTGCCACTATCCATGAACTGTGTGCCCAGCTGGAGCCAGCCCTGATGTCCCCCATCCGCCAACCCACAGGGATTCCCCCTCTGGTGCAGGTTTTGTCAGTCCTCCATTTTTTGGCCAGTGGGTCATTCCAGACCACAGTGGCCATGTCATCTGGAATGTCTCAGCCTATGTTTTCTAAGATTTTGAGCAGAGTGTTGTCTGCCCTGATGAAACTCATGCGGAGCTACATCATTTTCCCCGAGGAGGGTGACTTGCCTACAGTGAAGGGTGATTTCTATGCCCTTGGACACATCCCCAACATCATTGGTGCCATTGATGGGACCCATGTGGCTTTGGTACCCC